>NC_088684.1:80348998-80697748 GCF_028017835.1 Emys orbicularis | reverse complement strand
TGTTTTTATTCTAAACCCCAAATTTTCAAAATGAATGTATGGAAAAAATTAGTCAAATTTGTCAGATTTTATTTATTTCCTTTTTTAATGCTCTGGATACACATACAAATATTTCAAAACTGTAACACTCCAGTCCCAACTTCAAAAAGAAACTCCCAAATCTAACTAGATCCTTTACAAAGCACTACCACTAACACAACTAGGTCAGATGTGAAACTAGTATTTTCATGCACAATCATGATTGCATATACAATCTCACATACAAATTATGGAACTGGTTTTCACTGTCTCTTTTTGAGAGGATGTTTATTTTAAGATGAATGTGTAAGTCTTTTTACAGTATGACAGCAAGAACAATTTAAAATGTGTAGTATGCTCTGTTCTGATTCAAAATCTTCAGAAAAAAAAAAAAAAACCATGCACTCTGTGCTCCTTGTTATGGAGCACATCCTTGAATCCAAGAGGTTAACGTTCCTAACAATAATAATGTGGTTTCCCAATGCTACAATACATTAGCGTGGGGAAATTCTCAATACTAGCACAAAATTATCTCTTAAGACTACAACTGTGCAAGTATTTTTTTGTTACAGTAGTGGTACAAATATCATCAGAGAAAGCAAGAACTTAA
Organism: Emys orbicularis; assembly: GCF_028017835.1. Classification (NCBI taxonomy): domain Eukaryota; kingdom Metazoa; phylum Chordata; order Testudines; family Emydidae; genus Emys; species Emys orbicularis. Next base: position 80,697,120 of record NC_088684.1, on the reverse strand, counting down.
TGATCCAAGCTCAACTCTAATAAATAAACGTTAGGTGAGAGTCTATGCTGAGTCTCTAAAAGGTGCAACACAGAACTAGAAACCCAGCAGTACAGGGAGTTAAGATGGCTATCTTTGTGCTCTCCTGATCCTAGGCTCCTGTATGGACTGGAAAGGCCCCCAGTATAACTTAGCTCTGGGACCAGCCTAAGTTACATATACCTCTCCTATGGGCCGCAACACAGTCTAGAATCTCTGCAGTGATATGTGCTGCCCCAACATCCCCCTCCTGGCCCCAGCTCCATCCCGTCAGGAAGCTGTATTCTGCAGAGTCTGTGATGGGGGACTCCTCCCCCAGCTGAATACAGGGATTTTAGGGCCCCTTTATATTGGTCCAGCCATTTCACCCATCATAAAGAGGCTGAAGCAGAGATGAGGATCTCACCCATAGTCTTTCTTGTGAGAACTAGCTTGTTGTCAGCTACTTACCATAACCCTGCTGTTGTCCTGGATAACCTTGCTGGCCTGTGTACTGCTGCTGTTGTGGAGGGTAACCCTGCTGCTGAGGAGGTCCTTGATATGCATCTTGCTGCTGACCATACTGCGAGTTTCCTGCAAAATGGTTGCAAGAAAAAAAAACAATTAAAAATGTTTACTACACTTCTGTTTTTCTCTAAGATGGACAGCCAACAACACATGAACAAAATGAAAATGCAATCTTGATTTCAAAAACTTAATAAAACAAAGAAAACTCAAACCAAACAGAAGGAACTCGGCCAAACAAACTGCAGTTAAAGCCAAGTTTGCAAGGTTGAACTGCAGCTTTTTCAGCATCTCTGCCAAACAAGCAGTACATTTACTGGAACATCACAGTCATAAGATCATGACTATGCTAAATAAAATAAAAAAAGACAAAATTAAAGACATCTACGAGAGCACAGACTAGCTACACAAGATCAGCAAGCTGTTTCCTAATGGCACTATATTTATATATATACATATAAATATATATATATATATATACACACACACACAAAAAATATATATATATATATACAAATGAACCAATGGATTTATGTTTAAATAAAAAATTTCCATTGGAAAAAAAACGTTCTAACAGTGTTTTAGTCATTTTACTGTTGTTAGAAATGGCAAATTATGGTTATATATTTTAGATGTTTGCAAGAAATTATTTTGAATGCTTCAAGTTCCCTGCAATTTTCAAGACAGCCAGCAACTAGTATTCTACAAGAGCTTTGCATGGGCATAAATTGTTTTGTGCAAGAATTTTCGTTCCCATAGGAGGTGGGGGAGGAAAGGGAATGTATGTGCGTATGTGTGTGAAGGTATATAGATACCTCCTTCGTAGTAATGTTGTGAGGAATCCTCATAAGGCCTATCGTAGCCTTGTTCAGGATACGACGGTTGCTGATAACCGTAATCATTATGACCTACATCAATTCGACAAGAGACAGGAAGAAACGTTAATGGCCTCTGAGTGAAAACCCTAAAAATATTTCATCTTTCAGAAAAATCAAAAAAAAGTCAACTGGAAATACATAAAAAAGATTTTTCAATTTTATTAGCCAAAGATTTACCAATATGATTTCCTTTCATATTGAATTAACATGTGACAGGGAACAAAAGCTTAATGCACTAGTTTTAGCAACATCACAGCAAGGGATGGTCTTAACCTTCTGATAATCTTTGTTGGTGGGAAAAAGTACTTTATCTTTTATTTTAAAAAAATGAAAGCATTTAGGCCTTTCACATGTAAATAACCTGAATTAAATTAGAATGAACAAAGGAAGCAATTATCATACTTTGTCTAACACCTGTTCGGCTGATCTCCAATTCAAAAGCATATGCTAAAAGCAGTGTGAAATATAACAAAGCTCAATGAAGTTATGAATCACATATTTTTATAGCAAATTTTGCTCTGACGTGTCAAAAGAAAAACTTCTCAAGGCTGATTTTTTTCCCCCCACAAACATCATTCCTAACAACCTTAAGAAGACATTTTCCCTGGAGAATCTCATACATCAGCACAATCATTAAAAAAGAAGCTTCAATTTCAGAGGCTATGGGCCCCTCTGGCTTAGAAACCAAAACATGAGAAAAATAGCCTACCTGTTTGTTGTTTTAAGACCCAATATATTTCTTCTGCAGATTACTAAAATGTACTACCTCATAGTGTCCTCTTGTGAAACTCAAGTCATGAGAACAAGCTTTCATTTTGTTAAAATTTTAGCACAAATTTTATCAAAGTGCCTAAATAAGGCAGAGAGCAAGAAGTTCTAAAAATAAATGGTCTTTGGTACAAATGAAGAACTAAACCCAAACTTCTTAAAAACTGACTCTGATGCTCCTACATCATTATTAGTTGACATTTTTATAGATTATTATTTTAACATATCCACTGCTGTTTAACAATAATAATTGCCAAAGTTAACAGAATATGGTGGATCTTTGTAAATTCATCTATACTGCCATATAATTTTAATTGATAATGTTCAATTGTATGCATTAAATGCATGAATTACCTTTAACTATTTGAAAGTTATGAGAGTCATACAGCTAACTCTTTTTTGTACAGAGAAAATGAGGTCATGTGTATAACACAATATAAGTTTCAGAATTAAGACTGTATGTTATGATTTAACATAGCTTGTGAAATATCTTTGAATGTACACAAATGAAAATCAGATGCCTACGCCTATCTATAATAGCTTTAGGCCTGGCTAAAATATTGATTTAAAAAAATTAAAACTTTAAATTCAAATAAATAATTCATTTCACTAAGTATTTACAAATTTTGCTCTGAAATGTTGATAGGATTTGGGAGTTATTGAGCTATGAATGTTTTTAAAATTGTTACTATGACCATGTTCCTTGGACTTCATAAAACACATCATTAAGTGGCAAGCAGGCTATCACAATAGCTATGAGTCAGCCAGTATTTTTCCACAAATACAGTTTGTTCACCCAACCTCTCCCTCAGCAAAACCAAAACAAATTAAAAAAGGAACCCCATCTTCTAATTTATAGTATAATCCTGATTCCCCCTTGTTCAAATACACTATATACAGATCTCTTACTTCAAAGAGGAAAAAGGACTGATTTGGGTAATATTAATTTAGAGTCTGATCCTGAGAGCACTGAGGGAATTCCACAGGACCATGCCTTTCAACAAACAAGCTCCTCAGGGCTGGGATTATCTTATGCCTTTATCAAACAGTATGTATGCTTAAGGCCCACACCACAGCAGCAACAAAACATTTGTGCAATTTGTTCTTAAAATCAAAAATAAATTATGTTATAGGATAAGATCATAAAAAAACAAAACATTATGCTTATAAGCAAGTTTTTTTTATTTCTGTATACTAGCTATAAAAAGAATATATTACTCTGTCTCTTTCTACACATACAGTATCATAAAGCAGATGTATAACATGACTGCTTTAATTCAGATCAGCTATTCTACATACACTGAAGAACCCTCCATACTTGTAGCTAAATGAGAGGATTCTCATTATAGAATATAAAAGCCAATATTAGGATGTCAAAGTAAAAGTATTACAAATGATGTACTGTGAGCAAGCTGTAAAATTAGTTCTCTTTAGCATCTTAAATTATAGTAACAATTCCGAATTTAGAAGCTTTTATAAATACAAGATCTGTTATGGTGATCGATTACTAACTATTTTCACCCCATTCTATAGTTTTTGAGTAGCTCTCTACATTGATATTGGGCAGGTATAGAAAATGGGAAAGTTAACATTATGAGAGATTACCATCAGGGTAATATTGCTGGTTCATGCCTTCTGGAGGACCTTGTCCACCATGACTGTATTGGTCCCCATAATAGTCTTCCTGGCCTGAGTACTGCTGTGGTGGGCCTGAAAAACCACAACCAGTCAATACGTAAGTATCTTGTTTTCTCTGTTAACAAGCTTGCTAATTTCTGGTTTTAGTATGAGAAATGTTTCTCAAATGTACTCCCCACCCACCCTGTTGCATTTCAGACAACATATTTAATCTACTTGCTCGGCTGCACTAGACTCCATACAGTAGAACCTCGGAGTTACAAACACCTCAAGAATGGAGGTTGTTCGTAACTCTGAAATGTTCATAACACTGAACAAAACATTATGGTTGTTCTTTCAAACGTTTACAACTGAACATTGACTTAATACAGTTTTGAAACTTTACTATGAAGAAGAAAAATGCTGCTTTCCCCTTTATTTTTTAGTAGTTTATGTTTAACACAGTACTGTACTGTATTTGCCTCTGCTGCTGTCTGATTGTGTACTTCCGGTTCCAAATGAGGTGTGTGATTCACTGGTCAGTTCGTAACTCTGAGGTTCTACTGTATGTGAATCTAGCTCAGAGTTCATTTTAAGAACACATGTAAAACAGCAACAGCACTAAGCTATGCATCAAGAAAAATACAGACTCTCTTTTAAAAAGGACTGCAGTTAAGAAAAAAATTACAAGATTGTGGAATATAATTATATTTTCTCTCACTTTCCGCTAGTGGTTGAGCAATTTTAGAACCAAATGGGTTATTTAATTATTTTCCATACGTATCAAACTTTTGTGACAACAAACTGAATTCTACTTCATACAGCAGGTTCTATGGGGTGTAAACTTTTTGGACACTCTTTTTATTCAGAAATGAGCTTGAAACAAAAGAGATATAAATCTCAAAATTCATGTCCAAACTAGTAGCTTTTCTGCTGCAAGAGCTACCTTTAAGAAGGAGGAAAAAATATGCTGGAGACAAAGAAACCTGAAATTGTGCACATAGCAATTTGGTTCAAATATGATGTAGACAAAAAACTATTTACAAAAATTTCCAAGATGGTTATTTAAACTAATCTGAGAAGTTCAATGTAGAGTCTTACCTTGCTGTGGTGGCCTATACGGAGGAATCTGTCTCTGACCCATCATGTGATTTCCTTGGTTAACTTGGCCCATCATTCCCATTGGTGGCTGCTGTCCCTGGTAATGTTGCCCACCTGCCTGTGGCATATTATATTGCTGGGAAGGAGGTGGCTGCTGGTGCATCATTGGACCTGTAGAAGAAAAAAAAAACCTATAATGTCTTTTCTAAATCGTGATCTGTATTAAAATCCTTTAAAACACATAACAAATCAAATCTTAAACTATTAATAACCAAATCCACACAGATATGTCAAAAGCGTACCATCAAGCATTGCTTAATTCTGGACCTATGCAAGCTGAGGTAACCAATTCAGTCACAAATTTACAGAACAGAACTTCTCCAAAAGGATGAAGATGGTTGCAAGAAGGTGTTGCGGCTTTTTAAAAAAACAAAACAATGGGTATATTGTATTTTTCATTCCTATTTTCCTCATGCTCAAAGTTAATGGAACCATTTCCACTCCATTTCCATACTGGATCAGACCAAAGGTCCATCTAGTCCAGTATACGGAGTATATCTTCGACACTGGCCAATGCCAGATGCTTCAAAGGGAATGAATAGAACAGGGCAATCATCAAGTGATCCATCCCATAGTCCAGTCCCAGCATCTGGATGTCAGAGGCTAGGGACACACAGAGCATGGGGAGGCATCCTTGAAATTCATGGACCTACCCTTCATGAACTTATTTCTTTTTTTAATCCACTTATAGCTCTGGCCTTCATAACACTCCTTGGCAACGAGTTCCACAGGTTGACTATGCATTGTGTGAAGTACTTCCTTTTGTGTTAAACTTGCTGCCTATTAATTTCATTGGGTGACCTCTGGTTCTTGTGTTAAGTGAAGAGGTAAATACACTTCCTTATTCACTTTCTCCACACCATTCGTGATTTTATAAAACTGTAACTACAGAGGTCACTTTGTTCCTACAACAATATTCTCAGATTAAAACTACACTGCAGTTAAGGTTGGAAGTACACATCAGTTATTATGATAATTTTTTAAAATGTATGTTACTTAGATTAAAAGCTGTCTAGAGCCAAGATAGTATTTTGGTTACATGTATAGCACAATGGGGTTCTAGTCCACGACTGGGCCACCAAGGCACTACCACAATACAAATAAATAATAAAAATAATTTTAATTATCCTAAAACAAAGCATTATAAACTCAGGAAATTCAGAGTTAAGGCTAAATTTATAACAGCATTCAAACAACCTTAACTTTGCCCTGTACTGACAATAACCATATGATTATGATTACAGATTATATTAAACTACTTTTTAAAGAAATATTAGAATCCCTTCTCCCTTCATAGTGTCATCACAGGTAGGTTAAGGTACCAGATTTCACTAAATCTTAACAAGATGTAAAATGTGAAGAGTCTACATTATTCTGCTATTAAGATCACTAGGGCAAGAAAAGTCCAACAAGGTGCTAAATTGTTTGTATATCTGTTTCTTTTTCTTTTCTAAATCCTGATCTGTATTAAAATCCTTGAAAACAGCATAACAAATCAAAACTTAAACTATGACAAACCAATTTTTTCTTTTCTTTTTTTTAAATGGTCAGGTGCTAAACTAGGAACAGATAGTATTATAGCAGAAATTTAATGGTGGAAAATTAGCTAAAAGCAGCCAATTTTGAGGATGGACTTATAAGAGGAATATTACATGGTAACATTCAGGAAAGTTAAATCAAATTAACTGAAGGTGTGATTGTAAAGTGCATTAAACCCCTGTATGCATGCTCTCATTCAGAAGTGGCCAGACTTCAGTTTAATTTAAACAAATGGTAATTAAATTAATTAAGAGCACTAGTAAGAGGGAGGCTATTCTAAGTGTGTTAGTGGGGGAGGTAGCCAAAAAGTTTTCAACAAGAGGAGGCAAAAAAGCAGCATTATAGAGAAAACAGAGATGTTCTGCATTTTCTTTTGAAGCTAAATATAGACCATTAATTAAGATCATGGAATTCAAAATCCTGCTTCTATTCTCTAGTATGACAATTTCTATGTTCCAATTTTAAAGTACTGCATAAAAGCATTAAAATGAAAATGCTGAAATTATTTTTCACTTAACTGAAACTGTATTTCATATTCTGGATTTTCTGAACAACTGGACAATTCAGACCATTCCATTTCACTACAGCTCTGTCTGAATGTACTGAGAACAAGAACACAGTCTTGAAGAATCAAAAACTAGTTGCCATAATATTCCTAGATCTCAGGAAAGCTTGTTAATTAACAATATTAATATTAGTCACAATACAATGTGATACAATGTGTTGGCTCCCCATGGTGCAATGCAGAGGTTTTCTATTTGCTTTTTAAATTAGAACTTCATTAATGCTTTGTAAAGCCACAATGAGAATCCACTACTCTGCATCAGCCTAACTGTGTATAATATTAATAACAGAGCACTTGGCTTCTTTCCAGTTTGGTCCAGGTCTCCTTTATAAGAATGGCACCAACAAGGTGAGCCATGAGTTCTATCAGTTTTCAGAATGGAACCATTTCATGCAGCGGGTTGGGGAGGTGTAGTTTTTTTTGTTTGTTTGTTTTTTAAAAGGGTTGGAGGGTGGGGTCCAGTAGTGGTTTTTTGTTTTGTTTTTCAGTTACAGTTTTATGTCATATTTAGTTTCCTACTTAGTCAGAATACAAAACCGAATAAGACTATAACAAAAAACCAATCCCCACTCCGCAAAAAAACAAACTAAAATATTAAATGACAGGACTCCCTTTTTGATCTGTTGGTTTGTTTGTTGGGTTTTTTTTTGCTATTGTTATTAATGATTTATTTACAGCCCATCAGCTCTAGAACATATTCCAATGATTGTGAATTGTTCATTTTGGAAGAGAAGCCTAGAATGGGGATGTCTGTAAGGACTATTGCTGACAGAGGTAGAAGCTTGAGTTCCTTTAGTATGTTATATTTTAATTCTCAACGATAGGAAGACTTGAGAATTTTTGAAGGAATGGTTAAAGATGTAGTCATGCTGAAGTTTACTGCCGCCCAATGCTGCAATGGTCTCATCTATAGTTGCAGATAAGAGGTTACTTCATGGAAGAGGCCACAAGATTCCTCTGTGTGAAGAAAAGCACGCTGATCTTTGCGGGCTCTCTTTCATACAGCAATCATTCAGAAATGCACCTATAAGTATTCCCTGATGCAAGAGGAATACTTGCATGCATGTTGTCTCCATGACCAGATATTTGGTATGAATTCCTGGTGCTAAAAAGAGGCTAAAGGAAAATAATTTAAATTGGTAGAATTGTGTGTCTCATGGAAGAGCACAGATAATTTTGGTGAATCAGTCTGAAAGTCATGTGAAAGCATGCACCTTTTAGACTGACAGCTCCAAACCAGTTTTGCAGGGAAAGGGATTGGATGATGGAAGCCAGTCAGCACATGGCATTTGAACTTTTTACTGAACTGTTCAATTTCCTTAGGTCCATAGTAAAACAACGGTGGTCTCTCTTTATTTTTGGAATTAGAAATAGTCTTATTAGAAGCCTCTCCCTCTCTACAGTGCTTTGGCAAGTTTTCTATGGCTCCCATCTTTGAAAAGGAACCCATCTCTGCTCTGAACAATATCTCATTACATGGATCCGAGAGGAAATGGGGGAAGGGAGAGATGGAAGTCAGAATGGAATGGAATTAGATTGCATATCTGAACCGGATTATCTCCAACAGCCAATGATCAGTGGTAATTCCATGCCATGCCCATAGGAACTGACAGACTAATCTTAAAACATATGGGAAAAATGAAGAGTAAGGTAAATGCAGACTGGAAGTGTACTCCAGGACAACCTAACAAATTTGAGGCCAGGCAGGTACTGAGGATGAACAAGCGATAGAAAAATTTGACTGTTTAAAATGTCTCCTCACGTTTTTGTCTTCCACTGGATCTTAGATATCAAAGTGAGAGGGTACAATATGACAAGAATACAATAGCTGCTGACATGGTTGAGACTGCTGGAGGAGAGGTAAGGGAAAGAGGAACCAGATGAAGCGAACTGTCTTTGGACCCCAAAAGACGACACCACTAGGTCAAACCCAAAGCCCATGCTGCAAGATGTAGTCTCTTCCATCTCCAGAATTTAATCGGTTTTGCTGCTCAATAAACCTCTGTTATTAAAAGGGCAGATCTTTCACCTTTGAGGTTGAGCTTTAATAGGAAGGCCAGATGACCTAAGCCAGTGGTTTTCAACCTCTATTCATTTGCGGACCCCTAAAAAATTTTGAATGGAGAACTTCTTTTGAAATTCAACCTGTGGTCCATGAAACTTTATTTGCATAGTCACCTTTCATGGACCCCTTAGACATAGTCTGCAGATTCTCAAAGGTCTGCAGACCACAAGTTGAAAAACACTAACCTATGCCAAGAATACCATCAGAAAGTGATCCCAGATGTCATAGTTCTGGCCAGTGTACCCAGGGCATTATATGAAACACAGAGTGCATGTCTAGAAACAATGTGACATTCAGCAAACTTTTTCTACCTTATTTTGCTCCTCTGAGAGGTCGCAAAATAAAGGGAGTACTTGGTCACAAACCTGGAACTGACCGCTAGCCATGATGGGCTGATAACTGGTGATAAGAATTCCTATAACACAGTAGCTCTGCAGGAGCTGCTGCAGCATTTAGGAACTCCAATGAAGCATACATTTAACTGCTAATGTCTTCTAGGATCTTTGCAGCTTAGAAACTCCACAGGTGTCTGGAAGCCCAGGTAAAAGATAAACAGACAAAACTTCATACCTTTTGCAAGCCTTGCTAATGTTACAGGGGAAACTTAAAAGATTCTTCAGCAGGATCTCAAAAGCCTTGTAACGTGTCAAGGGAGCAATTTGCTATTCCTAATACACCAGAAATATCTTTCCAATATGTACCACTAATTGAAAAATAGCAGAAGGAACTACCGCTTTACAAGGCCTTCACCTTGCAAACTAGATTTGAAGTTTCTAGGCGTCCTCATTTTTGAGAGGACATTTAAGAAATAAAAATAATAATTTGCCAGATGGGCAAAACACCTAATATTTCTAATTCAAAGCAGTTCAATTATTTAAACCTTTGCACTTGACAAGTAGAATGTGGCATCTGTTGAAAGCAGACTCTTTTCACAATCAGCCATGCCTTTTTTTCTTCACGGTATGATTCCTATAGGTAGCTACTCTTTAAAACCATATGAAATTGAAGTTAGTACAGAATGCAGTGCATAAGTTTAAGGTGGTGGGTTTTTTTTACTTATGAATTCCAAATGGTTCGGTCTTGGTTATATTTGAAACAGCCTTTCCTTGTGTGTTACACCATGGCAATTGCAATCAGCAGAGGTGTTCAAACTAACAGCCCTCTGTTTAAATGGGAAGGGGCTGGTAGCAGGACATTCAGAGTGAAGGGTCCTCAACAATGGAAATCACTTCTTCCCTAGTGCCTGAATTGTGTGACAATCAGCACCCTATGTTAGGCTCATTTATCTTTCCAGTCTTTTACTGATTGGGTAGGACAGTGCTGTTTAGGGTTTTGGGGTAGACAGAAAGGGAGAAGTTTGCTTCAGTGGAGTCAGTGGTGTTTGTGATCTCTTATGTATTTGTTTGTAACTACTGCACAGTAGCCAGAAGTCTGGAAGGATATTTTATATATTTAAATAAATGAAAATGTCTTTAAAATCTTACCATCAGGTTCAGCAAACAGTCCTGCAATGAGCCCTCAACAACTGGCAAGGCAAACATGACATCCAGAGCTATAGTTCTGCTGTTTAATTGGGCAGGCAACATGTGTCTAATATTTAGTACATGGAGACTGGTGAGTCAGAGATACTTGGCTCTCATCTCAGCTCAGGCAGGGGAATGGGGTCTACCACAGTGGTCTGCAGAGGGACATGAAAAACAGGATTCCTGAGAAGGCTGTGTTATTTATTTTGGCCTTTTTTTTTTAATCAAAGTATTTGAGTTCTATAGTTTGTCACCATAATGCAGATGTGAAAAATTCTATTCAATCTACGTAAGGAGTCCTTTCTAAGTAAATAGAGACTCCAGTTTGTTGAAAAATTCTGCTTACAACAGTCTCCAGATAGCAAAAATGTCTTGTTAAAAATGGCAGAATATCTTATTCAATATACTGTACCAATAAACTTGTAGGATTGTATACAAAAAAAAAAAAAAAAAGGGAGACAAAGGGTTTTTGTTCCACATTCGCTCAGCCATCTTACATTCCCATATTCTTCATAAAGGTTGGCTAATATTCCTTGCCGTTTTCTCAGAGTGGTACAACAGCTTCATTATGAGAGTCACCTGTGGATCTTTCATTTTCCACAACCCAAGAAGACTAAAATTTTCAGTTGTAACAGGACTGACCTTGTAAAACCATCTTGTGAAGGCTCTAGATTTTCATACACGGCATTCCTTCAGCAGGTGTCTTATAAACTAGTGCAAGTCAATAATTAATACAGTAGATACTGATAACAAATCACATTATTGCACTTTTTGCCATACTAAAAAGTGTTTTCATTCCTATCCCACTAATACCATCAGACTCAAATGATAACTTCTGTATGACCCCATACTAGTAACTACACACACACACACAAAATGTTAAAAGAACATTAATGTTGCAGATTCAGCACTCAAAAGTTAGCAAGTGCCATAATTAAAGGTTATTATCTATATGCAGCCTTAATTAGCCCCTGAGCATATGCATTCTGATACAGTCTTTAATTACATGATCACATACATTTTTCCACAAGACCACTCACTGCCTCATTCAGTGCACAGGATGGACAGTACTCATTGAACAAGCAGCTATACCATAATATTTTATCATCATTGTTCAGTGTGTGGCTCATGCCTTATTTCCATCACATTATTCAAACCCTGCTCTAAAGACTGAATTATTAATTTCTTCAAGGGCTTTTCTATGGCACACATCACTATAGTATCTGACTATTTCACAAACATTAATGAGTTTATTTTCACAACATCCCTGAGGTGAGATGGTATTATTATCTCCATTTTGCAGATAGTAGGGAACAGAGGCACGGAGTGATGAAAGTCAAAAATATCCACTAATTTTGGGTGCTCTATTTCATAGATTCCACAGCCAGAAGGGACCATTGTGATAATCTAGTCTGACCTCCTGCATAACACAAGCCACAGAACTCCCCTGTTTTAATCCCTGTTTGAACTAGTGTTTATCTTTTGAAAAACATCCAATCTTGATCTTAAAGTTGCCGGTAATGAAGAATCCACCACAACCCTTGGTAAGTTGTTCCAATCATTTTTTATCCTCACTCTTAAAAATGTGTGCCTTATTTCCAGTCTGAATTTGTGTACCTCAACTTCCAGACACTGGATCTTGTTATAACTTTGTCTGCTAGACTGAAGAAAATTTCCCCATCTAGGTAACAAACATGATCAAGTCACTCCTTAACCTTCTCTTTGTTAATAGATTGAGCGCCTTAAGTCTATCTTTATAAGGCATGTTTTCTAATCCTTTACTCATTCTCATGGTTCTTCTCTGAACCCGCATCAGTTTATCAATATCCTTCTTGAACTGTGGACATCAGAAATGAACACAGTATTCCAGTAGCAGTTGCACTGATGCCAAATACAGAGGTAATATAACCTCCATACTCCTACTTCAGAAACTGAATTAGCTCTTTTGATCAAAACATTGCACTGGGAGCTCCTGTTCAGCTGACAGAGCCTTCATCCTGTAAGGCCTTTGCTCCTAGATGGGTAACTTTACATTTGGCCATATTAAAAAGCACACATTGTTTACTTGTGCCCAGCTTAACACGCAATCCAGATTGCTTTGTATCAGTGATATGTCCTCTTCATTGTTTTACCATTCCCCCAAATCTTTGTATCATCTGCAATCTTAATCAGTGATGATTTTATGTTTTCTTCAAGGTCACTGATAAAAATGTTAAACGGCATAGGGCCCAGAATCGCTCCCTGAAGGACTCCTCTAGAAACACACCTGCTTGATGATTCCCTGTTTACAATTACATTTTGAGAACTGTCAGACAGACAGTTTAAAATCCATTTAATGTGTGCCTTGTTGATCATTTCTAGTTTTTTAATCAAAATGTTGTGTGGTATGAAGTCAAAATCTAAGTATATTCTATCATTACTATTACATTACCTTTATCAACCAAACTTGTAATCTCATCAAAAAAAGATACCAAGTTAATTGGACAGGATCTGTTTTCCATAAACCCATGTTGACTGGCATTAATTATATTTCCCTCTTTTAATTCTTTATTAATCAAATCTCATATTAGCTGTTCCATTGTGCTGCCTGGGATCAATGTCAGGGTGACAGGCCTATAATAACCAAAGTCATCCCATTTACCCTTTTTAAATATTGTCATAACATTCGCTTTCTTCCAGTCTTCTGTAACTTCCCCAATTTTCCAAGAGTTAACAAAAATCAACATTAACTGTCTAGAGAGTTCCATGGCCAGCTGTGTGATACTAGCAGTGTTACCAGCTCCACCAATATAATTGTCTCAGCAACAGTTCCTGCTCCACGGTGAAGCAAAGTAATGATTTGTTTAGATGCTGCTCCATCCCCTCTTTGAAAACCCATTAAAGTACTGATATTTGTTCAGTAATGGAACTACCATATCAGCTGCTTCAGCAACCAATTTAGAAAGTGTAATCTATTCCAACGAATTGCCACAACTTCTTAATAACTTATTGTTTCAAATAATTCTTTTACAGTCTTAACAAATCTACAATTGTTTTTGCAGTTTCTAATGATCAATTTCCAAGTTTGATGGGGGGGGAGGGGAAATCAATGTATTGGGCAAGTATTATAGTACAAAGAATACTATGAAGGAACATGAAGTATACTACTTTGAAATAGGTGAATCACTAACTTCCTAAGTTTAAAGTAGATCAATTACTTACAAAATAAACTGATTTTTGCACAGATATTTAGTTTAATTCTTTCCTTGTATTTACTTCTACCTACATCATTTACTTTACTTATTAAGAGTCAAGTCTTTATAATTTAGGTAAACCTCAGCTGCAATATGTCCAATACTTTTCTAAAATAATTCATAAATATTATAAAAAATGCTCCAGCCCACTGCCTAATAAACACACAAAATTTACCAACTTACAGCCAGAGGTATATTTGCTCCAATTTGCAATCACAGCCGTGTGTCTACTGTACTTTTTCTTAACTACCAGATTTCTTAGAGCTATGTAACTACGACTGTGGCTAATCTCAGAATCATCAGTTTTCTTGCTTTTGCTAACAGTAACCAAACTCATGGCTGGACTGTCTTCCGTACTAACACTGACTGGATCTTCCTGTTGATTTGAACCTCTAGCTGACCTAATAAAAAGAAAAAGTATTCCTTCACGGACAACAGACAGATGTGCAACAAAACATGGAACAAAAGACACTACTGGAGAGCAAAACTCAATCTCAATTCACAGTACAGTATTATGCATATTAGTGACCGAAGAGAGGGCCTTCCAAAATAAAAAACATTTTCTCTCATAGCAGAAGTAGTAAAGGGAGCCCCACATGTATTCTTTAGTTGACTTATTTGCAATACAATCCAGATAGTAGATAGAAAACAAACATGTTTTCATTACTGCATTTACATTTTGGAGTCCATAGTTTGGTTTTTAGAGGACGGCGTATTGAAATCAAATGCAGCAAGACTTCACAACGAGCAAGCGGTGTTCTGCCTGTCTGTTAAGAGCATTTGTGTGAATACATAGCATAGAAACAAGTAAATAGTTTTGACCATTGTGGTAGGATCATATTTTTATATTGCAGTGTACTTGGCACTAACACAAGGACCACACTGTCAACAGGACAGAGCATCTCTGCTGTTTATTCTGGATAAATATCTTAGACACAGAATCAGTTCTGAATTGTTACTTTATGCATAAAGACATCATCAGAAAATACTATGTAAAAACAGATTTGTATCTGGGACTGAAATTCTATTACTAATAGAAAAGAAACAGCTATTCCAAATTAAAAACATATGTGTGATAAAGAACAGGGATACATATGGATACATAAGATTAGATAGTCTCCTATAAATGTTTATTGGGACTATCTAATCTTAATTACTCCATTTATCCATGAGATTGAAGAGTGACTTGTGTGTCAGTACTTAAAAAGAAAAATGTATTGTTTTACCATGGTACATTTCTACAGGAGATACATACAGCAAAGTAATAACTCTTTTATATCATGCTCTTCACTAAATGCAGAATGTTACATAAATAACACTACAAAAAAGACATAGGTTCCCTTCAGATCTGGCAAAAACAGATATTTCCAGTGGTTCACACTGTGTCTGAATGTGGCCCAATGACTGAAAACACTGAAGTGACTGAAACACAGGAGAAAAGAAACGAAGGGTGGGATCCACAAAGGTACTTAGGTGCCTAATGCCCATTTTTAGGCAACATTGCAATCCAGAAAACTCCAGCTCAGCTGCTGTCTAACTTCATAGGTACTTAAACTCACTTGGCACCTAAGCTTTTGCCTCTGGACATGCGAACTGCAGCCTCACTCCTGGGCACCTATCTCCTCCACAACTGCCCAGTCTAGGCAACCAGATGCCTGTCTCCCACCTAAGAGCCAGAATAATTCACAAACCAGAAAGACAGGCATTCAGCCACCTAAGCTTAATATAGAGGCCCTATTCATTAGATAGCATCTGAGCACATCTACTGGATCAGCCCCCTCAGGCTAGTTCACATAATATAGCCTGTGGGGAAAGGGGAAGAGAAAGAAAAGGAGGACCTCCCTTATAACCTTTAGCCGAGTGGATAGGGTATTCACCCAAGATATGGGAGAGCCCCCAGTTCAAGTCCCCATCCTCCTGAATGGGTGAAGGAATTCGAACAGGGATTGGCCACCTCTCAAGTGAGTACTCTAACCACTAGGATATAGAATCATTCTAACTCTATCTCTGGCCCAATTAATATTTAACTATTCAACTGTTTCATTAAAGTGGACCAACTTCAACAGGAGAGATTGAGGGACACGCATATCAGTCTATTTCCACAGCCTAGCGGTTAGGGCACTCAACTGAGAGATGATCGACCCAGTTCAAATGACTTCTCCCACTCAGGCGCCTATCTCCAAGAAAGGAGAGGGGCTTAGCATACATCCTGCTGAACAGCATCTCCCATGGGCTAGCTTAGGCAGTTCCCCAGCTAGTGTGCTGGCTTTTGTGGATCATGTTCTTAGGTACCTATTTCTCCCCATTCATTGTATAGGGAGTCTTTGTGCCTAACTCAAGCTTTGTGGACTCTAGTGGTTCTAATGATTTTCTAGGCGCCTACTAGGTGCTGTGGTGCTCAGCATTGCTACACCTAAGTCCCCTCATGGATCCCACCCAAAGATCGTTAGGTACATAAAGATAAAGATATTTAGAAAAGGAAACACTTTAACTTGGAATAAAGGCTTTTTTCCGCCTTTAAAGGCTTACATAAGAGGCCTCGTTTTCTAGCTGACCCCCATTTAATAGGAATTAAATTTCATTTACCTTGGTTTGGTTGCATGTTTATGTTTGGTCTGGGGCCATAGTTGCCCATGGGCTGTCCTTGGCTCAGAGTCATCTGATTCTGCACTGGCATGCTTTGCGAAGATGGCACTGAGTGATTATAACCGCCCATGGACCCATGGCTACTTGAAGGCATGTTCATGGAACTGTTTGTCATACTGAGTTGATTAGGCCCAGGTCCTTGCATAGGCATATGGTTAGGTCCTTTGGAGAGAAAAAACATGTTATGTTAAGTACCATTAAATAATCAACAGCAGTCACAACACTAATTATATTATGTACATTTATTAAATCAGTGGGTTGGCTTATGATTTGTTGACCTGATTAAATCATAAAACAGAGTTTGCAATTGTCATTAAGTTTAGTTCCACTGTGACTTTACATTATCTCTTATATAATGGCTGAAACTTTTAAAATAAAAGTTGCAAATGATCATTCAGCCTTTCTTAAATCCATACTCTGTGCAAAGCTAGCCCTTTTAGCACTTAGCTCACATACACCTTGATTTCAACACACCCCTTATTGATCAGTGCAACAGTAGGATCTCTAGGTTCAAGAGCCTGGTTATATAGATTTTAATTTATTCATACTAGTTAACCTAGATATTCTTTTGAAACTGGTATTTAATACTTGGGAAATAATAACAAGTACTGACCTTCAGACAGCTCAAAGAAACACACACACACACCACATGATTATAAGCATATTTAACATTAGGTTCTAACATCAACTACGCAGCCAAAAGCTTACAAATATATTTACAGATTACAGAAAAAAACAGTTAACCTCTCACCATTGCTCCCAGTGAAGACCCAAAGGATGAACAACCTGATCACACACCCATATGGCCAGTTATACCTCTTCACCCTTTACTCCTCCCTTCCTGGCAAGACTGGTTGGAGTTTGATTGATCTCTTGATTATACGCACTCTCAATGGATATTTTAAAAAGAGTATAAACATGACTGCTTGATAGGACACCATCTGATCAGTTTACCTATTCTTTTAGCTGGGAGATGTGAATTGAAGTCCCTTTTCTCCCAATCTGAATATCAGCTGTTCACATTCTAAATATTTATTTTTTGTAACTGGAAATTGCTTCTATAAAAGGAATTTTTTTTTTGGTCTCTCTATGGTGGCAGTGGAATACAATTTTATTTTGTACAGCTTTTTTCATATAGGCTTTATCCCCAAAAACTTTACACAGTATTAGATAATACAGTTATAAAGTTAAAATGAAAAAATACAAGCAGAGAGAGAAAAACAGGCAAGGGAGAAAATTTTCTAATCAGATATGAGGGTCGAAAAGGTAGTGAAATCAGGAAGGCTTATGTAAATGACAGGCATCCTAAGAGGGAAGTACTGTATGACATGCGGTACCTAAAAGTAGCCCTTGTAACTCTCATATTCATCATTCGTATATGGTTGTAATATTTCATACAAGGCATGCCATGTAAGATACCATATGAAAGGTTATGATCTGCTGAAACCCATTGTTCTGTCAAAATACGTATATTGTTAGTGTGTATGATATTATGAGATTTTTCTGTATGGTTGTTATTGAAATATGTTGAGAGTTTGGGAGTCGCCCATTGCTAGTTCTCCAGTGACAACAAAGGAGGTGACCCACACACAGGAAGGTGTTAAACAACCATTGATCAGCAGGAGAGTTGTAAACAAGAGATTTACAATTCTATAACAGCGTTGCGTAAGCACTACACAAATGGGATTGCTCAACTCTATGACTCAGTTGCAGAAGACCACACCAGGTGGACTGCTCAACTCTGTGACTCAGCAAGGCCCACCAGGACATATTTGGGCCAGTATTTTCCAGGCACATGGACTGAGGGTATAAAATAAGGGGCAGTGGCATCATGCGATTACGTCTCTCCTCCCCCACCTACGCTGAAGGCAACAAGAATGCTGGGAAGACAAAGACTTGAACTGAGGAGACTGGTCCCAGGCTGAGAAGGAAAGTCAGTCTGTGTATTAAGAACTATAACCTACCTGCAACATCCAGTGGGGTGAGAAAAGCTGTTTAAACCAGAGGTGAATCAGTCTAAAAGTTCAGGATTTAGACTGCATGTTTACTTTTTATTTTCTTAAGGTAACTATCTCTTACCTTTATGCTTACCACTTATATTCATTTAAAATCTATCTTTCTGTAGTTAATAAACTTATTTTAATATTTTATCCTTACCAGGGAGTTTGTCTAAAGTGTTTGGGGAATCTGCTCAGGTTACAAAGACTGGAGGCATGTCCATTTTCCTTTGATGAAGTGGCAAATTAATTAATAAGTTTACACTGTTCAAAAGAAGGTCTTGAGCAGTGCAAGACAGTATATTTCTGGGGTGCAAGGCTGGGGGATTAGGAGACTAGCTGTGTTTCTCTGCATATAGCTCATGAGTGGTTTGGAGAGCACTCAAATTGGCTTGGTCTGTCTCTGCATGCTGGTGGCTGAGTGATAACGGCACCTGGAGGGGTTTGCTGCTTGTCACTAGCAAAGCATTGTGAGAGACAGCCCAGGCTGGAGAGTTAAGGGGGCACAGCAATTCCACAGTTGCAGGTTGTACCCCAGGGAACCCGTCACAGGAAGGAAGTCTATCATACTACCAGTAGCAAGATTATGTGATGGGGCAGAGAGGGGAGGCCAACGCTACACAAGCTGAGTGGGGAGTGTAGAAATGATAGGTCTATAAATAGGCTCAAGGCTTTCATTGTGAAATAGGCTGCATAAAGGATATAAAACACAAGGCAATTTTGAAATGGATCCTAAAAGAAACACAGAACCAGTGGAGCAGTATGAGGACATAGCAATTTGGTTGTATTTTTCTGTATGTTTGAAAAGATGCACATCAGCATTCTATATGTCTGGAGAGCCAGGTCTTGGCCAAGGAAACCCAGCTGCAATATTCAAAGTCCGAAGAAACTAAGGCATAGATAAGGATTTTAGATGAGGCAGTGTTATACACCAGAGGTTCTCAAACTGTGGTCTGCGGACCACCAGTAGTCTGCGAGCTCCATTCAGGTGGTCCGCGGATAGTGCCCTCTAAGGTGCGCGCCTGGGTGGCCGCACATGAGAGAATGAAGAGCCACCCACCCAATTAGTGAAGCCGTGCAGGCGTGGCTCCACTAATTAGGTGCCTGGACCCTGGAGAAGACACACATGTAAGGTGAGGTGGTGGCCTTGGGGAGAATAGGGGGTAGGTGGGAGGGGGCAGTGGGGTGAGAAGAGGGGGTGGGGGGAATTTGGGATGTGCAGGGCTGCGGCGGTCAGAGAAAGAGGCAACTTTCCCCAGTTCCAAGGCTGCGGCTGCCGGGGAGAGACGGCCCTCCTTCCCAGCCTCAGCTCTGTAGCTGCTGTGGCGGGGGAAATACCACCCTCCTTCCCAGCCCCAGATCGTTTTACAATAGTTAGCTAACGGTACAAACAACATTTGAAAAGATCATTAAGTGGTCCACCGAGACCCTCAGCAATTTTCAAGTGGTCCGCAAAATAGCAAGTTTGAGAACCACTGTTATACACAGTGTTACAGAGGCAGTCATTGGCAGATTTGCAAACAACAAGATGTATACGAAAAAAATGAAGGTCAAGGATCATACACAAACAAAAAAGCCAAACGGGAAGGAAATATAGAAACTCACCCTTGAAGTGAGCTTGTTGTCTGGTTGGTTGGTGGTTTTTGTGTGCTTGCTTGATTGCCATGTGCCTGCTTGATTGAAGTTTGTAGTGTGTTCTGTTTGGGGGAGCTGTGTGCTGAGCCAAGCGACCTGCTAGTCTAGGTAAGGCTGAAAGCTTCCTAACAAAGCTCTAGCCTGCTCTCCTTTGATCCCTAATCCCTAAAGGATCCCCTGACAAGGGGGCCAGGGATAACTCAGGGAGAACAGGAGTTTAAAAAGCCAACTCCTATACGACCAGAGGAGCTAGCAAACAGGTGAGTTTTGCGAGGGAGATTAGAGAGGGAGCATGAGAGCCAGATACATCTAATGACCATTCTCTAAACTTAAGCCAATAAATGTCCCCCTCAAAAAACAAACAAACAAAAAAACCCTCTGCAAGAGTTAAAATAATGCAGGCAGATGTCCAGCAGCAAAGTAGAGGCTATCCAGTTTATTGCCCTGAATGCAGCATGTATAATTACCTGCCTTGTGGGCAGGGGGCATATATGTGCATGCAGTGCAAGTAACTCATGGTCCTCAGACACCAAATACAAGACCTTGAGATCACAGTGGCTGAATTGGAGGAGCTGGGGAGACAGAGAGGTACATAGACGAGACTTTCTGGGACACAGTAGAGTGGTCCCACCCTCACTCTGACAGCCTCTGTGCTGTTGAGAAGGATGAAATTCTCACCGAAGGAGAACATCCAGCTGGAGCAGAGGGAAACAAACCTATAGTTGGGACCCTCCTTCCAGATGGAGTCATGATATCCTATTGCACAAAGGCTACCTCTCCAGAGGAAGGAATCCCTGTTTTTTGGAAGAGACAGGTAATAATAATGGGGGATTAAATTATTAGAAATATCGATAGCTCGGTTTGTGATCACTGGGAGAACCACATGGTGAATTGCCTGACTGGTGCGAAGGTTGCAGACCTCTTGAGACCTCTAGACAGATTTGTGTGCAGTGCTGGGGAAGAGCAGGTGGTTGTAGTACATATAGGTACCAATGACACCGGGAAAAGTAGGAGAGAGGTCCTCGAGTCCAAATTTAGACTGCTAAGGAAGACATTAAAGTCCAGGATTTCCATGGTAGCATTCTTTGAAATGCACAGTTCCACGCACAGGGCCAGACAGGCAGAACTGCAGGGTCTCAATGTGTGGATGAGACATAGTGTTGGGAGGAGGGACAAAGGAACTGGGGCACCTTTTGGGAACAAAGAATGGTATTCAGGAAGGATGGGCTCCACTTAAAACAAAACGGAACCAGATTGCTAGCTGGTAAACTGAAAAGGTCATGGAGGAGTTTTTAAACTAAAGGCTAGGGGAAAGCCGACAGCCACAGAGGAGCACATAGTTCAGACAGACACATCCCAAGCGGGAGGATTTATTAAAAGGGATACTCTGTATCCTAGTAAAGAGGAGAGGATAGAAGGTGATAAAGTACAGGTCGGAACTGAAGAGAAACAGTCAAACGAAAGAGAGTCCCATTCAATTACATCACATGAAAGAAGACAACTAAATATTGACAAATTTCATAAGTGCTTGTATACAAATGCTAGAAGTCTAATTATTAAGATGGATGAACTTGAGAGTCTGGTATTAAATGAGGATACTGATATAACAGGAATTACAGCAACGTGGTGGAACAATGATAATCAACACCAGAGTACAAAATATATAGGAATGACAGAGTAGGTCGTGCTGGTGAAGGAGTGGCACAATATGAAAGAAAGCATACAATCAATATTGTAAATATCTTAAATAAACCAAACAGTACCACAGAATCTCTTTGGATTGAAATTCCATGCTTGAATAATAAGAGTATAGCAGTAGGAATATACTACTGTACTGATTACCTGACCAGGATGGTGACAGTGCTTGTGAAATACTCAGAGAGAGTAGAGAGGCTACAAAAACAAACAAACAAACAAAAAAACAATAATAATGGGGGATTTCAACTATCCCCATATTCACTGGATACATGTCACCTCAGGACTGGATGCAGAGATAAAATGTCTAGACACCATTAATGACTGCTTCTTGGAGAAGCTAGCCCTGGGACCCACAATGGGAGAGGCAAGTCTTGATTTAGTCCTAAGTGGCACACAGGATCTGGTCCAAGAGGTGAATATAGCTCAACCGCTTAGTAATAGTGAACATAATGTAATTAAATTTAACATCCTTGGGGTAGGGGATACCAAAGAAACCAACCACAGTAGCATTTAATTTCAAAAATGTGATCTATATAAAAATGGGGAGGCTAGTTAAATGGAAATTAAAAGTTTCAGAGTAGCAGCCGTGTTAGTCTGTATCCGCAAAAATAACAGGAGTACTTGTGGCACCTTAGAGACTAACAAATTTATTAGAGCATAAGCTTTCGTGGGCTACAACCCAAGTGGGTTGTAGCCCACGAAAGCTTATGCTCTAATAAATTTGTTAGTCTCTAAGGTGCCACAAGTACTCCTGTTATTTTTGCGGAAATTAAAAGGAACATCACAAGAGTGAAATGCTTGCAAGCTGCATGGAAACTACCTAAAACACCATAACAGAGGCTCGAACAATATGTATGCCCCAAATAAAAAAAAGGTTTTGGAACAAATTAATAAATCACCAGGACCAGGTGGCATTCACCCAAGATTTTTGAAGGAATCAAATATGAAACTGCAGAACTACTAACCGTGGTATGTAACCTATCGCTTAAATCAGGCTCCGTACTGGAGGACTGGTAGATAGCTAATGTAATGCCAATTTTTTTAAAAGGCTGCAGAGGCGATCCTGGCAATTATAGGCCATTAAGCCTAACTTCAATACCAGGCAAATCGGTTGAAACTATAATAAAGAACAGAATTATCAGACACATGGATTAACACTATATGATGGGGAAGAGTCAACACAGGTTTTGTAAAGGGAAACCATGCCTCACCAATCTATTAGAATTCTTTGAGGAGGTCAACAAACATGTAGACAAGGGTGATCCAGTGGATATAGTGTACTTAGATTTTCAGAAAGCCTTTGACAAGGTCCCTCACCAAAGGCACTTAAGCAAAGTAAGCAGTCATTGGATAAGAAGGAAGGTCCTCTCATGGATCAGTAACTAGTTAAAAGACAGGAAACAAAGAGTATGAATAAATGATCAGTTTTCACAATGGAGAGAGGTAAATAGCAGGGTCCTCCAAGGATCTGTACTGGGAGTTGGGACCAGTGCTGTTCAACATATTCATACATGATCTGGAAAAAGGGGTAAACTGAGAGGTAGCAAAAGTTTGCAGACAATACAAAATTACTCAAGATAATTAAGTCCAAAGCAAACTGCAAAGAGTTACGAAGAGACCTCACAAAACTGGTTGACTGGGCAACAAAATGGCAGATGAAATTCAATGTCGATAAATGCAAAGGAATGCACATTGGAAAACATAATCCCAACTATACATACTTAATGATGAGTTCTAATATTAACTGTAATATTCAAGAAAGAGATCTTGCTGGAGTCATGGATAATTCTGTGAAAACATCTGCTCAATATGCAGCAGCAAAAAAAAGCTAACAGTTTTGGGAATCATTAGGTAAGAGATAGATAAAAAGACAGAAAGTATCAAACTGGCACTTTATAAAGCCATGGTACACCCATACCTTGAATACTGCATGCAGTTCTGGTCACCCCATCTCAAAAAAGATATATATTAGAATTGGAAAAAGCACAGAAAAGGACAGCAAACATGACGAGGGGGTATGGAACAGCTTGCATACGAGGATAAATTTAAAAGAATGGGATGGTTCAGCTTAGAAAAGAGACAACTAAGGGAGGAAATTCTTGAGGTCTATAAAATCATGAATGGCATGGAGAAAATGGATAAGGGAGTGTTATTTAAAACACTTCAAATAACACAAGAATGAGGTTCACCCAATGAAATTAATAGGCAGCAGATTTAAAACAAAAATAAGGAAATACTTTTTCACACAACACATGTGGAACTCATTGCCAGAGGATGTTCTGAAGGCCAAAAGTATTCGCGGGCTCCAAAAAGAATTAGATAAATTCATGGAGGACAGGTCCATCAATGGACATTAGCCAAAATGTTCAGTGACTCAACCCCATGCTCTGAGTGTCCCTAACTTCTAACAGCCTGATGACAACGGATGGATCACTCAATAAGTTGCCCTGTTCAGTTCATTCCCTTTGGAGCATCTGGCACCGGCCACTGTAAGAAGACAGGACACTATTCCATTGGCCATTGTTATGTTCTTATGGAGTTGTGTTTAAGAAAGCTCCTCTTAACCAAAAGAAGCAAAGCCATAGGTTTACTTGATCTGGCAGATAGAGATAATGGAAAGGATGAAGTGTTGAAGGTGTCAGATGTGTACAGTAAATAGCTACCTTTGTAGTGATGGTAAGGCTAAAGATATTGAAGATAAGCAGAAAGACGGGAGACTCAGAATCAAGCTCTTGCAGGACTCCATAAAAGAGGGGTTCATGGCACAGAGGAAGATCCAGAAAGAATAATTTGGTAAGCAGGAGTCTGACCATGACAACACAGAACCAGAGAGGCCTGCATAATCACGTCTCCAAGAAAATCAAGCACTGCTTAAGGCTGCACTGGCGTCAAGGGGAAAAAAGGACATCATCAATAACTACAGGGTTGAGATAGGTTTCAATGTGGTAGAGTAAAACTAAGATTTGAAAGAAAACTCAAAGATATCATACAAGAAATTATTATAGGGATGACAGAAGGCTACTTTCTCAAGTACAGACGCTCCCCGACTTACGCAAGCGTTCCGTTCCGGAACGTCCTGGTAACTCAAATTTTGCGTAAGTTGGAAACGTATCTCCGACCAATACGCAAAAATAAAACAAAATAAAAAAACCTCCTATTTCTAGCTTACGGAACTTTTTCCGTAAGCTCGGATTTGTATACGTCAGGTTTATGTAACTCGGGAAGCGTCTGTACCTTATTGAAGGGAAGGATAGAAATAGTATAGAGAAATGTGTTGTCAGTAGGAGAACACTTCAACCTCTCTGGTCACTCAGTAACAGACTTAAAGGTGGAAATTTTGCAACAGAAAAGCTTCAAAAACAGACTCCAACGAGAAACTGCTGAACTTGAATTAATATGCAAACTAGATACCATTAACTTAGGCTTGAATAGAGACTGGGAATGGCTGAGTCATTACACAGATTGAATCTATTTCCCCATGTTAAGTATCCTCACACCTCTTGTCAACTGTCTGAAATGGGCCATCTTGATTATCACTACAAAAGTTTTTTTTCTCCTGCTGATAACTGCTCATCTTAATTAATTAGCCTCTTAGAGTTGGTATGGCTACTTCCACCTTTTCATGTTCTGTATGTATATATATCTCCTTACTATATGTTCCATGCTATGCATCTGAAGAAGTGGGCTGTAGCTCACGAAAGCTTATGCTCAAATACATTTGTTAGTCTCTAAGGTGCCACAAGTACTCCTGTTCTTTCTTCAAACTGGTCTTCCATTAGACTGCATCCAGAGAAAATTGGTTATGACTGCCTTCTGTGATCACAGGACAACAGTGCCAGTATGCCAAATAATACAATTAAGGGCCTCTGTAGTACATAAAGCCTTTTGTTATCTAGGCCACAAGCTTTTGAGCAATCATCTTTTGCCTGATTTCCTTGCCCAGCAGTTATGATCATCAGGGAATTGGTCTACAGTAAGTCCTTTGGTTTGCTCAGCACTGACCATTGTTGGGCAGGTCTTTTTCCATCACAGGACCCTGGCTGTGGAAGACCTTTCCAATAGTAGGCCTTCCTGAATCCATTAAGGGCACGAATTCTATTTACTTCAGGTAGGTCTATTCTTGATAATTTCCCCCACAGCTTCCTTGGTTTTGCATGTTATTAAATGTGTACTGTATTTGGACTAATTATGTCTTCTTAGATTTTTAAAATTTTGTTTTTGGCTTCTATTACAAAGTGTTTATTGGGATCTGTGATGGGCTGGACTAAGCCGGCCTCATGACTCTGCCATATCCCACCCCAGGAAAAGGGCAGCGGAGAGAGTCCTCCAAGCAGCCAGGAGCAGCAGCAGCATAGTATGCAACCAATCAGAGAGGGACTGCAGGGAGCAGCCAATCCTGGCCTCGCAAAGCTATATAAAAGGAGCTGCAGTGCAGTGCAGAGTTCAGTTCCTTGCTGGAGCTGGAGGAATGTGCATGCCGCGTCTGGCTGGCTGAGGGAGCTACAGGACCTCGGACAGAGCAGTGCTGGCAGAGACTGGGGGAACACGAAGGAGTGCCGGGTTGGCTGCTGGGACTCAACCAGGACAAGGCCCCGAGGTAAGGGTGAAGAATGAGCTGGGGCCGTGGGAAAGTGGCCCAGGGAATCATAGCAGCAACACAGTTTAACTAAAGGGATGTGGTGGATGGCTGCTATATATAGGGTCCCTGGGCTGGGACCTAGATTAGAGGGTGGGCCCGGGTTCCCCCGTCAGCCACTGGGGAAGTGGCCTGGCCTTTGATGTGCCCCAGAAGAGGAACTGAACTCTTTTAGTGGCCCAGCAGGAGAGCTGGGGCCAGAAAGACCTAGAGAGGTGAAGAGTCTCTGGGTGACGTGGCCCCACACCAGGGCCAGAACTGCTTGAAGAGCAGGGACAATTTGAGAGAGCCCAGAAGGGGCTGAGAGACAGTTTAAAACAAGGTACTGCGATAGGCCCTGCTGAGCTGATTAAGGAGTGAGACCCAAGATAGGGCTGCAGATCAAGAGATCTTACAGAGGGCGCTGAGATAGGCCCCTGTTGGACTTCTATACCAGAAGGGGTTTGGGTGTTTTGTTCTTTTTGTTTTGTTGTTTTATAATCTCACATAGAGACTGTGTGACTTGGCCAAAGGGCTGAGTCACTGAAGACCCACCACAAACAGGTGAAGGCATAAGTACTGAGACAGGGGTGCTCACGAGAGGTGTGTGTGACCTCATTACAGATACTTATTCTGAGATATCTAAATACATAAACACGTACACAAAATAAAGTAACTGACTGCAAGCATATATGTCAATTACTAAAGGTCTGGGAACCTTCCACAGACTTAAAAAAAAAAAATGAATTTGCTACAGCTTTGAGCAGGGGGTTGGACTAGATGACCTCCTGAGGTCCCTTCCAACCCTATGATGCTATGACACTTCTATTTCAAAGTTGTACATTTAATATGATTTTCCTCCCCCTTTCTCCAAGGTGTAGGAAAAAATATTCAATGGATTCAGTGTCACCCCCAATATCAGAAAATGACCCATTGTAAACTGTTTATCTTCACATTCTCAGAGAATCTGAAACAGAGAGGAGAAGGAGCAGATGTATATTTTAAAAAAAGAGTATGTTGCAGTAGAGGGTAAATTAAAGCTTGGTTAGTAACCATATTTAAATATTCTCTCTATTGGGAGAATACCCAAACAAAATTTATTTACCTTTCACATATTTTCATAAGCGCTCTTTTTGTAGTCTACCAAACTGGCAAAAGATGTACCTTTTTAAGCACAGTAACTTCACTGCAGAACGAAGGGTCAATGCTGACATTGTGACAATGATCTTTTCCAAGGAAACACATTACAATCATAAACACAATATTATGACTTTACTAGAGGCTCAAGAGACTGAATTGTGAAGGACAATGCCATTTTCAATGTGAGCAGATGGACGCTAGGAGAGGCAGGAAACTCCCCACTGAGAATCCCTTGGTTCCATTTAGGAAGTGAACATCATCATATATGACAAAGCAAAAGAGGTCTCTTCTGCCAAATGTGGCCTGTGCTACAAATAGATGATTTAACTAAATTCTGCTCCACCCATATGACACATGTCACTAAAGGACCACTTCTCCCTCTCTAGAGGCTAGCAGCCATTTTTCTCAAAAAGAAATCTGATCACTATCAGATCATTTGAAACCTAGAGTTGAGGGGAAGCTAGGGACTTGTTACTCTGATAGGAGCTGGAGCAATCACAAGATTTTTACCCTCATGTTTTAAATTCTATCCGATTTATTTATATATCTGTAGAGTTTATCCATGTGCTTGTTTGAGAGGGGTGAGTCTACAGGGAACCTTTGATGGCAGCTTCCTTTCTCTGGAAGAATCATCATCTTAGCGCTTTGGTCTGAAGAGCTCACTTGCACCCACTGTGCGGAGAACTGAATAAAAGAAATCCTGGGAATGTAGCTTTTAAGTTAAAAGCTAAACTATGAGAAATAGGCACTAAGACTTTGAGACTAAATTCTGGGAAGCTGATTCCCTATAAAGAAGTAAGCTTTTCCACAACTCTCTCCATTCTGCTCTTACTGCTAACAGGAGCACTTCTCTCTGTAGCCAGGACTGGTGCAGTGTGGAATTTTATCATCTTATTTCATTGATTTGTTTTTCTACTTCTCAGGTACAGACTTTTTGTTTGTTTGGTTTTTTTTGCAATTAAATGACTTTAAATTTACACCTGAAACAATAATCTTCAAGCAATTTCTTCACAAATTCCTTAACATTCAATGTCTTCAATAATAAATGGAATACAGAAAATTATAAAAAATTATCTAATTTCCACTAAAGTGTTCTATTTTTAAAGCTTACCCAAATTGAAGCATTCTCTTTAAGTTATATTTACTTTATTACTCTCTCGTTATTTAGCTATGATGATTTTAGAGTCTTTCCTTTATGGAAGGATTTGTATTTCTTCAGCCACAGGCCAATACCTTTCCCCAATAAGCCTTCTAAAGCCAACTGTACTGCATGGTTTCAGACAGACTAAATTTAGCCAGTTCTGTTCATCAGAGGAATGCTGTATGTCAGCTACATCAAAGCCCAAGGGCAGCCTGATAAACACTGAATACAGGTCACGTAGCTCTGTAGCTAACAAACTCTAAGAGAGCTTGTACTCGGGGGCATTCAAAGCAGTTTTGTCATCAACAATCTAGTATCCCTTGAGCCCCCATGTCGTTTCAGTTGCTAAGCAACACTGGTGTTAATGTCTTAGAGGAGAAAAACTTACCAGGCATCTGGCCGTTCATCTGGCTCTGCATGTGTGGTGCAGGAGGGCCCCCACCTACCATACCATCTGAAGACATGTTGTGAGAACGTGGAGGTGGGGGAGGGCCACTCTGACTCATCCCTCCTGGACCCATAGGCATATTCTGTGTGGGTGGCTGAAAGGAGACAGTTTAGTCAAACAAGAGAAGCATTTAGTCTGACAAAAATATTATATGTACATATGGTACAACAGTTGCCTATATTGTTAAGTGGGGTATGAAGGAAAGCACTGTGAAAAGCATTTCTTGTCTCTTCTGATGCATTTAACTCCTCTTAATATTAACTTTAGTAAAACATTTAATATTTTACATAATGTATTACACCAATTTTACATAATGTATTAGACACACAGCATCTTTCAGCATGGCTATTAAATAAAATACAAATCAATGCCTCATTAAAAAAATATCAGAACATTTTAAGATTGCTTAAAAAAAATTAACCCCCTACCCATCCACCCCAAAAAAGGGCATTTTAAAGAACCACCCCTTTATATCTGCTCTTTCAAAGCAACATTTGTTTGGTATAAAAATAAACATTCTATAATCTTCTCTCACCAACAGTTCCTGGTGCATCCACTGCTGATAACAGACTTTGCACCAGTAAAAAAGTAGTTACAAGAAGAGATGAAAACCCCTAAATGCTGAAAGCATGCCAAAAATCTGCAGTATTACAGAGGAGAACTGTGGGTGTTAGAAGGTCTGACATCCCTTCTTTTCTATCCCTCTGAAGGTTCATAATTTTGTGCTGAACACCCCCTACAGACTGGAAGCACATTAGTGCTGCTCTCCAAAGGTCCAGAGACAGCTGCCTAGAAAGGATGTTTATGGCAAATTTCCTAATGAAATTGTGAGGAAAATCGCTGAATAACCTTGAGAGTTCAAAGAAGGAAAGCAAGAAAAACAATATACATGAGCAGAAATTTACCACTGGACTCTACTGAGGAGGATGTATGGGGGTACAGAAACTGCTGCTAGCTAGCTTCACTGTCCCACGCAACCCTCGGGAGACAATACTAGCCCCCTTGTACACCTCAGCCAAATGCTTTCTGTGGGATAAAAATGCTCTCTATTATGAGAGGGCTAAGATTCTCTCCTCTGGGGCTCCTCAGACAACCACCATGATACCCCATGCAGGCTACCATGCTCTGGGGCACCCTCTCCTATGACACAGGTATGTGGTTATTTTGCCAGATTCCCTTTTACAGAAAGAAATAAGGTGACCAATGGGTGACCTCCTGTGGGCTAATTCCCCTGCAGCCTTGTCCTTCCCTTCACTATGTCTATTCATCGGGGGTTCAGAAGAAGATAGAACTGGAAGTGGCCACGGTCTTAAAACAATGGATATAAGTAGCCACCTCTCATTTTTCAGACGAGAGGGCATTTAGTTTCTTGACAATTTCTTTAGGAAGTCTGCTAAAGTTCTTCTTTCTAGGCAGCTGTCTCTATACCCTTGATGGCCAGCCCCAATGTACTTCCAGTAAGCAGGAGGAAGAAAAAAGCAGTGAAGGAGATGGCTTCCCTACTAAAACCCTTCACCTTTCTCTACAATGACAAAAAAGCAAAGAGGTGGATTTTCATAACCAACTTATCTCTCACTGCAGCAAAAACAGCAGGAAATGGAGGGGGTAAAGAGTGGAAGGCAGCTACCATTCTACAGCAGAACCTCAGGGTTACAAATACCAGAGTTACAAACTGACCAGTCAACCACACACCTCATTTGGAACCGGAAGAACACAATCAGGCAGCAGCAGAAACAAAAAAAAGCAAGTACAGCACAGTTAAATGTAAACTATTAAAATAAAAAGGGAAAGCAGCATTTTTCTTCTGCATAGTAAAGTTTCCAAGCTGTATTAAGTCAATGTAGTTGTAAACTTTTGAAAGAACAACCATAATGTTTTGTTCTGAGTTAAGAACATTTCAGAGTTATGAACAACCTCCATTCCTGAGGTGCTTGTAACTCTGAAGTTCTACTGTACTTGATCTTCCTCCTCTATTAAAGAAGAGGGAGGAGGGAAGGCCTTTTAGGTCCAGCTCATCTTCCTTCTACTTCAAGAGGCTGACCTTTCCTCACTAGGGTTGTGGGACTCTTTTTGAATTGAGCAAACTAGCTCAAAAATATTTGTCAATAGACACAAGAAAAGAAAACAAGATTTTATTTCTCATTTTATTTTAGATGGATTGCTTATTTGGAATCTGTGGAGCACCAATATAGGGTCAATAGCATAACATAATACAGGAAGAATTCTCTCAGGGCAGAACCACACAAGTTGAAAGAACTAACAATCTATGTCATTTTTTTTCTTGTTAACGCTTTCCCAGATAAAGATTAACTTTGCTAATGATTTACAGTTGGATTTAGAAAGATTGAGAAAAGGTTAATGTTTACACAGCACTTTCAGGATGAAGATTATCATCAAGTTTCGGCTGTAATTAAGAATGAAGTGGTGAATTCCTTATGGTGGTATTTGCAATAAAGCTAAAATATAATAATAGCCAAAGAGGTTTGCATACCCCTAAGCAAGAAAAAACTGACAGGAAGGCAAGGGGGGGAAAATATGGCTAAATCACACGGTTCCCAAGGCTATTTGAGCCAAACAGGTACAATACTTCAGAAAATGGAAATCCTACTTTAGTGAAGCCAACAGAAAAGACCATAAACACAGACAGCTTAAAATGTAAGATATAAACTAGAATGGCTAAGAGAGAATTTAAGCAAATAATCAAGGACACAAAAACGTAAATTATACTTGAAACAGGACCTACTGTGAATTAGTGGGTCCACTGAGAGTTACCAGGAAGTTAAGGGATCAGTTAAGGAGAATAAAGACATAGCTTCTCTGCAACAATGATTTCTTTGCAACAGTCTCTATCATAGAAGACACTGGGGAAAATGCACCTCAGGCCCATTCTTTTCAGAAGAAAACAATCAAGTACTGTCAGAAACTGAGTTGCCAGGAGGAGGTGCTAGAGAAAAATGGCTAACTTGAAGTGCAATACCAGAACCAGATGACATTCATCCAATAGTTCTGAAGGCAGTTAAGAACAAAGTGTCAAAGTTGTTAACATAAGCAACCTCTCACTACGATAAAGTACTCTGTAAGAGGGCTGAAGGGTAACAAATGTTATACCTGTCCTCAAAAAAAAGAAAGGCAGTGCAGCTGATCTAGGAATTACAGACCAGTGAGCCTTATACTTCAGTATCAGGTAAACTGACTGAAATAATTAAAAACTGAATTATAAAACACCAAGATGGACACAGGATAAGGACAGATTATCACAGCTTCTATAGAGGGAAATCATGTCTATCTAATCTATTAAAAATCTCTGAATGTGTCAACAAAAAAAGTAGGTAAAGGAGAACTAACTGACTCAGTTTATTTAGAATTTCAAAAAGCCTTTGGCAATGTCCCTCATAAGGGTCTACTGAGGAAACTAAGTAGTGCTGATGTGCATACTGTCATGGAGCAGAAGTTGGCTAAGAGAACAGAAATATTTAATAAATTTAAACATGGAAAAAGGCTACTAACGTGATGCACCAAGGTTCTGTAGAAGAACTGGTGTTTCATATATTTATTTATTGTACTGAAAAAGGGGGCATATAGCTGACAATCTGCAGATGATACAAAATTATTTACATTATTCAACTCTAGAGAGGACTGTGAGGAAGGAATAAGCAATATGATGGCAGATTAAATTCAATATTGATAAAAATAAGATAACATACATTGGAAGGAATGATTTGAGCAACTCAAAAATATTGCAGGGTTCTAACTTTCCTGTAACTACTAACAAAAAAGACCTGGATATCATTGTAGACAGCACAGTGAAAAATGCTCAAAATGCAGAGGCAATCATAAAACAAGAAAAGAAAATGTTGGTGTATTAAGAATGGGATAAGAAAATATAATGTCATTATATTTATAAATGCTCAGTTCAGTACCATGTTCAGTTTTGGTCACCCCATCCCAAAAAGATATAAGAGAAATAGAAGCACTTCAGAGACAGGCATCAGATGATTAGAGACCTGGAAAGTCTTTCATATAAGAGGTTGAGAAGACTGATACTGTTAATTTTAGAGAGGAGACAAATACAAGGGGATATGATAGCAATACAACCTCATGAATGGTATGGAGCAGTTAAATTAGGAACTCTAATTTACCCTTTCATAGCAAAAAACAAGGGGACATTCAATGAAACTGAATGGAAACAAATATATAACTGATAAGAGGAAATTCCGTTTTATACAACACACAAACTGCTCAAGGAATTCACTGAGAAAGTTTTAGGAACAAGTTGTAAGTAGGAGTCAAAACACAATTACACATGTATATGGACAATAACAACACACAGTTACATTAGATGGGATATACACCCTCATACTGCAGGGCATAAGTCGACCACTAACTGATGGGGATTAGGAAGAAATTCACCCTACATATATAATTATCCACTATGGTGTTTCTAGCAACTTCCTCTGGAGCATCTGGCACTGGCCATTATCAGAGGAAGGCTACTGAACTAGATGTACTACTGGCTTGATCTAATATAGCAACTTCCACGTTCCTATACGTGATACTGCAAATAGTGGGACCTTATTCAACAGGTAGCCAATCACTTTCCAGCCTGCTTCAAAAATAATTTAACCAGCTATCAGATTAACATAATCATAGAATTGTAGGACTGGAAGGGACCTCAAAAGGTCATCTAGTCCAGTCCCCTGCATTCATGGCAGAACTAAGTATTATCTAGACCACCCCTGACAGGGGTTTGTCTAACCTGCTCTTAAAAATCTCCAATGATGGAGATTCCACCACCTCACTGGGCAATTTATTCCAGTGCTTAACCACCCTGACAGTTAGGAAGTTTTTCCTAATGTCCAACCTAAATGGCCCTTTCTGCAATTTAAGTCCATAGCTTCTTGTCCTAGCCTCTTAAGTTAAGGAGAACATTTTTTCTCCTTCCTCCTTGTAATAACCTTTTATGTACTTGAAAATTGTTATCGTGTCCTCCGTCTTCTCTTCTCCAAACTAAACAAACCCAATTTTTTCAATCTTCACTCATAGGTCATGTTTTCTAGACCTGTAATCATTTTTGTTGCTCTTCTCTGGAATTTCTCCACATCTTTCCTGAAATGTGGTGCCCAGAACTGGACACAATATTCCAGCTGAGGCCTAATCAGCATGGAGTAGAGCAGAAGAATCACTTCTCTTGTCTGGCTTACAATACTCCTGCTAATACATTTCAGAATGATGTTTGCTCTTGTTGCAACATTGTTCACTATTGACTCATATTTAGCTTGTCATCCACTCTGATTCTTCCCCCCCCCCCCCCCCCAGCTCTCTTTCTGCAGTACTCCTTCCTAGGAAGTCATTTCTTTTTGTATGTGTGCAACTGACTCTTCCTTCCTTCTATTAAGTATTAAACCTTTTTGCTTAATATTAAGCTATAACGTTCTGTTTTTTAAAACCAGATGAAATCTAGGTCAATGGCCTCAATACTTCTTTCATAAGTTAGATCAACTATAAGCATCTTGACCACCTCCAGTAAGAGTGCTAAAACACCAAACAGAAAGAATTTAAATATAAACTGACTTCATATTACTGAAAGGCTAAAACATGAAACATCTTCCAAGTTAATTTTTTTCTTTGAAAAGCAGACTGGCCCAACGTGAAGCCCAGTCAATCTCATATTTAGTCTTAGTGTAAATCCATGTTAAGAGGAAGTTCAGATCTGGAGAGAGTAAGGATGAAGGCTGCTTGGCATGGAAGGATTTTTTCAGGATTAAATGCAGAAGGGAATTAGAGTCCATGTTTTTATTCCAATTACAAACTGGAATCAAATTCAGTATTTTAGGATAAAGATCTATTTTAAATTATATGATAACAGTAAATTAGGGAAGCCAAAAGTCATTCTGAGCTGTGCACTCACGCCAACAGTCATGCAGCACTTTTCAATGCCGTAGTGAGGTTTTCTTCAGGGTTTTAATACAGGACAAAAACAAAGCAGCAAACCAGTGCAAGTCTTGAATTTTCTACTATGACCCTGACTCATATCAATCAGAATTATTATAGCCTTCCTGCTGTCAGTAAAGGACAAAAGATTTGTTTGCAGAGTATTGACAACGTTAAACAAGACTGAGATATAAGACTAACTATAGCAGAGACTCTGGAAGGGTTAAAACATGTAGGAGAGGAAGTAAGCATTGCTAAATCCTACTAAAACTTTATTGCTAATCTGTAGGGAACGCAAAAGCATATTTTAAAGTCTGCTTTGAAAACCTTGTTTTTCCTGTAATCATTTTAGGGTTTTTTATTATTGTTTGTTATGCAATGTAAACAAACGTTCCCCCACCCTCCTATGGGCAGAAGAGAAATGGAACTAAATCAGTATTTAATAATTTGTGTTCAGGTCTTTGAAGCGCAATTCTCTGTAATATAAGATTTCCCATCCCATGAGCTACCCTAACCTGCAAATCTATTGCTAATATCTCAGCCTCTGTCTATTCTATTGATAGGTGGCAATGGTATCTGCAGAGCACTTACTGAGGTGTGAGAGTGGGAAATACGGTGACAAAAGGCCTGAACTTCTGAGATTTGAATAAGCAAAAATGTGAAAGAAATGTAAATATAGTTATGTTTATTCTGCTACTTTCAAAGAAAAACAGTGGAAGCGTTAGAAAAAAAGCATCAATTTTTTCAAAATGTGATTTTTTTTTCATACAACAAAGTATTTGTGACCATATGTAGCTGTGAAAATAAAGTTTAATTACAAGTGTAATTTATCATCACACTGCTGCTGATAATCTTACTGAAAAGTGATATTAGTGGTAAGAAAGTCCAAAGTAAGAGTGACAACCAATTTCCAGGCTGAATTTATATTAATGCTTTTAATATCAAAAGAGAACTTTGATTTAAATATTTGGATAGAATGTTCACCATGTACACAGTAAAATATTTCATCATTAAAATCAGCTGACCAACCAGAAGAACTTTATTAGAATACTTTTAATGTTTGCAGAGCAACCAGTTCTGCTGTTAAAAACAATAGGAAATCAGGATAACAACTGGCTTATGATTATATTTTAGGCTCTAATCTGCTGTTAGATGCAGCTATTATGAATAAAATTTATACAGGATACTTAAACTTCCTTTAAGACATTTATATTGCCACAGACAATAAGTGAACTCAGGGCACACTTGAGATTCAAAGCTGGATGGGTGTTTGGGGTACTCCATGACAGCAGTGAAAACTGGGTGGATCACTTCTGTTTTTAAAAAACTGATCTTGTCCACCTAGAATAAACCTGTTTTTAAAAAGGCTTTCTTCAAGACACATATAACCTTAGAACAGGTACCTTCTGCTCTTCAACTGTGTAGCTCCTTCTTCTTGGGGAATCAAGGAGGCTATTGCTGAGTTTAAGGCCTGGTCTATACATGTTTTGTCGGCATGGGGTGGGGGGGGGTCAGTTGTTGGGGGCGAAAGCATGTGTGTGTTTTAAAAAAAAAAAACAACACCATCCCTAACCAAAGTAGCTACACTAAAAGCCCGAGTGTAGAGGCAGTTATACCAGCAAAGAAGCTGTTCTGCCAGGACAGCTCATTTCTTTCAGGGAACTGGCATAAGCTATAACAACAAAAAATGTTCTTTCACTGGTGTATCTGATGCTACTCCCCTAGAAGGGTTTGCTGGTGTAGGTGTACTGGCACACTTCTTAGAGCGTAGATAAGGTCTAAGATATCAGCAGAAATTGATTTATTGTAGAAATGTTTTGATGGTATTGTGCAAGACTCTGTGATTACTACTGAAGAATTTGCGATCACATAGGCCAGAGCATGAAGACAAGATTTAAGAGTGGTTTAGAATCTTAATGATAGAGAAAACAAGGCTCTCTGAAGCAGAATGGACAAACTGGTGAATACTGGGAGTCCATGGTACTCCTGAGCTAACTCATAGGCTGGATGATGAAGGTTTGAGTTTTTAAAAACACAGCAGCCCAATTCTCCACTTTATACCAGTACACTAGTACCAACAGAGACATACCAGCATAAAACTGGTGTAGCACTGTAGATAATTAGGCACCAAATGGTAAAATGAGGGGCCTACTAAACTCAGTTTACAGCAGTGGTCTCCAACCTTTAGCATAAGATCACTTTTTGAATTTAAGTGCAACCCAGGATCTACCTCAAAGAAAATATAGCAATAACCGTAATCACACAAACCCAAACAGCCTTGCCCTGCCCCTTCTCTGAGGCCCTGCCTCGCTCACTCCATCCCCCCTCCCTCTGTCATTTGCTCTCCCCCACCCTCACTTACTTTCACTGGTCTGGGGCAGGGGGTTGGGGTGCGGGCTCTGGGCTGGGGGGTTCAGAGTGTGGAAGGGGCTCTGGGCTGAGCCTGGGGCAGGGGGTTGAGGTGCAGGAGGGGATTCAGGGTGCAGGCTCTGGGATGGAGTTTGGGTGCAGGAGGGGGCTCAGGACTGGGGCAGGGGGTTGGGTGCAGAAGGGGGTTCAGGCTCTGGGAGGGGGTGCAGAGGGGGCTCAGGGCTGGGACAGGGGTCGCAGCAGGGTGAAGGCAGGCTCCCTGCATGCCCGGGCCCCGCGCTGCTCCCAGAAGCGGCCGGCATGTCTGGCAGCGGCTCATGGGGGAAGGAGGGGAAGGTGACTCCATGTGCTGCCCCCGTCTGCAGGCACCGTCCCTGCAGCTCCCATTGGCCTCGGTTCCCTGTTCCCAGCCAATGGGAGCTGCGGCGGTGGTACCTGAAGGCGAGGGCAGCATGCAGAGACCCCCTGCCCCTTCCCCTCCCCAGAGCCACAGCCAGACATGTCAGCCACTTCCGGGAGTGGCGCAGGGCCAGGGCAGGCAGGGAGCCTGCCTTAGCCCTGCTGTGCCACCGGACTGTTAGAGGCCGATCTCCTGGTTTGGCTGCAGGAGGGTCAGCAACTCTACGCGATTGACTGGTTGACTGTGGAGCCTCTGACAATCTCAGTCTCACTGACTGAGACTGAGACCGACTGTCAGAGGCTCCCCGATCGACTGGTTGGTGACCACGGGTTTACAGGAATCTTTGATGTTGCCTAGAGGCTTCCTGTTTTTGTATTTTAAAGTCTTTCCAATGTCCTTTACCATTCATAGATTCATTTCTTGTCTTAACATGACAGAAGTTTCGCTGGTTGCTGGGATTTACAGCTGAAGTATTCTCCCTCCACACTCAGCCAAAGGAATCTGACTAGCTGTTTGTAATGGACTAGTGCTCTTTTGGAAAACATACCCAAACCATACATTTAAATATGAAGAAGTCATATGTAACTATAGTTTTTGACCCTGCAAAGAGTGTGAATAAGTCATACAGCATCAGAAACATGAAATATATGGAAAAATTACTAAAGGTGATCTCCTGCTGCTTTTAGACCAGGATCAGCTAGCCATTGCAAACACACTGGTCCCTCAGCAGGATTTAATACAATTGGACCATAGGCTGTTGCTCTGATGATTAAAGGATATAGCTAGCAGTTCCAGTCATATCTAGACATTAGTCAGTATGTAACAATGAGCAATTGTGTGTCATAAATAAAAGGTTTGAAATGTGGTATCCCACCTGGAGAGATCCTGGCTATCATGCTGTGCAAAATAAATACAAACTCTCTTGATGAGATCCCTTCTAAACACATGGGGAATTCAAATTCAGTCTCTGCTCTGACAAAATGCTTGCACTACTATAGCAGGACCTTAGCTGTGCCAGAATTATCATCCTCTACCTTATCAAGATAAATCTGACTGTTGAGGAGAGATAGCCTGTATAAAGAGGCTTACCCCTAAGTTTCCCTACTCACTGGGAGCTTTGAGTGAAGAATCTGAGCATCATACATGGTTTAATCCGTCCTCGGGTCTCAGGGAAAGCTAACTGATTTCTTAATTAGCATTATATGGATAACTTTTAAATTGTACAGCATCAACAGATATAAAACATGAGGCTTGATTATTGAAATATCCTCCGAGCAAGGCTGCTCCATCACTTACTTGTTCACACTGTCTGTTGCTAAATAGCAGCATCTAACTTAGCACTTAACAGTATAGGTACTTCCATGTTCAAACACCTATTGGAAATCGTGGCCTGCCTTCTGACTCAACAGTGAATACCCAGGGAGAGAAGCCATAAACAACACCATTACCCCCTTTGTTCTCAGCTATTTGTAAGCTGAATGAACAGGGTAGAACCGGTGAATTTTATGACTTCTTAAAGTATTTTATAAAAAGCGGATAGCCTCTGCCAAAGCAACACCATACCCGAGGCTAACAGACCTTATCCATTTCTGTTTTTAAACCATACATATCAACATCTACCCTACTACCATCAAGACTGCTAGTCACAGCACAGACATACACCCAATGAAATGTATGCTATACTACCTAGAATATTATCAGACCTTACCAGCTATGTAGGGTCAGATCTGGTTATTGCTTATTCAAGGTTTAGTTTTGTTTTTAAAACTATATTTAAGGTTTTGTTCTTTAACTGATTAGATCTTTACAACTAGATACAATGATTAGAATCTAATAGTTTACTAACTATAGTCTTCCATTCAGAATCCTAACATGCTTTTTATAAAGCAGGAGTCTTAAAACTATAATTTGACTACTATGTGCAGATTAGGCAATTTCCACATTCAATTTAAATACAGAATTTTCAGTGAGCAAAATTTTATTCTCCCCGTTCTGTCCTAAAAAGTTGGAGTACTGCTATGTATGGATATATTCTATGCAAAAAGTTGGTATATTTAAATTTCAGATGAAGCAACTCCTAGAGATGTCTGAGATCCTTCTGCCTG
Organism: Emys orbicularis; assembly: GCF_028017835.1. Taxonomy (NCBI): domain Eukaryota; kingdom Metazoa; phylum Chordata; order Testudines; family Emydidae; genus Emys; species Emys orbicularis. Next base: position 80,657,123 of record NC_088684.1, on the reverse strand, counting down.
AAGAGGAACTATATGAATACAGTAACTCCTCACTTAATGTTGTCCCGGTTAACGTTGTTACGTTGCTGATCAATTAGAGAACATGCTCATTTAAAGTTGCACAATGCTCCCTTATAACATTGTTTGGCAGCCGCCTGCTTTGTCCACTGCTTGCAGGAAGAGCAGCCTGTTGGAGCTAGCTGGTGGGGGCTTGGAACCAGAGTGGACCAACAGCCCCCCCTGTCAGCTCCCCGCTCCCCTATGTTCCCTGTGTGGTAGCTGCCCAGCAGGCTATCAATTGCCAGGCAGTTCAGCTGTCCCTCCCCCCACTGCCATGTGCTGCTCCTGCCCTCTGCCTTGGAGCTTCTCCTGGGAGCCTCCTGCTTGCTGTGCAGGGAAGGGAGGATAGAGGGGGGCTAATGTCAGGGTGTCCCCCTCCCCCATCTCCATAGAGCAGGGGGACACACGACAGGGCTCAGGACGGAGGGAGCTTGCTGGCAGCAACTGCTGCCTCAACTTGCTGATCTACGTAAAAAGGCAATGTACTTAGAGTGGGCTCAGCGTACTTAAATGGGTAATGCGCATCTCACACACACACACACACACACACACACACACACACACACACACAGTGTATGTCTCTGTCTGCCATGCTGTCTCCCCTCCCGCCATTTGTGCTGCCTTGTAGAGTGTAATGGCTACATTAACAACGTGTTAACCCCTGAAGGCTCAGCCGAGTGCTAATTCAACATTTAGCAGTAAGGCATTCCCTAGGAAATATCCCACCCTGACTTCACCACCTCAACCAAGCTTCACAATCATCATTGCTGTGTACAGTATTGTTTGTTTAAAACTTATACTGTGTGTCTATATATAAAAATATAGCCTTGTCTGGTGAAAAAAAATTTCCCTGGAACCTAACCCCCTCTATTTACATTAATTCTTCTGGGGAAACTGGATTTGCTTAACATAGTTTCGCTTGAAGTCGCATTTTTCAGGAACACAACTACAATGTTAAGCGAGGAGTTACTGTATAAGATTTTATTACATTAACACTAGCTTTTAGAACCAAAGCATTCATGCCTATGAAAGGACTGCATACGTATCTGACTGCCACAGCTTTTTATCTAATACAACAATCATTAATTTGAGCTGAGAAACTTATAACAGTTTATTGAGGTGCTGCTTGTAGCGTTAGTAGTTTCTCTTCTTGAAGAAGTTACGTTAGAAGCAACTGGTATTTCAGTGGCTGCTGCTGTCTGGATTTTTGGAAAAAGAAACCATCACTCTGCATTTAAAAAGCTTTTTGCACTTATATAACAGCAGGGTCCTGTACTAATGTTCTTTTATACACATCACGTCCTAAGAGAAAAGGGTGGTAGATCCACACCTACACCATAGTCTGTTCCTGGATGGGAGACCAAGAAGGAATTTAAAAAAAAGAAAAAAAAAAAATTATGGGTGAAATACATGCCTCGTGTCTAACTACAGCCGCTTGATTCTTTGAAAGCCTTCCGAGCTTTTCTGGCTAAAGTTATTGCCTCCCCTTTGCAATTTGGGAATATTTAGTTCTTAAAAATAAAAATTTAAAAACAAAAAACAGGGCTGTCAAGCGATTAAAAAAATTAATCACGATTAATCGCACTGTTAAACAATAGAATACCATTTATTAAAACATTTTTGGAAGTTTTCCACATTTTCAAATATATTGATTTCAATTATAACAGAATACAAAGTGTACACTGCTCACTTTATATTTATTTTTGATTACAAATATTTGCACTGTAAAAAAAAAATAGTATTTTTCAATTCACATAATTCAAGTATTGTAGTGCAATCTCTTTATCATGAAAGTTGAACTTACAAATGTAGAATTATGTACAAAATATAACTGCATTCAAAAATAAAACAATTGAAAATTTTAGAGCCTACATGTCCACTCAGTTCTATTTCTTGTTCAGCCAATTGCTCAGACAAACAAGTTTGTTTACATTTGCAGGAGATAATGCTGCCGACTTCTTGTTCACAATGTCACCTGAAAGTGAGAACAGGCATTTGCATAGCACTGTTGTAACCGGTGTCGCAAGACATGCCAGATGCGCTAAAATTCATATGTCCCTTCATTCTTCAAACACCATTCCAGAGGACATGCGTCCATGCTGATGACGGGTTCTGTTTGATAACAATCCAAAGCAGAGCGGACCGACGCATGTTCATTTTCATCATCTGAGTCAGATGCCACCAGCAGAAGGTTGATTTTCTTTTTTGGTAGTTCGGGTTCTGTAGTTTCTGCATTGGAGCGTTGCTCTTTTAAGACTTCTGAAAGAATGCGCCATACTTCATCCCTCTAAGATTTTGGAAGGCACTTCAGATTCTTAAACCTTGGGTCGAGTGCTGTAGCTATCTTTAGAAATCTCACATTGGTATCTTCTTTGCATTTTGTCAGATCTGCAGCAAAAGTGTTCTTAAAATGAACATGTGCTGAGTCATCAACTGAGACTACTACAACATGAAATATATGGCAGAATGCGGGTCAAATAGAGCCGGAGACACATAATTCTCCCCCAAGGAGTTCAGTCACAAATTTAATTAACGCATTATTTTTTTAACAAGCATCAGCAGCACGGAAGCATATCTCTGGAATGGTGGCCAAAGCATTAAGGGACATATGAATGTTTAGCATATCTGGCATGTAAATACCTTGTAATGCCGGCTACAAAAGTGCCATGCAAATGCCTGTTCTCACTTTCTGGTGACACTGTCTCCTGTAACAAACTTGTAAACAAACTTGTTTGTCTTCGCGACTGGCTGAACGAGAAGTAGGACTGAATGGACTTGTAGGCTCTAAAGTTTTGCATTGTTTTATTTTTAAGAGCAGTTATGTAACAAACAAACAAACAAAAAATCTTTGTTGTGAAAGTGCAACTTACAAATGTAGAACACCACTGAACAAAAACACTGACCCAGGAACCTATCCTTGCAACAAAGCCCGATGCCAACTCTTTCCACATATCTATTCAAGTGACATCATCATAGGACCTAATCACATCAGCCATGCCATCAGGGGCTCGTTCACCTGCACATCTACCAATGTGATATATGCCATCATGTGCCAGCAATGCCCCTCTGCCATGTACATTGGCCAAACTGGACAGTCTCTACGCAAAAGAATAAATGGACACAAATCTGACATCAGGAATCATAACATTCAAAAACCAGTAGGAGAACACTTTAACCTGTCTGGTCACTCAATAACAGACCTGAGGATGGCAATTTTGCAACAGAAAAGCTTCAAAAACAGACTTCAACGAGAAACAGCTGAACTTGAATTGATATGCAAACTAGATACAATCAACTTAGGCTTGAATAGAGACTGGGAATGGCTGAGCCATTACAAACATTGAATCTATCTCCCCATGTAAGTATTCTCACACTTCTTATTAAACTGTCTGTACTGGGCTATCTTGATTATCACTTCAAAAGTTTTTTCTCTTACTTAATTGGCCTCTCAGAGTTGGTAAGACAACTCCCACCTTTTCATGGGGGGGGGGAGAGGGGGGTGTTCCATTCTATGCATCCGAAGAAGTGGGCTGTAGCCCACGAAAGCTTATGCTCAAATAAATTTGTTAGTCTCTAAGGTGCCACAAGTACTCCTGTTCTTTTTGCGGATACAGACTAACAGGGCTGCTACTCTGAAACTTGAAAAATAATATTTCTTTTGTTTAATTTTACAGTACAAATATTTGTAATAAAAAATAATATAAAGTGAGCAGTATACACTTTGTATTCTGTGTTTTAATTGAAATCAATATATTTGAAAATGTAGAAAAACATCCAGAAGTACTTAATAAATTTCAATTGGTATTCTACTGTTTACAAGTCCAATTAAAACTGCGATTAATCGTGATTAATTTTTTAAATCACAATTAAGTGTGCGTTAATCATGTGAGTTAACTGCAATTAATCAACAGCCCTAAAAACAACAACCTTATTCAGCATCAGACATGTCTGTAAAAATGTTAATTTTAAATATTGAGTAAACTGTTTTCCATTATCTGATCAAGTTACTACACAGCAAACCAAACCTTTGAAGATTTGGCTGAAAACTTAAATCCACTTATGGGAGAATGAACGTACATTTGTTTTTACAGAATCAAATGAAATACAGATCAGTTCTTAAAAAAAAAAAACGGCAACCAAGAAGTTGTTGTTTTCCCCTAAGTGTAGCAGTCATAAAAGGAAAAAAACATTAGAAACTGGCACATTGTGGAAGCTTCCCCACACATCATTAGAAATGCACCTCAGTCCTGACCTGCAAACCCCCTCTTATCCCAGTCCTCTTTCTTGAGTGCATACCACCACCACATCCACTTGTGCAAACACGGAAGTGTCCACTAGGGACCAGGATTAGGTCAAACTCATTTCCACTTGTGACCAGAACCAAGTTACCAATCTACAATAGGTCTCCAGAAATGAAGGGGGTTAATGCATTAATCGCCTACTACACACACACACCTCATAATTAGAGTGGCTCTATTCAAGCTAAAATTTTACCTTTCCAATAGGATATTACAAGGGTAGCTTTACGAAAAAAGCCTAGAGAGGCACTGTTTTGAGTTAAACACAACTCAACGCTTTAGGTACTCAATTGTAGGGATGCTTCACTATGGGAAGCACACTTCTCCAGAGCCTGAAGAAATAGTAATTTATCTATTTTCACCAACTAAAACTGTATCTGGCAATGGATGTGTGTTTATCTTTGTGGTTACAGAAGTGAAACAAAACATATTGGAAAAAGCTTCAACTGTATATTAATTTCAAAGAGTTACATTACCAGAAATGCAGTTCTTCACAATGACTTAATCAGACTTTTTGATTGGGACTATGTTATGTGGAAGCTTGGCATGGAAAGTTAAGAGGAAGCAGACTACTATATTATCATCAACATTCTTCACTCCTTCCTTTCCCTTACTATGGCAGAAGTCAGGTCAGTTAATCATGGCCAGATTGAAGAGCAGACAGGAAGAGTTAACAACTCAACTGAAAAAAGTTGCAAGTGTATCTATTCACAGGAGTTAAAACAATATAAAAACAATGTTCATTAGAAACTGAAGCACTGAACATCCAGGAAATGGTGAAGGTAACATAGGATTCAACTAAGATTGCATAGGCTATGTTTGCCATGATATGGTCTAGTTACATAATCACATACTGGCACAAAAAGGGTAGAAGACATCAAGTAGCCAGTCTGCCCCATCTTCAGTCCTGGAGTGGGTTAGAGCCAGCTGGGGGCTGACTTAACTTACAATAGCCGAGACTGCCAGAGAGCAACACACTCTAGAAATGAACCTTTCCCCACCTCCACAAAGAAGGGCTGGAGGGTAGGAGGACCACTGGTGTAAGAACCAGCTACACTAGCTGGATAACTACTCTCACACTTCAGGAATCCTTAGTTGAGGAGATATAGGGGCTTTCCACTGAGTCACACAAGGGACATCTGGGTGCTATTTTTATCACAGCACCAATCTTTCTTTAGATAGCATAACATGTGTGAGCAAAGGGACTCCAGCAGCGAGAGTTATTGGTCCCAAGGAGCTATGTGAAAAGACCTTACTTTTCCCACCCAGGGGAAACTGAACTCAATTGTTCAAATCTTTGGGCCATCTCCAAGTACCTTCTCAGAGTATCAAGAGCCCACATGAAAACAGCCTCAGTTTATAGTGTTTTACAGAGGTACTTACTGCTGGTAGTAGAGACTGCATGTTTTGATTGGAGTCTGCTATAGTGGCTAGGTAGACCAAGTTTGTATGCAACATCTGCTGATACCTAGCAAAATGAACAGAGCAAGACAGGTCCAAAAAGAGCTAAGGACACAATAATATTTAAATTCACCTCCTTTTAATTTACATACATAGGCAGAGTGAACTCTGATTTCAGTACATCAAGAAATTATGGGGATAGTTCTAGGAATCCCAAGCTTTCCACATTTCCCTGCCCACCATGTTTTGACAATTCCCTTGCAAAACTACTGGAACCTCTCAGGCACATTCTCCTAGTAACTATTACAGAAGCAGCAACAGAGTGACCTAGTTCTTGTCTATTTCATGCCCTGCTCCAGTTGAGTTACCCAGGATATGTGTTGTTTATGAGCCCCTACATGACCATTTGATGCTGCTTGAGGCATGTATTAGCGACAGACAGCTCATTTCTCTCTCCTTCTGATGCACCCAGCAGCAAAATATCATACCTATATATCAATCATATAATCAGAATAAGCAGCATATAATCAGGGCCCCATGTATTCCACAATTGCAAAATTTACCACAAAGAATTCAATCCTTGCTGCAGAATAGTGCTCTAGTATCTTAACTTCCTTTTCTTAAAGGGAAATTACTTTCTAATCTTGGTTGCAAAGATAATCTTGAAAGCATGACCAGAGTATAAGCCAATATCTATTGGAGTCTGCAAAAAGCCTCAAACATGGCTCATAGGTGTGGACACCCTCAGTCATCTCACTCAGGATCCCATGGCTGAAAGACTCTGGAATTTGGCAATTTTCCAAGATACCACAGAATTCAGCATTTTGCTGCAGAATTCACTGTTCAAGAGGAATAAGAATGAAGTGTATTTAATGCGGATACAATAAATTAACATTGAGGCAGAATATAGCCCCACTGTGACACAGAGCACAGAAGACCTTGTACAGAGTGCTTCCCCAGTAGCCCAGAAGACAGAGTGAAAATCAGAAATCCATTTCATACATGTAGAGGCACAGGCATAATCCTTTTTTGGGATGGTGCTCACCCAGGGATGTGGAGCAACCCTGACAGGAAAGGGAGCTGGCCTACTGGCAGGAAGCAGCTCAGGACCACACCATGACATTCACTCATGGCCTATCCATGCTTGCAAGTACCATTAAGTTAATGCGTTCAGATGTCTGTTGGAATACTTCTAACTGAAAGATCAGCATTGGCACTATCATTAGCAGTGTTTTTGTATGTTCGCTAGCACAATTCTCCAGTGAGCTGATCTAAACAGATTGGGTTTACAGTTAAATTACCAATATCACCAGGTACAAATACATTTAGATTAAAATCTTACTGAGAGCATTCTGAGGTCTTTCCTTTGTTCTGATAGTCCATTATACACTGAATAAGATGGTTATTTTCATCCAACATCTGAAATAATAAAACAGAAGTCAGGAATAAGTTTCACACCCTTTTAATGTAAGTGAACTAAAAGTGAAACCAATCTCTGCCATCCACATCACATCACCATTGAAAAAGTGCTTTAAAAAACAAAACAAAAAAAACCTCTTATTTTATTTTGAACAGACATCATTTGTAGAACTTTTCCCTCCTATTCTTTTAATTCTCCATTTGTTTTATGGCTTTTAGTTTAGGGTTTTGGATTTAAGTCACTGCTATAGTTAAGGCTCCAAAAACATTTTCTTTCTAATTCCTATTCTTCCCTTGCCACAATTTTCTATAAGTTTCCAAAAGTTTCATTTTCCAAGCTCAGAAATATGTTTTAAATAGCTTAAACAAAAAAGTTTCTCCTCCCCTACTATGAAATGCTAGTGATTTGAAAAGAATATCAATAGCTACGGGCAGAAAATTGAACATTACTTTGAAATAGACCTCACTGCCTTTTAAAATTAGACTTGATTAATGTATGAGCTTTTAGCACAATTGCACTCTATGAGCATAGAGAATAATTGATATAATTTTTCTATCACATTTTAGAAGTATTCAGGATTGTGAATACGTGTAGCTAATTTACTTTTCAGTAAAAAAAAAAAAAAAATGTTGTAGTCACATAAATGAAAGAGGCACACTTCCTAATTTTCCACAAAATGGGTTTCTCGTGAACTTCTTATGGTGTCCAAGACATTATTTTGGAGGTATCTATAGGCAAATAGTATCTTATGTTTACCCCAAAAAGGGAGAAGAGCCACTGCCAGAGATTCCATTGAGACCATTAAGGACTTAGCGATTATCGATTTTATGTGGAAGGTGCTCAGATACTACAGTGATGGGTAGTACTAGAATAGATTTTTGAAACATTTCCTACGTAAAGGATATTGAACTTGTACAATTAAGCAAACAGAAGTCAGGGAATGACAATTAAAATTGCATGTGCAACCTTAACTGTGCCAGCGTTAGAATTCTGTATTTATACACAAACTATTTTGCAAATAAAAAGATATACTGAGGCTATGACCTGGTCTACATTGGGGGGGGAAAAATCGATCTAAGATACGCAACTTCAGCTATGAGAATAGCGTAGCTGAAGTTGACGTATCTTAGATCGAATTAAAATTACTTACTTCGCGTCCTCGCGGCACGGGATCGACGGCCACGGCTCCCCTGTCGACTTTGCTTCCGCCTCTTGCTGAGCTGGAGTTCAGCAGTCGACGGGAGAGTGATCAGGGATCGATTTATTGCGTCTACACTACACGCGATAAATTGATCCCCAATAGATCGATCGCTACCCGCCGATCCGGTGGATAGTGTAGACATACCCTACGTCTACACTACAGATCTTACAGTGGCACAGCTGTACCGCTGCAGCTGCAGTAAGGGAGAGCTCTCTCCTGATGGCATAATTAAACCATCCCCAATGAGCAGCGGTAGCTATGTAGGCATGAGGAGAGAGCGTCTCCTGCCGACAAAGTGCTGTCCACACCAGCGTTTTTGTCAGTGAAACTTATGTCAGTCAGGGGTGTGGTTTTTTACATCTGATCGACAAGTTTTACCTACAAAAATGCTAGTATAACCATAACCTTAAATACATGCATCTTGCTTCCCACCCCAATTCTTGTTTACTTACACAAGCACATACCAAGGTAGTGGCAGTGCCTAAAACAGTACCTAGAGAGACCCAAGTCCCACGCCTCTACTCAAACCATAATCCCACTTCATTAATATGCAAAATTTAAAAAAAAATCTTATCTATAAAACTAAGTTTAGAAGCTACAGTTTTGACTTACCTCACCAATAAGCACTAGACAAAGACCAAAATTATAAAAGATTACTTATCCAAAAAGTTGAAATATGACAGTTAACTAATGAATACATCTCATGTATAGAGTTAATTGTCGGACATATTACCCCAATTAGAAAGACGTGGTATTGGGGGACGGGGGGGGGGAAGAGGAGTAATATCTTTTATTGGACCAACTTCTCTTGGTGAGAGAGACAAGCTTTCAAGTCACAGAGAGCTCTTTTTCACATCTGGGAAAGGTACTTCTACCCCCCAACCCTGCATCCCCAGCCCCTCCACGGGCCCACCCCCCAATTCTGCATCCACAGCCCCCACGGGCCCCTCCACAGCCCCCCCCCCCAAATCCTGCATCCTCACCCCCCCACGGGCCCCTCCACAGTCCCAGCCCTCGTCCCTAGTGCCACAGCCCAGCACTGCCCTTTACCCTCTGCCCTCAGGCCCAGCGTGTTCCCAGCCCCGCCAGTCGCCGCCCCCCGGCCCGGCCGGAAGCAGCCCCGAGTCGGGCCTGGCCCCTCCCTCACCTTCTGGATGGCGGCCGGCGTGATCTCGCCCTTCCCCCGCTGCCTCGGGGCCGCGAATGCCACCGACATGTCGGGTCCCTGCGCGCAGCAGGCTCCAGCGCCCTGGCCGCGGACGAAGCAGCGGCGGGAGGAGGTAGCGATCCGAGAAGAACATTCACCACCGCGAGGGGGAGGGGGCGTGACGGCTCGTGGGGCCAGCCCATCCCGGTCGCGAAGAGGGGGAGATAAGCCTCCATGCCACTACCCCCCCTTCCTCCGACCGCGGGTGGCAGCGCTAGCAACACTGGGACCCGCTCGCTCCGCTTAGCGAGAGGCGGCTCCACTGACAGGAAGCGCCCTCTTGGCTGCCTCAAACGCGTCCTCTTCGTTACACATTCCGCCCCCCCTTGCGATTATGGTACATTCCTACCCAGAGCTCTCAGTCTTAGACAGGCTGTAAGTGGTACGGCCGGGAGCAGGGGGAGCCCGAAGTGCTCACTTTACAGAGTTCCACCCTGCCCCCAGCCTTGGTTGCGCCCACTCATTACGCTCCTGGCCGGGGCAGTCAGGGGCCTGTGCGAACAGCGGAGCAGGAGGAGTCTTGGGAGGCGCGTGATGCTGTCTTTCGGGTCTGCTCCGCCGCTCGTTCAGCCTCCGGGGAATGCTCCAGCGACTCCACTGGTGCAGGGTCAAGGCTGCTATAAAGAATCCGGCTGGGAAGCTGCAGCTGTGACACTTCAACATGTGCAGGGACACAGATGGCTTTATTTTGGAACTGACTTACCCATAATTTAGTTGCCAGAACCGATACACAAAACGTGTCAAGGAGCAACCCTATATGGATTTAGATTACATTGCTAAATCTCTCCGAACACCTTTGGCTGCTTCAAATAAAACTGCTTGGTTTAGTTTCTTTACCTGTTAGCTTAGCCAACAAATCCAAGTGCACTACCACCCAGTGCTGCTTTACTTCTGAAGCAAAACTTACTAAAACTACCTTAGTTTAATGCACTACAGAAAAAAATTACTAATTAAAACTCTTAGCCCTGATTCTGCAATAATACCTATGTTTGACAGCCCCCCAAAATAAACCAATCTATAAAGTAAGATGATTCTTTACTAGATTAGCGGGAAAGAAAGGATGCAAAGATTGTAGGCACAAGTATAAGATGCTAGTTGCAAATGAGAGCAGAGAATTTCCAAACTATAAGTTTAGGAAATAGTTTCTTTTTAAGTCCACTGCTGTTTGGGGAGGAGATAGTCTTAGGCCATATCTATACCCAGCAGTGCAGCTGTACCAGTACAGCTACACCACTGCAGCGCGTATGGTGAAGATGCTCTATGCTGACAGGAAAGAGCTCTCCTGTCAGCATAAAAAAACCCATCTCCATGAGTGGCATAAGCTACGTCAGCAAGAGAGCTGTACACACTAACTCATGTTAGTATAACTTATGTTGCTCAGGGGGGTAAAATAGTCACACATATTTTAGTGTAGACATAGCCTTAGACCAGGGGTCAGCAACCTTTCAGAAGTGGTGTGCTGAGTCTTCATTTATTCACTCTAATTTAAGGTTTTGTGTGCCAGAAACACATTTTAATGTTTTTAGAAGATCTCTTTCTATAAGTCTATAATATATAACTAAACTATTGTTGTATGTAAAGTAAATAAGGTTTTTAAAATGTTTAAGAAGCTTCATTTAAAATTATATTAAAATGCAGATCTTATCAGGTTAGTGTGATCCTTACCCTTGCTTTTTCTTGCTGAATTTTCCAATGTCTGGCACGTATCTGGATACTTTAAGCTGCACACAGGCTTCTGAGGGATCAGTTGTTAACCGGCTCCGAGAGGAACAGAGAGGACAGATTTCATGTATGAAAATACCTGTTCACACAGGTATGTGGATCCAAATGCTGAAAGTATTGCAAATACAATTTTCTTCAAACAGTTCCATTTCACTGGCAGGGACGTCCAGCAGGTCAGAATAGAGGCCCCATGATCTCTCTTGGTAGCTTCAAGTGCACTCTGCAGATCTCCAAACTTTGATGCCCACAATTCTGAGCTTTTTAACTGAATGAGTTGCATTTTGAAATCTTCAACACCCATCCACTGAAATACAGACAAATCCAAGTCACTTTCGTTGAACTTTTCAAGTTTAATTAGAAAAGAAAGCATTGAGCCAAATAGCTGGAAATCTTGAAATCTGTCAGAAAATTCTGATTCCAGTTCTTGCATGTACATTCCAATCTCATTGACACTGACAATGCAATGTGTCGATAGCTCTTGTATGTGTTGGAAGTAGCGGAAAGTAGAAGTTCGAATATCCCGAGGAAAAACTGCTAGTTTTACAACAAATAAAGATCCAGAACAGTTTGCCCTGCACCCTGGAGACAGAGGTTGAGTTCGTTTAGGTGAGTGGTGATGTCAGTTAGAAACATGAGCTTACACAGACATTTGTCATCATCCACTTTGGGGTAGTTTTGTCATTTTTCCGACAAAAAGGCCTTGATTGCATCAAAACAGTTTACAAAGCGCACCAAAACCTTGCCACGACTTAGCCACCGAATGTTGCTGTGAAGTGGAATGTCATTATAAGCATTGTCCATCTCTTCTAGCAGTGCTTGAAACTGAGTCAAAGCAGATCGAGCAACAAGGAAATTCACAATTCACACCACTGTATTCATCACATTATTAAGCTCTGAATTAGAAATTTTAGCACACAGGTTTTCTTGATGGTTGATACAGTGAAATTTGACTGCCAGGCGGCCAATTTGATCTTCAAATAACTTTACAAATCCCTTCCGTTTTCCAACCATGGCAAGCGCACCATCTGTTGTCACACAAAATATTTTTCTGATGTCAACTCCTTGTTCTTCAAAATGGTTTACAAAACTTTCCACTATATCTTCCCCCTTTGTTGTGCAGAGACCCCCGGACCGGTGGCCAGGACCCGGGCAGTGTGAGTGCCACTGAAAATCAGCTCGCGTGCCACCTTTTGCATGCGTGCCATAGGTTGCCTACCCCTGCCTTAGACTGTCATTCTCACAGGCCTGTTCTTCCTTACCTATTGCATTGTGGTGTTGTGTTGGGAGCTCTTCACATGGTTTCTTTGGTGTGGTTTTGGTCAGTGTCCTTTGATGGATGATTTCTGCTTTTTGGGTGACAATACATAATACCACACCAAGAAGTATAAGCAAGTCTGCTCCCAGACATTGATTATTGCTCTCCTTCAGCTGGTTGCTGGCTCAGATCCTTGGCTTACTGCTCAGACCACTCTCCTCAAGCACTAGCCCCACTGGTTCTCAGGAGCAGCCTGGCCACCGTGCAGGCTTGCTGCTGACCACCTACCAACCTACTCTCACCATCTCAGTCCTACTCTGGGCTGGCCTCTTTCCTCAGCTTCTGTTCTCCCAGGATTTAACTGTAACTACCCATCAGGTCCTTTTACCTATTTTTTTCTGCCACAGCCAGTTCCCAGAAGCTTACAGGCATCAGTCTATCACATTTCCTTACCACCCCTCTCTCTCTGACACTGGGCCTGATTCTCTCTGCTCCCACCAGAAAGGGATTCTTTCTTCAGGTTAAACAGTGCCTTCTATTGACTTGATACTGATCTGGCTTGCTGCCCTTTCCAGAAAAACCTTTGGCCCAATCCTTTCACTCCAGGTCATTCTAAGGAGGGAGAGTAGTGCCTATTAATGATTCAGCAGCTTCATTACACATCTGTCTAGGTTTTTATGTCACTCAGCACCATGGTATCTTTTTAGTTTCTTTCCCCCTCTTCCACTCAGTTTTATTATTATTGTGGGAAAGCAAAAATCAGAAGAAAACCTCTCTCTTTTGACATTTTGTTCTGAAGGTGGTGAGAGCAATAGTCATTCTGATGTATTCTGGGAGTGAGCGCTGCACTTATGGGATAACTGCCAAGATAGCTTAATGCCCAGATTGACTTCAGGTTTAGAGCAGTGATACCTCAGTGGTTCAGGAGCCAAATTAGCAATCAACATTACCCAAAAAAAACCACAGTAGTGTGAATTTATTGTTTTATTTACTTTAATACTATATATACAGTTTACATATGAATGACTGGGGAAATATTTATATATACAAATAAAATTCTCACAGCAAAATGACTGACCAACTATTTTATCAACTACAATTGGTTAATAACATAGTAAAAGCATCCTAATTAGTTAATAATTAACCAAAGTTATTAAATCACACACTGTTTTAATATCACATGCTGGAAAGAGCCACAGGAGATGCATTAAAGAGCCACTTGTGGCTCCAGAGCCTCAATCTGAGTATCACTGGTCTAGAGAGTCCATTCCTGAAAAACTCTAGAGGTCATGAGTGCATAGATCACTGTGGCCAAATCAGATTCTGATAGAAGAGGGTGCAGTTACCTAGCCAGCTGTAAATGGAAATTTTTTTTAAAGCAGCTGCAGTTAATTGGGCCTCAAAAAAATTAAAAGATTAAAAAAATAAGGCATTCAGGAGGATCTCAAGTCAGCAGGCTATGCTGACAATTGAAGGGCCAAGGCCCTTGATGGATGTTAGACATTGACAAGTCTTCAAAGTGCTTTCTTCTGCCCACACCCATATCCTGCTTCAGAGCCTACTGCAGGATTCTTCTGTGCTTTTTTAACTGAGCACCACCTCCCAGGGCTTTCTGCCTAGAGACACTTTTTCTTCAGCAGGTTCCCTCTGGCCTGCCCAAGACTCTAGCAACCTTTCCCAGGGAACTTCCTGCTGCTTTTGCTCCCCCTTCCTTATTGACTGCTGACTCTTACAGTCCTAGGTGCTGCCCTGCCCTCTTAATTGACCAAACTGGGAGTACTTGTTCTAGCAATGGGGCCTGGACCTGCTTCTTTTAAAGGGGCCAGCCACCCTGTGACAATGTTTGATGTTGAAGTGCAGAGCTAGATTCCATCCACATATTGGTCACTTGGAACCTTGCTGTCACCTCATATGCTCCCATGCTATGATATAAGTTATGAATAGGATGTGTGGGAGGTGACTGAGCCTTGGGGGATTCCTCAAGTAAAGACCTAAGATGCAAGTAGTTACTTATCACAACCCTCGGAGACTGGTCCAAAATAAAGTATTGGAACCATTTCAGTGCATTCCCCTTCATCCTTGTTACATCTCAAATGTGGGAAAGCAATATTTGGTGGTCAACAGTATCAAATGTTGCAGAGACATCCATGAATAAGAGTTCATGCAACCAACAAACACTTTGTCCCCCACTGCTGATAGTTTTACAATAAAACTATCTGTACCCCTTCCTCTAGGATAGTTTTACATTCACAATGTTAATGTCAACGTTGCTGAAGGGTTTCCTCATTCATTAACAGCAATTGCATCTGATCCAACTGTAAGTTTATGGAAAACACTGTAGCCCCCTATTTTAACAGGGGGAAATATTACACACCAACTATATTTAAATAATGGCACAAACTCATACAGGCAAGGAAACAGCTAAAATGGAAGTGTACGACATGTCTCAGAACACATAACCACAACAGGGTGTCTCCTTTATGACTTTCTTAATGCGCTGCAATATGCCTTGGTTTTGGGGGACATATGGTACATTTTCTCCTTAATTGTGCATTTCTTTGCTTTTGCGAATTAGTCACAACCTTAACATTATTTAATTGTAATTCTGATACGTAGGTCTAGATCACCACCAAGTGTTTCAAACAGCAAACAAACATATGATCCTGCTCTTTCTACCACCTCTTTTCCAGCTCCACTTTTGAGAGTTTACTCCCTTTATTGTTAAGAGGATTTTGAGGTTTTACATATTTTGGATGAAAGTGATGGATCACTTATTATAAGGTACTTTCCCCCCTGTCTTTCACTCCTCTTCCCAGAGCCACGGGGAGAGAGGCTGTTCTCTGGAGGCAAGTCTCAAGGACAACAAAGAGAAAGCTTTTTACTGAAACGAAGTCAATGGCAAGTCAGAGATGGTTAGCCCCTTCATGATTGGGCCCAAACACCTCATTGCATTGTACTTGATTCATTTTACTTTTGGAGAAACAGAAATCTATAATCTATGCTGATTCTGGCAATGAGTCCAGTCTCCCAACAACAGTACTGCCTACCAAGGATTCTCCTGAAAAAAGGACTGCAATATCCAGCCCTCTGTATTAGCTCTATTTCAAGAGCTTACCCAGAACAAGAGGAGCCGGACCTGGAAAAATTCTCTTTCATAATAAGGCAAACATAAAGCTGCTTGGTCATTGTAACACCCTCATTTTCAAGGTTACAAGGCTGACAATCAGAGTTAGCCAAAGAGAATTTCAAGGCGATTCCACCTGCTTGTGCCTACTTGGACATAATTGGATGGGAAGGAAATAAGTAATTAGGGGTTTGTTCTCTAGAATTTGTTTTGGTAACTAGGTGTATTTAGATCTTTATAATAGAGCAAGAGCTTGTGTGTGAGGCTTTCTTCAGGTGAGACTATTTTCTCATCCTATTAAGAAAGATTTTAAAACACACAATATTACCACAGAACAACAGCCGCAAATTCTAAGGGAGTAATAGAAATTAAGCAGCAAATGTTGGTAGCTGTGAAAGAAAAAGAAGAAGACAGAAAGATCTTTAGTGTCTCCCCAGTCTAACTGGGTTAGGCTGTGATCCTACTGTGACGGGTTCGGTCACAGATACCCCCTTGGGACTGTCACCTGATGTGCTGGAATTACCTCCGAGCCCGTTTACCCTGCCGTGTTGAGCCAGACACGCTAGCCTGCTGCAACACAGCCCCAGGGTCTGAACCACACCCCCAAAGCTGCGGGCTTTAACTAAAAACCACTCAGCAGGTTACCTATCTCCAGCATCCAGACACCCAGTTCCCAATGGGATGAAAAACCCCAAATAAATCCGTTTTACTCTCTACAAAGCTAATACAGAGTAAACTCATGAATTGTCCACCCTCTAGAACACTAATAGAGAAATATGCACAGCTGTTTGCTCCCCCAGGTATTAATCACTTACTCTGGGTTAATTAATAAACAAAAGTGATTTTATTAAGTATAAAAAGTAGGCTTTAAGTGGTTTCAAGTAATAACAAACAAAACAAAGTAAGTCACCAAGCAAAAACACGCAAAACCACTCACTGCCACTACCCTCTGGGGCCCTTTAAATTGCCACCCGAGCCCCGCTGCTGGAGCCCTGGGGTAGCGGCAGCGGGGCTCTGGCAGTGATTTAAAGGGCCAGGGGCTCCTGGCTGCCGCTACTGCAGCGGAGCCCCGGGCCCTTTAAAGCTCCGCCAAAGGCCGGGGCCCCGGGGTAGTGACAGCAGCCGGGAGCCCCCTCAGATGGTGATTTAAAATCCTCGGGGCTCCGCTGCGGTAGCGGCAGCTGGAGCCCCGGACCCTTTAAATCACCCCCAGGGCTCCCAGCTGCCTCTGCAGCTGGTAGCTCAGGGGTGATTAACGGGCCCAGGGCTCCCAGCTGCGGCTACCACAGCCCCAGCCTTGGGCCCTTTAAATCCTGATTTAAAGCACCTGGGGATTTAAAGGCCCCGCCTCTTCTGGTAGAGGCCACGCCTCTTCTGGTAGAGGCCCCGCCCCTCCTAAGAACTCTGGAGTACCGGTAAGTCCTTTAAGTTACACCTCTACCTCGATATAACGCTGTCCTCGGGAGCCAAAAAATGTTACCGCGTTACAGGTGAAACCGCATTATATCAAACTTGCTTTGATCCACCGGTGTGTGCAGTCCCCCCCACCCCCCGGAGCTCTGCTTTACCGCGTTATATCCAAATTCGTGTTATATCGGGTCACGTTATATCGGGGTAGAGGTGTACTTTCACCCCTGACCTCAGAGTTATATTTCATATTTCTAGTTTCAGATACAAGAATGATACATGAATACAAATAGGATGAACACACACAGTAGATTATAAGCTTTGTAATGATACATTACAAGAGACCTTTTGCATAAAGCATACTCCAGTTACATCATATTTACACTTATAAGCATATTGCCATAAACATATGGAGTGCAATGTCACACCTGCAACTAGATCTGCTGGTGCAGTGACCTCACTGGGGTTCCTCACAAGTGCATAGATCCATGCTAGTGAATCCCGTTGTAAAGTAGTGTAGATGGCTGTAAAATCACAAATGGTGTGGAGAAAGTGAATAAGGAAATGTTATTTATTCCTTCACATAACACAAGAACCAGGGGTCACCCAATGAAGTTAATAGGCAGCAGGTTTAAGACAAATAAAAAGTACTTTTGCACACAATGCACAGTCCACCTGTGGAACTCATTGCCAAGGGATGTTGTGAAGGCCAAAATGATAACCGGATTCAAAAAAGAATTAGATAAGTTCATAGAGGATAGGTTCATCAATGGGTATTAGCCAGGGTAGTCAGGGATGCATCCCCATGCTCTAGGTATCCCTAGCCTCTGACTGCCAAAAGCTGGGATTGGATGACGGGGTATGGATCACTTGATAAATGCTCTGTTCTGTTCATTCCCTCTGAAGTACCTGCCATTGGCCACTGTCAGAAGACAGGATAGTGGGCTAGATGGACCATTGGTCTGAGCCGGTATGGCCATTCTTATAGGGCCTGCATTTTGACTTTTGCCTACTTGAACAGTTGAATTTTAAACATAAGTCTTTAATTATTTATGTATTTAAATTAATTAAATTAAATGTTTATTTAATTAAAAACTTTCCTTTGTTAAACATATATAGTGTGCTGTAGGACAGGCTGCTACCCAGGTATCTCCAGGTCTGTTTTTCTCTTCCGGAGGCCCCAATAATTCTATTCAAACATTGCAAGTATAAATAGCTCACAGGGTTCATTACAAAAAAGAAAAAAGCCCTGTGCATACACCTCTACCCCGATATAACGTGACCCGATATAACACGAATTCGGATATAACACGGTAAAGCAGCGCTCCGGGGGGGCGGGGCTGCGCACTCCGGTGGATCAAAGCAAGTTCAATATAATGCGGTTTCACCTATAACGTGGTAAGATTTTTTGGCTCCCAAGGACAACGTTATATTGAGGTAGAGGTGTATACACCATAACAGAAGTCCCACAACCATAATCCAGAATTCTCCAACTCAGTCCAAGTAGTACATTCAGTCTTTCAAGTCTGCACAGTCCATCAACACACTAAATACAACTCTCTTTAGACTCCCTGAGACCTCTCACAATGTGTCACTCCAAGCCCTCCAGCTGAGGCAATTCTCCATCCTGTTACATTCTCACATTTGGTTCTAGTAACCCAGAGACATGGGCAGGCTCACCCCTCCATCACTCCCCAGTCTTCAGCTCTCTCTGCTTCAGCTCAGACCAGAGTGAAAGTGGGCCGGTACGGTGTACTGGTAAGACGCAGTACCGGCCCATACGCAGCCCACGCTAAAGCATCCGGAGCCCCAGGCCCTTTTAAATCACCGCCGGAGCCACAGGCAGCGAGGGCCAGGCAGCACGGATGGGCTGGCTGGGGGAGGCTGACCCCCCAGCCCTGCCCCTTCTGCCTGAGGCTCCACCCCTTCCACCTGAGGCCCCGCCCCTTCCAAGGGATGGAGCCGGCCGCCATACCTGTAAGAATTTAATATTACTTTCACCCCGGCTCAGACATCCCCCTCTGCAGCTCTCAGCCCTCTCTAGCCATGGCTGTCAGGCCAGGGAAGTTTGTAGGTGACCTCCACCCAACTTGCCACCACCTGCCTGCCTTCACCAGTCTGATCTGGCTCTGCTGCTCAAGTAGGGAACATTCAGTGCTCCCTCCTTCAGGTATATCCCCTCCCTGCAGCTCTCAGCCCATGTCTTATGCTGAGCACACACTGTACTTCTCTAGTATCAGAGGGGTAGCCGTGTTAGTCTGAATCTGTAAAAAGCAACAGAGGGTCCTGTGGCACCTTTAAGACTAACAGGACCCTCTGTTGCTTTGTACTTCTCTAGAAACCCCCAGCTTGCTCCTTGAACTCTAGGTTCTGTACTCTCTGTAGTCTTACTGTTCTCGCTCATTTATAAATCCTAGGGCAGCCCCATCCTCCTTATTCCATCAAACTAGGGAGGACTTGGACTGGAACAGGAGCGGTGGGCCCAATTTCATTTAAGGGGCCAGCTACCCTGTTACCGAGCACTACATTGGCTGGGGGAAACTGCCTTCAACTGTGGTGTGGTTTGACTCTTATGGTGCTTTTTACTTCATAAAAGAAATTATATCAAGAGGGGAAAGTTGTTTTGAACTTGTTCTATTTATTGACTAGTTACTTCTTGCCTGGTTCTTTCAATTTTGACATTTATGCCTTGCATTGGCCATTGTGTGGAATATTAATAAAGAGTAACACTTGAAATATGAGCCTCTATGTCCTGATATAAAATGAACTACCCAAACAATATTGCACATTACAAAGATACTGGTGTCTATGCCATCTTCCAGAGAGACAATTACAAACCCAGAGAAAATCATTGTGATGCTAAATTTTGATTCTAGTATCTGACATGTTAGTTTGCAAATATAAATACTTAGAATAAGAAATGCATGTCATGTTCAACAGTCAGCACAAATGGGAACAAGCAGGGCTGCAGCCGTGAGAAAATCTTTCAGAGCCTTGATTTTATTCTTCAAAGGGGAATCTCCTGCTAGTAGGAATGTATGCTGTAAATAAAAAAATATATATAACACTGTCTAATCTAACTCCCCTTAGAGCTGAAAGTTCTATAAAAATTCCTAAAGGTTAACATTTTCTTTCAGGACAAGTAAGGCAAAGTATTACAGTGCAGTGACTTTTTCACTTCTGTGTGTCAATACAGCAAATCAGAAAAGGTACACATGGGATGGCATCTGCTACCAAGTACTGCTGTAGCAAGGTCTTGGTGACTTGCTTCCTCCTTTGAAAAACAATAACGCTGTCATGGAGAAGCCTTTCCTGCAGAAATGGCTCCAGGCACCCTTTCCCCTTTATGAGCTATCATTGCCTTCTGAAGAATCATCACCATTAACAAGAGAGAAACAAACTTTGAATTACCACAGGAAGTGATTCCTGCTTTGCCAGCACTCATCAGCAATATGCAGCAGCAAGATGGAGTCAGAATGATACCAGATATAAGTTTTCTGTCAGAGAGCCTGATCCTGAATGCAGAGCATCTGCAACTCCCACTAAAACTGAGTATCACCATCACCAAAAACACTATGATCAAGATTCAGAAAGGGAGAACAGCTCATTTCTTATGATCTTATGAGTATTGGTAAAAATTAAGAATTCACAAAGCTTTTATGCAGGTTTGTATTGGCTTACAGGGAAATCTCCCAGGAAGCCTCAGGACTTGGAGACCCCAAAACTCATCCATTAACTGGGAGATAAAAACAGATCCCATTGATCTATGAGTCTGGGTTTTTACTGGCAGGGGGTTCAGATCCAACAGAACTTGGATCCAAAGATGTATCTTGGGGGAGGAGCATGACCACTGGAGAAGCATGGGGCCAGGAGGGCGTAGGCCCTCTGTTGTTTCTTGTGTTTGAATTTAGCATGTTATTGTGTTATGCATTATGCGGCATGATCTGAGATGCCCCATAATGCATACTATGTTAGCATACCAAATTCAAATACTAGAGGTAGCAAATGATAGGAGGGCAATGTATGCGGCCTACCTCTGAGGCACCAAAACATCACAACATGAAGCAGCTGCAGTGACACTTCCAACCCCCTTATCTGAGGGAAAAAAGATTGTCCCCCACACCCCTGACCTCTTTAAATGGTAATGGTGATGATTGGATAGATTTCCCACTGTCCACATCATCCTTGCAGATCCCTCTTCTCTCTTTATCCTGGAAGTTCTTGCCTCCCAGTCTGAGGCTGCTTTCATGGTTTAACTCTATCCTATTTGTTTGACCTTTTGGCTTTCTACTCTTCAATCCACTTTATTTATTTATATTCTCTTTATATTACTTTTATTTTAATCTCAGAAGGATAATCAGAGCTGTATAGTATTATGGATATTTTCACACTGTGCTCTTTGGTTATGGAATTTAATTTATTTATACACTACAATCTCAGAATCACCGTATATTATTTTTAGGAGAGGATCTTCAATAAATCTATTTCATTTGATAATAAATGACCAGTAATAAATGGTACAATGAAACACAAAAGCAAGGAATACATAGCTGTGTTTGATCAAAAATAGATTGCAGAGTTGGTTTTGTCAGCATTAATAATCATTGGTGCCATTTCTCTTATATAGTGCCTTGGTGACAAAAAAAGCACAGAAAAGAAAAGAAACAATATACCGTATTCATAATTCTGCAGATATGCTCTGAGTATTACTGTTCTTGAAAGCAGTTTAGAAAATCCTGCTCTGTAACTAAAATCTTGAAATGCTGAACGTACATTTATTATTTTCCACTTTAGAAGTCTGTAGATCACTTTATTTCCCATTTTCATTATTTATTTATAAAAAATTCTCAGTATTAATTATTATGAACCCGATCCTGCAATCAGATCTGCACAGATGGATAAAATTGCACAATTAGGGTATAAAATGTTATCATTAGTTATAAGTGACTGAAAATAGGGGAGTTTATGAAGGATTATAACAGGGATCTTTTCCTTCTCAGCCCTCCCTATACACAATATCCAGAGGTTCACTCTCAACCTGAATCTAGAAGTGCAATGTATTCACATGTAACAAGCTTTAAAAAGGAACCAAAAAAGACTTATGTAGCATAATCATATCCCATCAAAATCAGTGCTGTGCCCCTTGTCCTTGACCTAGCCTGTGATACCCTGCCCATTTGGTCCAATCCAGCAAGTGATGAGATGGCATGAGGATGAAGTAATTTAAGTCAATGGGACTCCACCAGGGCACAGGATTCATTGTAGGACTGAAGTCAAAGATTCTGAAAATGCAAACACTTATGCCTGTGCTTAACTTTACTGCTAGTTGTAGTCCTGTTTTCAATGGTAGTGAAGTTAAGCTCAGACATAAGTGTTTGCAGGATCAGGGCCAAAGTTAGTAAAAATAGCTAGAATATTTACAAATTTCTCTTTTCCTTTCTCTGGCCCAAGTTTCCAGCCTGGACTGCACAAATACTTCTAATATGCAAGCAGGTGAAATGGTGGGCTTTCTAAAAGATGCCACACAAAAACAAGCTGTATTTTTTTAAATATTTTTACTTTTCAAGCAATGTCTCCTTTAAAATAATAATGTAGCACTTTTTATCTTTAGATCTCAATGTGCTTTATAAGATAGGTCAGTATCATTATCCCCATTTCACAGGTGGAGAAACTGAGGCACCGAGAAGTGAAGTGACCTGCCCAAGGTCACCAAGCAGACCAGTGGGAGACCCAGGAATTGACCCAAGGTCTCCTAAGTCCCAGTCTGGTGCCCTTGTTTGCAGATTTTCAGGTAACACTATCAAAGTGTTAACGCAAAATGCAAATATTGGCCTCAGTCCTACAACTGGAAAAACAAGGTTCCCAGTGGGCATGGGGCTCTGACTCTCCAGTTCCAGCTGGAGAACTGGGGTAGTGCCAGTACGTTTTGGGAATGGTGGGAGGAGGTGTTTGCTGGTATATGTTACTTGTGCATATGGGAAAGCTACTGACAGGAGCATTGTGGTGGGGTCGGGGAACTGGGGATACATTTCTTTACTCCATTGAAATGCACAGGGCTACAGAGGAATAGACTTTTTTAATGGGGAGGGGACTCTAGAGTTAAAAAGGAACAGAACAGCTGCTGAATATCACTCTAATGAGGAGCCAAAGTTGGTCAGGTGATAGCTTTCCTCATTGGCTCTCCGGCTGCAGAATAAGCCAAGCCTTCAGGCTGCCCAGGGCTCTTCCTGGGGTGACAATCAAAGCTGTTCCCTGTCTCTGATCTCCTGGGGCCAGCCGCACTCCAACCACCCTGCAGCCTCTAGCTCCCCAGCAGCTTTTGTCCCATGACTACATGCGTCCACTTGTAACGAGGCGACGCTCGTTTCCAGTTTCCCCCCCAGTGTTTCCTTGGCTGGTTTGTGCAGTCCCGAATGCCTGGGGGCGAGGAGAGCTCTGAGGAGGGAAAGGCTCGTTTACTCTCCAAAGACCCGGGGCCTGTGTCCTCCTGAGGACAAAGGGGCACGCTCAGGCCCTGGCAGGGTCACGCCGTCTAAGTGCTAGGGCTGCCTCCAGCAGCGAGCCTGCCTGCGCCCCCCGCGCCAGGGCAGCCCCCAGAGCTCCTCTCCCGGCGGCTGGCGCGCTCCCTAGGCAGCCCCCTGCCGGCCGGCTCAGGAACAGCAGCCAGCCAGCCCGGCAGGCAGGGAGGGGTCTCTCGCCCGGAGCAGCAGGTGCGCGGAGCCGGAGCGGGAGCGGCGGCCGGGGCGTCCCCAGCGCGCCGCAGGAGGAGCATGGCTGCCCGCTATGACCGCGCCATCACCGTGTTCTCCCCGGACGGGCACCTCTTCCAAGTGGAGTACGCCCAGGAGGCCGTGAAGAAGGGCTCCACGGCTGTGAGTGCGCCCTGTGCAGCCGGTCCCCCGGGCAGCGCCCGCCCTGCCTCTCCTGCGCCTTCCAGCAGGGAAGAGACAGCCCCTGGCACTGACCTGCCCCCAGAGGGAGAGGGAGGGTGGGGGGGGGAGGAAAGGAGGCTCCTCATCTCCTCGGGGTGTGATAGGGAGAGACCCCCATGGGGAGGGGCTGGAGAAAAGAGAGACTCTCCTCCCCCAGAGAGACTCCTCCATGCGGGGCTGGGCTACGGGCAGGGCTGGTGCTACCATTTAGGCAAACTAGGCGGTTGCCTAGGGCACCAAGATTTGGAGGTGCCAAAAAGCGGTGCCCCCAATTTTTTTTTACATCGTTCCTTCGCCCCCTCCCCGAGCGCGCGGTCGCTGCTCCACTTCTCCCGCCTCCCAGGCTTGCAGTGCCAATCAGCTGTTTGGCACCGCAAGCCTGGGAGGGGAGGAGAATTAGAGCGGGGGTGGTGTGCTTGGGGAGGGGGCGGAGCAGAGGTGAGCTGGGGTGGGGAGCTATCGTGGGGGGGCCGCCTCAAGGTAGAGGGGGGGAAGCTGCTGCAGGGCTGTGGGGGGGCGCAAGGTGGAAGTTTCGCCTAGGGCACGAAACTTCCTTGCACCGGCCCTGGATATCAAGACACTCCCTCATAGGGGCTGTGATAGAGGAGACTCTTCCAGGGGCCATCAGAGGGAAAGACTCACTCCCCCATGGGGTGGGACTGGGTTAGAGAGAGACTCCCTTATCAGGGAGAGTTATGGTTTTGTATGCCCATTGGAGTGACTTGACACCCATTGATGGTGTGACCAACTGCCCCAAGTACATACGAAGAGACTGCCCCAAACCATGAGGAGAAAGGAGCTGGAGGCTCCCTCCTGGCATCAGGTATTGAATCTCACCATCCCTGCTCGGGATGGAGGATGTTGTTTTGGTGTGTTTCAAAGTGACATTTACCTTCAGGAGTCTTGTGCTATTTAAAAAACAAACAACAAAGGCCTCTCTCCATCAGATTTTCCCCAGAGCTCATGATACCAGCCCTGGTTGGTTTGCTGCAGAAAGAGAGAGCTTTTTAATAGAAGCCAGTAACTTCACAGCAGTGACCCCCACTAAAAAAATGAAGGAAAAAAGTGCCTCTACAGGTGTAGTAAACTAGGAGATGCCCAAACTGCCTAGCTCTGGGACCCATGTGAGCAATTTGCCAGGAGCCCAAGTGGCATTCCAAATATGCATAAAACAGAACAGACAGCTGCGTTGTCTGTAATACGCAAAGGTGTGGCCTGCAGGGTTGATTGGTTGTAGCACACTATCCTCTGGCTTGATCTGTGTTGTGGCATTGAGCATATAGACATACAGGAGATGCAGGCTTAGGTAATGACAAGAAAATGTTGATTCAGGTATCCCACTCACAGAATAGGTGACTCCTTGCCTAGTTCATGACTGCCTAGAAGGAACTGCTTACACACTTACAGAGTCATGCAGAAAGGTCACAGAAAAGTCAAGCTCTAAAAGAGACAGACCTCCTATGGCGTACTCCCAAATAGACCTTCGCTACGTACAATCTGACCTGTTGCCACTTGGATCAAGATAGAAAATTGCATGTTAGAACTTGTAGTTTTCAGGTTGCACGTGTGTATTAAGGTGTAATAAGGCTACGTTGTAGAACTACATGACACACATTTTAACCACCGTGCAAAAAGAGTTAGTTAAAAAACATGGAAAAAAATAAGTGGGATGATTTTAGTGTTTACTTTGTTTAAAGAAACTGCAATTTTTTTTCTGCTAACCCCATGTTTAGATCCATTCTATAAGAAAATTTAAAGTATGGCTCTACTCTGAACAATTATTCTGTAAAACTACCATTGTGACATTCTGTAATTGTCTGTCTCTCGTGCACTTCCATCTAGTGTTAGCTCAGCTTACAAGTAAAACAATTATTTCTCTTATTGCCAGCTCTGGAAGTTTAGTCTGAAAGTCAAGTTGGGTTCTTTCTGGGTATCATATTATCACCAGTATAAAAATTCTACAATTAGAGCTTGATTAGTAATTTCGCTGATGTGGATGGCAAGGAGGGATCATTCCCAGGTTTCTTGCACACCTATAGTGACTCAGCTGTGCTAGCAGGAGTAAAAAAAGTAGTATTTTTATAAATAATGTAAATAGATATAACTGAAGAAGATGACGACCTTTAATGTAATCATTTTTTTTTACCATAACTGCACTTTAATAATTTTTTAGATTTGTAGGGGAAAACCTTTTTGTGACCCAAACAACATCTATATCAAAATAGAATCCTTTTTATCTCCCAGTGTTTAGAAAATTGTGTGTGCGCGTGCACCCACACACAGTCCTTAATCCCGCAAGAAGTTGTGCACAAGTAGACCTCACTGACATGGATGCAGGGGTCTGCTTGCATAGAACAATTTGCAGGACTGGGACCTTAAAATCAAGAATAAAAGATGTAATGTGGAGAAGATGGAAATGTCATAAGAACTTATCTACAGAAAACTCCTGGACTAATTAAAATGTCTTGGGAAGCTGCAACAAATAGAATTGATGGACATACTGTCACTTTTTAAAGGATAGGCGTTTTTACAGTGGGCATTTTTAAGATGCAGTGAAGGTATGAGACCACTGGGTATATCTTTCCTAAACATTCTAAAACTCCAGCTCATATCTTCGTATGTGTGCAATGCTTCTGACATTCGATATTGTGACCTTTTACCTCATGTGAAGTTGAACTATATTTGTGTCCAAGGGTGACACAAAATGTCAGGAGAAGCTTGTCATTGGTTAGAATGCAGTAAAGGTTTAGTTTTGGGAAGGTGATAGGGGGATGATATTGGAATGCTTGTCACTAGTTAGTAAGTTGTCATGTAAGGGACATGAGGTTTGGGGCACTTTGCACTCTGAGGTGCTTTTCTTGGGTGCCAGTGGGAGACGTGAGCTTCCTTCTGGGATTGAGGCATCTCCATGATTTCTGCTTGCCTTTCCCCACCCCACCTCCTCCAAAAAAAAGAAAGGAGAGAGTATTTCTTCTGTTTGTTTGTCCTCCCCTGCCGGGTAGTGGTACTGTTTTTTGGAAGCTCTATCTTGGAGGAGTGGATGTCTGTGAGCTCTCTGATTCTATCTTGGGACCTCCTAGCAGCTCCTAAACTCTGTTCCTGAGCCGGGATCAGCTGCTAGTCCCGGCTGGACTGGAGGCAGTAGAGAACGGGATTTCCTCTTCCCCTGCAAGAAGTGGCTGGGGCTGTGTCAGACCCACCCCCCAGAAGCCTCTCCCAGCTGCAGGAAGTTCAGCATCCTCCCCTGCTTCCTGCCCCCATTGCTCCTCAGCTGTGGGTGGAGGGGTCACTGTACAGGGAGCTGCTCCCCCATCTGCCCAGGCCCCATGTATCCCCAGGGCTTTGGAGCTGTGCTTCGGCTCCGCTCCAGCTCCAGGCAAAAACCTGCAGCTCCACGGCTCCGGAGCTGCTCCGCGCTCCAGCTCCGGGCTCCGCTCCAAAGCCCTGTCTGGACTTTCCATACCCAGACACCCCCACCAAGCCTCACCCTGTACACCCAGAACCTCCCTAGCCCTCCATACCTGAGCCCCACCCCATTGAACTTCAACCCCTGATTCTGGAGCCCCCTGCACCCAGACCCCCTGCCTCCGGACCCCCATCCCTGCACCCAGACCACCCCCCACTGAGCTCCCTGCACTCAACCCCCCCACTCTGAGGAGCCCCACCTCCCTGAGCCCCCACATCCAGACCCTTACCCCACCAACTCCCAACTAGCTGCACTCAGACCCCCACCCTACTGACCCTCAACTAGCTGCACCCAGACCGCACCCCACCAAGCCCTACTCCCGCAGCATGGGACTCCCCTGCTGAGACCCCCACACCCAGACCCCTCTGCTGAGCCCCAACCACTTTCACCTGGAAGCCCCTGCAGAGTCCCATTGCCCCTGCACCTGGAACCACCCCAACGAGCCTCTGTGCATCCAGATCCCCCCCACACCTAGACCCCCACTGAGCTGCCTGCACCCAGATTGTCCACAGAGAATCCTCTCATCCCACACCTGGATCCCCTCACACTGAGCCCCTCCACACTTGGATCCTGCCTGGTTGAGCCTGCCTACCTGGTTGAGCCTGGTGCAAAGGGACAGGGCCCTAGGGTATTTCTGGGGCAGGCCCAGGCCTTGTGCTGTGTCAGGTTCGGGTGCAGCCTCACCACTGAGTCTGTGTCCCGGGAGTGGGGAGGCTAAAGGGTGATCTCTCACCTTCGTGCAGTCAGTGGCCTGTGTTCCCCACTGCTGTGCTGGAGCCTCTGCCTTTATTTATTGACAAATAAAACTTGCAGAATTTTAAAATATTGCGTGCAGAATTTTTAACTTTTTGGTGCAGAATGCCCTCAGGAGTATTTAGAGCACTTTGAAGTCTGACAGTGATTCAGTCATCCAGGGAATAAGTTCTGATTCGAATGGGGAGAAAATACCAAGTAATAAATAAAAGAAACATAGAAACAAAGTTCTCATACACTATTGAGATGTTGAAAATTGTCTCCGCTATTACAATAATATCAGCCTTTGTTGTCCATCTCTCTCATTCTGCCCCTTACGCATGGTTGGAGCTTCCTGTAAACATCCACAAAATACATCTTTATCCTTTTAAAAACCCCTCCTTAAAACTCTCCTTTGCCATGATGCCTACAAAAAAATCTTGACATCAGTTAGGCAGCTGGTGTGCTGATACCACAGGCTATCATGCTGCCCAATATTACCTCATTGGTTCCGTCTGCTCCTCTATCTGTCTGACCGTATTCACCTCTTGTAACTTGTCTTATACTTAGATTGTAAATTCTTTGGGCAGTGATTGTCTTTTTGTTCTGGGATTGTACAGCACCTACTACAGTGAGATGCTAGTCTGTGACTGGGATTCCTAGGTGCTACTTCAGTACAAATAATAAATAAGAGATCCACAGCTTCTCAGTATGGCAGCATACCCACCCTACCATTTTCATTTCTAACAGAGGGTCAAATATTATTGTTTATTACTTATTGAGTACCATCACCGTGGAGACTGTAACAGTCTAAGGCTCTTATTCTGCAAAGAATTAGGCATATACATAATTTCATTCTCATAGCTTGGGGGCTTAAATGTAAAGGGTCATTCTTACCCTAAGTACCATAATATCTTCATTATATTGTTAATGATGAAAACATTTCTGTTTCTAAAGTTTAATTATTTTTTTATGATGACTTAACAGGTTGGAATTCGAGGGCTGGACATAGTTGTATTGGGGGTAGAGAGAAAGTCTGTTGCCAAACTTCAGGAAGAAAGAACTGTGAGAAAGATTTGTGCACTTGATGATCATGTCTGCATGGCTTTTGCAGGTATTGGTTATAGAGTTATTGCTCTATGGAGCATCTTATTGCAGATGTATGTTGTGCAAGAGGCCTTTAAAGACCTGTTCCTGGATTTAAGAAAAAATATTACTGAGGTGGTCAGGATAGTTCAGGAGACTGGTAAGGCTTTTGCTTTTACATCATAGGTTCGAATGTAGTGACCAGAAATCACTGCCTAATGGAGTTTTTTTTCTGTGGCTGGTGGGAAATAATTTGGTCTTTTAGAAAATTCTGAACATTTAGGGATTTTTGATTGACCGTTTCCTTTTCCCCCCTCGTGCTCAGGTAGATATGTAGATCATTAGCAGTGATGGGGCCAGTTGGAGCAGCAAGCTGCCTGTAGATTGGCTGCAATAGCCTTAAACAGACCAAGAGAGAAGAGAACACTGTACCTGTGATTCCATCCCCAGAAAAAGAAATTGGGGTAATATTGGGGAAAACCCCACAAATATGGGAGAGACATTATGGGACTGGAAAAGCACACCCATCCCATTCTTCTTCACTGTGTCTGCCCCTGGAATCACTTTCTGAGGGTAGGGAGAGAAATACCCTCCCAGGCAACTGGTGTGGGGGGGAAGGAGCACTTGTGAACACCTGCTGCCCCCTCCCCCAGGGAGTAGCTTGGGGGGCATTTAGACAAACATCCCCCTTCAGAAAAGGTTGGGGGAAGAAGAACTCAGCGGTTTGTTTACGTGTTTGCAGTTTCCCATTCCCTCCTTATTACTGCTTGCAGGGAGAGAGAAGAGAGGGGACCATAGAGAGACCCTAGAACTCCTCTTTTTAGGCTGTGGTGGTGCTCCTTTCAGCTCTCCCTTCCCTTGTTTATTTTAGGGCTACTGTAGTTTCTACAGCCTGCTTCTGCTAGGCCTGAGTGCCTCTGCTAATTATGTATGAATCTGTCTGAACAGGGGTGAGACTTCTACCTGCAGAATAGAAGGAAAAGGAAAGGATCAGCTAGGGGTCCTTAAATGTTCAAAACACATGCACAGGCATGCATGTACATACACACACACACACACACACACACACACACACACACACACACACACACACACACACACAGAGCATAATTAGTCATTTACCCACCCTAGCCCTTACTGTTATAAAAAGTGATAAATTAATAAAACTGCTAGGGTTTTTATGGAAGATTCAGCAAGAACTTCCTAAGATGTCCATTTGCCTCAACAGCTCTTTAGTGCCCACCTTGCTGCACCATTTTTTGTACGAGAAAAGAAGTGTAATGTAATTAGATCCTGTAACACTTGTGCATGTGTTTAATATTAAGTACACAAGTACCCTCATTGTGTTTGCAGGATTGAGGTCTGAGAAACTAGAGTGGAAAGACATTTTGAAGAGGACATAAGGGTGTCTTTTATTCTAGAAGAAGGTGTAACAAATAAGTTTTTGGTTGTCACTTGACCCACTTGATAATTTAAAGATACACAGTCAACATAAATCAAGCTTGGAGGAGGGATAGCTCAGTGGTTTGAGCATTGGCCTGCTAAACCCAGGGTTGTGAGTTCATCCCTTGAAGGGGCCATTTAGGGAACTGGGGTAAAAATCTGTCTGGGGATTGGTCCTGCTTTGAGCAGGGGGTTGGACTAGATGACCTCCTTAGGTCCCTTCCAACCCTGATATTCTATGATTCTGTCTCAAAATGTCTTGCCTACTACTGTTACAGGCAACATGGAAGATTATTATAACTAAACAAAGTAGAGAACAATGTTTTTTCAGCTTTATGTTTTTCTTTCCTTTTCAGTTTGTTTGCTTTTGTGCAATTGACCATACTTTGTGAATGGTCAGTTTCCCTTCTGTAGTCAGACTCAGACAGAGGAAAATGACTTTCACAAAGCAAGAGGGAGGAAAAAAAGTAATGTTTGTAAAAACACAAAACTTGGAAAGAGGCTCACGGCAGGTGTAGTACCAGAAACTACTTTTTAACTGACTTTTTAAATGTACGAAACTTCAAGTTGTCAATATCCTTTAAGGTGCAATGATTTGTTTTTGCTGCTAATGCAAGTGCTCAGTAAATCCCTATTCCTTAATCTTAAAAATTTACATGTTCTGAAATGTGCATTTCTTACAAAAATGTTTATTTTAAACACTATTTTCTTAGAATAATTTGTGTTCTATTTATAGCCTGTATTTATGTCTCTGTTAGTCAGGTTTTGAGCAAATTGGTTTTTGATACTAAAGAAAAAACTTTATTTTAATAGTATATTTCTTCATAAATGATACATGTATTGTTTGATAAAGAAAAACTATTCACTTTGTTGTAACATATTTGATAATTATGATTATGTAGGTCTGACTGCTGATGCTAGAATAATAATTAACAGAGCCCGTGTGGAGTGTCAAAGCCATAAACTTACTGTTGAGGATCCAGTCACAGTAGAATATATAACACGCTATATAGCATCTTTAAAGCAGGTAAGTATCTTACTTAGTGTTGTTAGTTTTCCATAAGGGCCTTTAGATAACACTATTTAAAAGCAACCAAGCTGCTTCTATTTCACAGCAGTAGAAATAGAAGCCAGGTGTCAGATTGCCAGTAAAAATGGGAGCCTGGTTAAATTTTCTTCACTGGAATTTTAAGAATGTATATAGTGTTTAAAAGAAGTAATACTAGTATTTTCCACAAGGAAATAGTTTCCATTATTCGCTTTTCTGTTTGGCGGACCACCTGCAAATATCGCTTCTGCTCTACTCTCATGTGCTGTAGTCCCTTTCATACATTTCCTATCTTATTTGGAAATGAAAATATATTATTGTATAGCAAAAGTTAAGATAAAACAAATTTAAAAAAGCTTTTTTCAGATCAGTACTAGATAGTGTGAAGGGCTGAATTTAAGGTAACACTTAAATGCAGATCCTTAATCTCAAAATGTCCTTCTTTCTTCATATTAGTGGAACAGTTAGGAATAGTCTCATCAATCATAAATCTATGGGGAGATGTCTGTTGAAATCTGCTAATGACAGTACCCTGAACCCTGTTTGCAATAGCTTCATATGTAAAAATATTTAAGCAATATGTTTATTTTTAAATTCCTACAATTAGTTTAGACCTAGTTGAGAATATTTTATAGTGTACTTTGTCTCTCACTAAAAGCCGAATTCTGCTGTCAGTTACTCTTGTGCAACTTCACTAGGGTTGTACAAGTATAACACAGAGTAGAATTTAATCCCAGAATATTTAGGAATTGCATTCTCCCAATAGTAGATTAATAATAATTAATTATAGGTTGAATTGCTGTGTAGAGCCTTTTCAGTTTTATGCTGTTTCATATGTACTAGACTGATAACATTCCATGAAGGTAAAAATGTTAAAACTGTACATCTTGTTCATAGCGCTATACACAGAGCAATGGACGTAGACCTTTTGGTATTTCTGCCTTGATTGTGGGCTTTGATGATGATGGTAGTCCCAGATTGTATCAGACAGACCCATCTGGTACATATCATTCTTGGAAGGTAAGCTCCAACTTAATTCATAAATTGTATTATCTTAGTGCAAATATTTACATAGGCAGTGTATCCCAATGAAGTCTGATGTTGCATTTTGTACTATGGATTCACATAACCAAAGAATCTGTTCCATGCTTTCAGCAGACTAGTTACAGTTGTTTGAGCACCAAAGCTAATTTAGGGTACGTTTACATTGGAATAAAAGACCCGTGGCCCAGCCCTGGTTGGTCCAGGTCAGCTGACTTGTGTTGCGGGGCTACAAATTGCTGCGTAGGTGTTTGGGCTCAGGCTGGAGCCGGAACTCTGGGCTCCTCCCCCCAAGCAGGGTCCCAGAGCTTGGGCTCCATCCTAAACTCAAACATCTGCACAGCAATTTTACAACCCAAGGCAGATGAACTGGGTTAGCTGTGGGTGTTGAATTGCTGTATAGCTATACCCTTAGCCTTATAGTTAAAGAATTAGTGAATCCACAGTAAAATAAGAATATAAATTTAAAATATTTACAACAGCAAACATATCGCATGGTGATTGCGTGTACGCTGTCACCGATTATGAGGCGATAACCTCTCCATAGTGAATGTTGAAACCAGATTCCATTATAAAGCCCTATTTCAAACTCCCCCTCTTCTTTTAAACTTTCCCATGGAAAAATGGAGGCATGGCCTGAAAATTACCATATCTACTCTGAGAGCAAAAGAAAACATAGGAGAGATATTTAAAGACAGTGGGTCCAACCTTATGAGTTACAGGTCATTAAAAACTACCTTACTTTAAATTTTATTTGTCTCTTTTTGCTCAAAAACAGCTTGTTACTACTCTTTCAAGCCTTCTATTTCCATTTATAGGCATCATTTGGCCCCTTCTCAGCTGGGTCTGATAATTGCACAGGACTGCTGGCTCCAGGCCCTTAAATGGGGAGACCACCCTGTTAAAGCAAGGAAGTCCTAGCGTAGTCAATTTATGGAAAAGGGGGTTCTGGTGTGAAAAAGCTTGAGAACCACTGTTCTAATATTTTCATGTCCTCAAGTGTTACAAGACCTAGGACCACTAATGATGTTTTCAAAGTGCTTCAAATTAACCAGGTTTATTATGCCCTTTTGTCATCTTTCCTTAAAAACGTAAGGGCCTGGGGCCATCTTGAAAATGTTGCACTGTTCCACATGGAAACAGTGAAATAAAGTCTTTGCTGCCAATACTGCAAAACCCAAATCACATGTTACATAATGATAGTGGGGGATTGCCAAATCAGTATCGTGTGAGAAATGTGTGCAGACCAAATGGGTTTGATTAGGTAAAACAAATTAATGTACATCGTGGTGAGATACATAACTGTGTGTCTTCTACAGGCAAATGTAATTGGTCGCAATGCTAAAACTGTGCGTGAATTTTTGGAGAAGAATTACACAGAAGAAGCTATAGCAACTGACAAGGAAGCTATCAAATTAGCAATCAGAGCTTTGCTAGAAGTATGTAATCCAGTAGAATGCATACAATAAATGCTTTCAGAAAAGCTTGTTTTTCTTCGTTTTGAAACGTACTTGTAATGATGTTTTTGTTGTATACTAGGTTGTGCAATCTGGTGGAAAAAACATTGAACTTGCAATAATAAGGAGAAACCAACCACTGCAGGTATGAGTTATTGATTACATAGGAATAAAACGATAATTCCTATGCAGAATCTTTTGACAAAAATTATACCAGTTTACACCTGTGCATTTCAACTGGATGTAAGTGTCCCTAACATCTGGTAAAACAATATTATGTGACTTCTGTTGTGTCTCTGTAGATTGATGATGCTGTGAGCTACATAGTAACTGCTGATAACTTATATTGTACTATAAGAAGCTGTGTTGGGAACATTCAGTGCAGGAAACAGTTCTGGGAAAGCATATCAAAACATACTTTTCTATATTGTGTGTGGGAGACATTTTCACGTAGTTTACATGGCGAGACTCATAGTACATTTTGATATTGTACAGTTCTAAAGAAGCATTTTTGCAATTTAATATTTCTGGCAAACATTTTGTGACCCCTTTTGTAGCTGCTATTACAGTGGAAAAGACAGACTCCAGGCATGACAATTTAAAAAATAAGATTTCCATAGAGTATTTCCCTTCTTTTGGAATAAACAACTCCATTCTTCTGCATACATTACCCCCATAATAGATAAGTGTACGTAATCTCTTTAAGTAATTTTAACTGTTTGAGTTGTCTGGAATTTTAGTAAGATGTGATATTTAGTTCTCAGTCCCAAATGATACAATATTCCAAAGAAATTCTAACTTTTCATTATTTCTGCTGCATCTGAAAGAAGCCCAGCTCTTGAATAAATTCTTGGCAATATAGTCAAAAGATTTTGACTTATAAAGATAAATGGTGGTGTGTGTACACTCTTGAAATAAACGCATCTTCTACAAACTGCATTCATCATTACACCCTTAGCAATGTATCACCATTTCCTGCAGTAACACCCACATCCTGTAGACTCAAGTTCAGTAAACCTTTATGTCCATACATTACTACCGTGAATTCTGTATGCTGAGGGTGAATCGAATGATGAATTGTTGATAGAAGATAGCTGGCTAGAAGTTTAGCCAAAATTACATATGTGCTTTATCAAAGATAGAGTGATAAGAAAGACACCCTGTTAGGACAGGTTTATTGCTATGAAGCCCTGGAGAGGTGGAGGGGATGTGAAGGTGCATCAACTCAGCAGGAGCTCCCTAGGACATTTACTTCTGGGAATACAGGGGAAATGAGGACACTGCCTAACCCTTTGAAAGAGTAGGGCATGTACTTCATAAATTGGGGTGGCCAAACTGTGGCTCATGAGCCATGTGCAACTCTTTTACAGTTGAAGTGCGGCTCGTGGTGCCCCTCAAATTCCCCCATTCTCCACCTATGGATGATGGGGTATGGGCTTTTCCCCAGTGTGGGGTCTCGGGGCTTCAGCCCTGTGAAGCACACCTGCCAGGGCTTGGGGCTTCAGCAGGAGCAAGGCTGAAGCCCCGCGCCCCATCAGGTGCCTCACACAGGACTAAAGCCCTGAGCCCCGGCAGTTGCGCCCCGGCTCTTGAACTTCTGAAGATTGTCATGTGGCTAGGAGGGTCAGTAAGGTTGGCCATCTCTGTCATAGATAAAAGTGGCCCTTAGTATTCTTCCTTCTGTTATCAGGGTGGTAGAGGCATCATGGGAAAACATCACCCTCGCATAGACATTTTTTCCCCCCAGTCCATAAGCATGGCTTTAATTCTTATATTCACTATTTTCTTTCAATGATGTTATATGGATTTCTAACATTTGTAACCAATCTGAAGGTTTGGGTAACAACATATTTATAAAGAACTAAGGGGGTTATTAGATAAACCATTTGCCTTTAATTTCTGGTAAGATCCTGTTAGGATTTGGTTCCAGCTGGAGGTCTGAGTGAGTGTCCACAAAACTCATTTAAATTGCTAGTGGACAGCCCAATAAAATGAAACCCTCACACATAATTTGACAGAATTGCCAGTCTGTACTGAAGAAGCCTAGGTTCGTGCCAGTATAGACACTAAATTACCTTCTGCTGTTGAAGTTAAAGTTGTTAGTGGAGTAGCTCACGGTACAGCTATCTCACAATATCTGGCCTGTGAATTTACTTATAAGGAAAATAATCATCCCTGGCAGTCTCTTAACCTGTCAGATTTATAAATGCAAATCTGTATAAACACACGTCTTGACTTCAAAGAATTCACACAATTTTGGTTCTGTCAATTTGTGTCTCAGATGGGAGCTTTTGAAACATTTTTTTCAACACTTCAGGAGTACATTTTGGAGCTGTGAAATGTAATTGAATCTGTGGATTAAAAAAGTGCAGATGGAATCCGTATTAGTTACACTTTATATAATTCTTTGTCCTATGTTCCATTTCAGATTTTTAGTGCAAAGGATATTGAATCACAAGTTGCAGAAATAGAGAAGGAAAAAGAAGAATCTGAAAAGAAAAAGAAGAAAAGTATTTAAATCCCAGATAAATGCTGATTGCTGCTTATTAAAATGTTTCCAAAGTTTTAAAAAATACTAGCTGACCACAATATTTACAACTGCTGAATAAACTTTTCTCTTTCATTATCAAATACTCTAGTTTTCTGAAACCTGTTACAATTACAAATGTGCTAGTCCTAATGTGCTTGTATTTACTATGGTGTGCAAACAGGCAGGTATTTGCACCTTGCCATTCCTCCATTTATTTATTGTTTACATATTCAGCATTAAAAGGCATTGTCAAACTTCCTGTAAGCAAATTATCACCAAACTATTGGCACATCTCTGTACAAGATATTAAAGGTTTCCAAGTGTTCAATTTTTTCTTATGTAACTTTTTGCAAGTTTGATAAGTCTGTGTTTACATACTATTATTGTTACATATGGAATTCAATAAAGTTCTGATTTATGTTTTGACCGTTTAATTTCTTGTGTTGCATTTAGCAGTGCAACATGCTTTGGAAGTCTTTCTCTATCGTAGATGGCACAACACATTGAATTGCACCACTGTTTGAATGATAGAAACACCTTTCTCCTATTAGTGGATTGTACAAGATAGTGAATGGTATTTTTCTTAATGCATTTGTATTATATTTAACTTTCAAAATCTTAACTGATGAAGCCTATCATTTGTTGGACCAACTTCTGTTCTCCAACAGAAGTTGGTCCAATAAAAGATATTACCACACCCACCTTGTCTGCCTGATATCCTGGGATTGATATGGCAACAACTACACTGCATACAAAGCCTATCATGTTAGTACTCCACTGAGAATATATTTGTCGCACAGTTAAACATTGCACCCCTTCTCAGGAGTATTTTTTTTTTTTATTGAATCTCTCCTACCACTGCAACCTTTCAGTTGCCCAACTTCTCTCTCCCTACCCATTATTATTTTTCTTCCTCTCTTCCCTCCTTTACCCCCTCTCTCCCTCAGTTGCTCTCTTTACTTACTCCCCTGTCTTACTCCAACAATTCTATTCCCATTCTTCTCCTGCACTCTAACCCCAACCAGTTAGGTCCTCAGGATCCCATGACCTTGCCACCTCACTGGGCCACTTTAGGGGCTGCATTGGCTGGTTATGTGTCTCTGGTGCAACAAGAATTGCAGATATACCTCCAGGGAGGCTTTCTACTGGTATGAGCAAGCTGCCCTGAGATACATCCGCTGTCTTACCTCATGGCTAAATCAAGCTCCTGATTATTATTATTATTGGTAACTAAATACTTTCTAGCAAGCTCTTTAGAATATACTTCTTTTACCATGCATTCTTGTTGTATTTTTAGACATTTTATATTAATGTAAAGTTCCATTGTATTATGGCTGTTCTTTTATTCTGATATGAAGACAATGTGTAAATTTTAAAATACTGTTTGATGTCTACAAGTCTGAAAGTTCAGAAGAGAAGTCCACCCATATAAAAGTTCAGCTAGCACAAGAGGACGGAGGAGGAGACACAGGTGAGGGGGTATTTGTGACATCAGGTAAGAATTTCAAAAAATGCATCTACAACTGCACACCTAATATGCTAGTGTGATTACTGAGGTTGTATACGAATAGCCAGTTATGCACCCAATTGGCCATTTGAATCAGTAAATACATGATTTGCATTCACGGTTGTAACTACACCTTCATTGCTTAATCTCTTCTCTCATTCTTCTCCTTTTCAGAATAAATAGTCTGTTTTTTTTTCTCTGTATAGCATCTCCTTTTCCTTCCTGACTTTTACTGCTCTGCTTGCTGTCTCTTTTGGCAATTCATCCTGAAGAGCTCAAGTTCTCTGGTGTGAAGTTATGCTGCCACTGTAATGCATTTGGAATGCTGATAAATCTAGTCATGATCATTTAATTTTTTCCATGAGAATATAATTTTAATTTAACTAGTGAGATTGATTCCTCAAATACATTTCCAATTGTTGCAATTATGTGAATGAATAAAATTGTCAGCAGGCCTCCCAAGCCTCCCTCATTTGAGTTGAGTTTTAAGGCAAGTGTTAAAAGTTTCTCACTCTGACAAAGAATTTCTGTGTTCAATTAAAATTATAAAATGTAACTGTTTTAAAAGGGTCACTGTCAGATTAAAAATCTTACTTAATCATTTCCTTCCCAGCGCTATAACCCCTTAGATTATTACTGAAATAATTTTAAGAATCCAGATTGCATACTCCTTACTATTCTGGATTACTTTTGCTTTTCTTTCAGCTTGGTCAGTGGGGATTGGCTAATTAAAGTTTTGTTTATTATAACTGAAATATTTATTCAGTATCCATAAAGCAAGGATTAAAGACTAGCCAAGGTGAAGATCTCTTCCCCTACTCCCCTTGCAATTTAATGGAATAATGCAATTGTGTACTCTTCATAGATTATCAACTCTCTTGATTTTTTTTTTTTTTTTGAATATAACTTCCTAAATATCTTCTGTTTTTCCCTTCTGGAGTTCTCTGACTGTCTCTCAAACCCCCTCCCCCTAATCATGCTATATTGTTGTTCCTCCATTACTTTCACTATCTTCAGGTACTTCTCTTTCTCATACTTCATTGTGTTCTCTACTTCTTTTTTTCCCCCCCTCCCTTTCAAAAACTCTCTCCCATACTCATCTCTCAGCTTCACCCATCCATGTCCACCTACTTCACATACACCCTCTCACCCTGGTCCATTCAGATAGGGTTTTTTGAAATTTACCAAACATTTAATGGAGAATTAATTCTTCTGGCCAAAGAATAGTAGGTTGACCCCAAGGTACAGAGGCAATGTCCAAGTGACAAGCCTGCTCCATTGCGCACCTCAATTGCTGGAAAAGTAGATGTTGCCCATGGACACTGCCTGGTGATCTACTTTTTGTATCCACCTCCAGCTAGTGTCAGGTCACTGATAAATATTTATGCCCCACAACCCCTCTCATTGCAGGAAGGGAGAAGAGAATTCCTTCTCTGTTCCCATCCCACCACAGAATCACTTTGCCATTGGGAGGTCTCACACTACTCTACCTCTTCCCAGTCTCCTGGCTCCTGTGATGGAAGTCTCTTTGCTACTCTTTCCCTCACTCAACCTCTCTTTTAGACTCCTCCTCTCCGGTGATTAGCTCCAGTGCCAACCTCAGGTGTTGTTCATAGCTTTTTCAAGCAGCAATAGAGTGAAATTGTCCAAAGCTCTGAACCGAAATGGTAAAAGTTGCAAAGACTGTAGTTAGTTTTCACCCTGCAGCCGGTTGGCAAACCTATGAATGTCAGCATGGAGCTGTCCATCTCCATGTTAGGAAAACAATACTGCATCCTTTTACACTCCGTTCATGTTTTTTGTATCCATCAAGACTAGCATTTGTTTTAATGAAAACTTAGATTCTGTGGATGCTAATGGAAGCTTTTCCAGGCAAGTGCCTACTTATTGTGTTCACGATTTTCATGCACTGATTAAAGTAATACTTTTCATTTCTACAGTTTCCATAAAAAAAATCCTCAAAATCTTTACAAAAACGAGTGTCTCAATATGATAAAAAATTAATTAATGGAGATATCCCATCTCCTAGAACTGGAAGGGACCTTGAAAGGTCATCAAGTCCAGCCCCCTGCCTTCACTAGCAGGACCAAGTACTGATTTTGCCCCAGATCCCCAAGTGGCCCCCTCAAGGATTGAACTCACAACCCTGGGTTTAGCAGGCCAATGCTCAAACCACTGAGCTATCCTTCCCCCCATATGAATATGAAAATCTCACATTTCTGTTTGAAAATATTGCACCTACTATAGTTAAAAGAAACACCTACCATCACCAGGACAAAGGTCAATGAACAGCATTTTGCTGCAGTTTTAATAAATTGTTTACATTGTGCATTTGATAGCACTTTACACATGATCAATTTCACTATTCTGTATAGTAGGCCTTGATTCTGCAATCACGTATTTGCAGTTAACTTTATATGCATGACTTCCATGGCACTAATTATTTGCTTAAAGATGAGC
This sequence comes from Emys orbicularis, assembly GCF_028017835.1. Taxonomy (NCBI): domain Eukaryota; kingdom Metazoa; phylum Chordata; order Testudines; family Emydidae; genus Emys; species Emys orbicularis. Next base: position 80,616,347 of record NC_088684.1, on the reverse strand, counting down.
ATATGTATATGCATAAACATTCACGGGGTTGGGACTATGGCCCCAATCCTGCAACAATTTCATTAATCAGCTTCAATTTACCACAGTGATGGAACTACTCACGGTAGTAAAGTATTGTTATCCCTATTAAACAGGCAATGGAAACTGAGCCAGAGACAGAAGAGGCATTCCACTCTGAAAAATTGCATCTTGTCTCCTATTGACTTCCATAATAAAATATGCTTAGTTTACATGGGAAAATGTTTTCATTTTTCCCCCCTGTAAATTCAACCTGGGATCTGAAAGTCAAGCTGGGTTCTTTCCTTCTCATTCACCAAAAATAGGCCAAATTTTAGTCTTGAACATTAGTCCTGTAATGAGGTCAACCCAGGCAATTGTTGTGGCATCAAGATCTTAGTTACACCCAGGTGTTCTGGAACAATTTGTATAGTGGGGATGCTGAGAACCATTGAACCAAACTGTAAACGGTTAGCACCCACACTTCCAGCACCTGTGGTTACACCTCTGCAACTATTGTTTTTAAATTGTCCCCTCAATGACACCTCAATTGCTTTTACAGCATTTGCACAGGCATAAATGACTGAGGGTGCCTTAGAAGAAATATAATCTAGTTCATTCCCTTTTATCTTTGTCAGTTCTGTAGTGGTAGCAACTGTAAAACCTCACTTCAATCAGCAGGTGTGACGTGTGAGTCTAAACAGGCAGTAGATGGGGTGAGTAAAAAGGCAACTATTAATATGGTCGTTTTTCAGAACAGAACCACTCTTTAAGAGCCCCTGTAACATACTGAGCTCCCTCAATTCCTATTTACTTTAGAGGGAGCAGAGAGGCGCTCACACTACCCTGAAGGGTTTTTTTCATCCTATGTGACTTGCCCAAAGATACCCATGGAATCTGTGCCAGAACACGATATTGGTTGAAGGTGCTCTAGGAGGATTTTTAAATCCCGCCTTCCAAAGTGCAATGTTTAAAACGGTCTGACACGCTTCTTTGGCTTTGCGGGTTTGTAAGAAAAAATGCCAAGCGAACCCGAAATGTTCGGCCTGAACCCCGCGGCTCCCGCTCGAGAGCCCGACCAGCTGCTTCCACCGAGGAGAACTCCCACACCTGCTTCCTCAGCCTCCCAGCTGTTTGGAACGCGGCCCCTATGACGCCACAAAGCTCCGCCCCATAGGCTCGTTCGGCGCCACCAATCCGAAGGCAGAGTGCCCAGGGAAAGCCCGGCTGCGGCCCCGCGCGCCTGGAGCGCGTGCGCGGGGGGCTCCGCGTGGCTCTATAAACATGGCTGGGGCCCGCCGCGCGGGGGCGGGTCCAAGTGCCGGGCACCAGGAGCCCAGGGCGCCGGCGCAATAGCGTGAGCCGGCTCCCTGTACCCGGCCGCCGCCGCTGGGGGGGAGGCCCAGCCCGCCCCACGTGTGCGCAGCCGGCAGGGGACGGATGACCATGTGTTTTCGCCAGTGTGGCAGCGGGAGCCTCCCGGAGCAGCCCGCGCGCCGAGGCAGTGTGTGAGCCCCGGATCCTGCCGCGCCGCTGAGAGACCAGCCTCCCCCTTCCCGGCTGCTATGCTGTGGGATAACGCGGACGCCCCGGGAAACTCCAACCCTCCCCGCCTTGGTCCCGTTCTCCTCCTCCATGAGCACCTCTGCGGCAGCCCCGGTGAGGGTGATGCCCGCCGGGCACCCTGAGCAGGCAGTGGCGGCTCCTGCAGCGAGCGGGGCCGGTGGGGCTCAGCCGGCACCTGCCCTACTCTGCTCTCAGAACACTGTGCCCCCTGCTTCTGTCTCCGCCGCTGGCGCTCCCGCGGGGGCCCAAGCAGTTTCCTTGAGCCACGCAGTGACTAAGGTTCCCATCAGCCTGGTGCCTGCCGTTACCCAGCAGTCACGGGTGGGGACTGCCCCCGTGGGGACTCTGGTGGCTAAAGTGGCCACTGTCACCGCTACCCAGCAGCCACCCAAGAACTCTGGTGGGCCTAGGCTGGCTGCTCCGCAAACCGTGGCTCCCAAAGCCCCCCAGACCACTACAATACAACTGCCTGCAAACTTCCAGATCCCACCAGGTGAGTCTCCTGCTTTTCTCTTCTACACCCGCTGAAAGGCATCGCACTGCTAAAGGACCGCTGTTGTGCTAGGAGAGTTCAGTGCCGTGTGAAACTTCTTTAGCAAGCTGACTACAGTCATAATGCAAAGTGCTCCACTTTGATCCTGAAGTACTGTTCTAGATTCTTTTGTAAAGCTCTCAAGTAGGAGGAAAAAATCAGGAACGTTTATATCTTTCTGTTTATATGTTCTCATGTATTCCCTTAAGAATGGCCATACTAGTCCCTCTAGCTCAGTATCCTGTCTTCTGACAGTTAGAGCCCAGCTTGGATACAAAATTTATATCTGCGGATATAAAGCAGATATCTCTGGAGTTGCCAGGCTCTAGCAACAACCAGCAGGGCCGTGGCCAGTGGACCGGGCCAGGAACTGCAGCGGCAAAAGCAGCAGCAGCATGTCAGGCCACCACTTGCAGGAGCCAGCGCCCAACCTGGGCAGCTCCTCTGGTGTGGCTATACTTCCCCCATCCCTACCCACTGGGGCGGGCACCAGGTTCACCGGCAGCTATCCCTGATCATGCTAAGCCCTGATCATGCTAGTGGTTCTCAACCTGTGGCCTGTGGGCTGCTTGCAGCCCAATCAGCACAGAGTTGCAGCTCATGTGGCATCCTCAGGCCATACAGATAGTATTGAATGCGGCCCACAATGATAAATAGGTTGAGAACCACTGCGCTAGTGCGTGCAAGCGGCTCGTGCGCTTCCAGACAGGAGAAGCACTCAGCTGCGTGGAAGGGACTCCTGTCTGGGAGCATGCGAGCCATTTGCATACAATAGCATGATAAGGGACAGCTGCTGGTAAGCCTGGTGCCCACCCCAGTGGGTAGGGTTGGGGGGTGGTACAGCCACACTAGAGGAGCTTCTCCAGACTGGCTGCTGCAGTTCCTGGCTTGGTCGCTACAACTCCATGGATATCCACAGCTATCCGCAACCACGGATATACATTTTGTATCAGTGCACGTGCTTCAGAGAGAATGAACAGAATAGGCAATCACTGACTGATCCATCCCCTGTTGTCTACTCCCAGCTTCCGGCAATCAGAGGCTAAGGGCACCCAGAGTATGGGGTTGCATGGGATCCCTGACCATCCTGGCTAATAGCCATTGATGGACCTATCTTCCATGAACTTATCTAATTCTTTTTTGAACTCCTTTACAGTTTTGTCCTTCATAACTTCCCATGGCAGTGAGTTACACAGGTTGACTCTGTGTTGTGTAAAGAAGTACTTTCCTTTTATATTTTCTTTAACCACTGCCCATTCATTTCATTGGGTGACACGTCTGGAACTTGTGCTGTGTAGGGGTAAATAACGCTTCCTTATTCACTTTCTCCACACCATTCATGATTTTATAGACCTCTCTCATATCCATCTTCAGTCATCTCTTTTCAAAACTGAAAAGTCATTCTTCTTAATCTTTTTGAGATGGTGTGACCAGTATTCAAGGTGTGGGGGTACCATGGATTTATATAGTGGCATTGTGCTATTTTCTGCTTTATCATCTATCACTTTCCTAATGGTTCCTAACATTGTTAGCATTTTTGACTGCTGCTGCGCATTGAGCAGATGTTTTCAGAGAATTATCCGCAATGACTCCAAGATCTCTGAGTGGTAACAGCTAATTTAGATCCCATCATTTTATATATATGGTTGGGATTATGTTTTCCAATGTGCACTACCTTGCATTTATCAGCATTGAATTTCATCTGCCATTTTGTTGCTCAATCACCCAGTTTTGTTAGGTCCCTTTGTAACTCTTCACAGTCAGCTTTGGACTTAACTATCTTGAGTAATTTTGTATTGTCTGCAAACTTTTGCTACCTTGCAGTTTACCCCTTTTTCCAGATCGTGTATGAATATGTTGAACAGCTCTGGTCTCAGAACATATCCCCAAGGGACATCACTGTTTGCCTCTCCATTCTGAAAACTGACCATTTCCTCCTACTGTTTGTTTCCTACCCTATCTTTTAACTAGTTGCTGATTCATGAGAGGACCCTCCCCTCTTATCCCATGACTGCTTACTCTGATTAAGAGCCTTTGGTGAAGGACCTTATCAAAGGCTTTCTGAAAGTCCAAGTACACTATATCCACTGGATCATCCTTGTCCACACGTTTGTTGTTTTCCCCTCAAAGAATTCTAATAGATTGGTGAGGCGTGATTTCCCTTACCAAAAGCCATGTTCACTCTTCCCCAATGTGTTAATCTGTGTGTCTGATAATTCTGTTCTTTACTACAGTTTCAACCAAATTGCCTAGTACTGAAGTTAGACTTGCTGTCCTTTAATTATCAGGATCCTCTCTGGAGCCTTTTATAAAAATTGGTGTCACATTAGCTGTGCTCCAGTTATCTGGTACAGAATCTGATTTAAATAAGTTACAGACCAAAGGTAGTTCTGCAATTTCATGTTTGAGTTTCTTCAGAATGCTTGTGTGAATACCATCTGGTCCTGGTGACTTATTACTGTTGAATTTATCAGTTTGTTCCAGTACTTCCTCTATTGAGTCCTCAATCTGGGACAGTTCCTCAGATTTGTCACCCTAGAAAGAATGGCTCAGATATGGGAATCTCCCTCACATTTTCTGCAGTGAAGAATTCATTAGCTTGTCTGCAACAATCTTATCTTCCTTGAGTGCTCCTTTAGCACCTCGATTTTCCAATGGCCCTACTGATTGTTTGGCAGGCTTCCTGCTTCTGATGCACTTAAATTTTTTTGCTGTTAGTTCGAGTCTTTGGTTGCTCTTCAAATTCTCTTTTGGCCTGCCTAATTATGTTTTTACACTTGCCAGAGTTTATGCTCCTCTTGGTTTTCCTCAGTAAGATTTTACTTTCACTTCTTTAAGGATGCCTCTTTGCTTCTAACCACTTCTTTTACTTTGTTGGTTAGCCATGGTAAAATTCTTTTGGTCCTCTTACTATATTTTTTAATTTGAGCTATAGATTTGATTTGAGACTCTATTATGGTGATTTAAAAAAAGTTTCCATGCAGCTTGCAGGCATTTCACTTTTTTGTGACTGCTTTTTAATTTCCATTTAATTAGCTTCCTCATTTTTCCCCTTTCTGAAGTTAAGTGCTATTGTGGTGGGCTATTGTGATCTTAGTGAAGTTACTTAATTGCTCTGCCTAAAGTTTCTTGTAAAATAAGGTTAGTTCCCTACCTTGTAGAGGTGTTGTGCAGATACATCCATTAACATTTGTGAAGTGCTTGGATAATACTGGTGGTGGAAGGGAGAAGAGGACCTAGGTTGATCACCTTTTTGCACACTGAACTGTAGATTAAAAGCTGAACAGCCAGGTGGTGATATTTTCAAATGATAGAATTTAGTCCTGAAATGTTGTTTGGTTCTAGCCACCCTCTCCCAAAAAGCAGATAGCAGAAATAGACTGGATTCAGAGACGTATACCAAAAATGATTGGAGGTGTAGAAAAAGTCTTTATGAAAAGAGATTGAAAGGATTGGAACATGCAGTTTAGGGGGCAGGTGAAGTGACGATATGATATATAGAAGATTGATCAGGTGCTCCACTCACCCTTCCTCATAATATTGCAAACAATGGGTTATTCCTCTTATCAGTGTTAAACTTGCTTTTCTGCCTGCCTCATCGCAAAGCTCTGGATTAGATGACCGCTTAGATAGTCCCTTCCATCCCTACATTTCTTTGAGTCTGATTCACAGACAGCTTTTTTTTTTTTTTAATAAACAGTCTGTTCACTGGAATTCACTGCCACTATATATCGAGACCACAAGAGTTTAGTGGAATTCAAGAGCTGATGAACACTGATCTAGATTAGATGAAGTTCTTAACATTATAAGGGAAAGAAACAATCATACTTCTGTTGGAGGTTAACTTATGCCCTGAAAGTTCATACCCCAATTGTAGTGAAAAAATATTTGTATTTCCATAATTGTCTACCACCAGGAAAATTCCTATATTAAAAGCATTTGTTACTAACAGTCAGATAGGATACTGGAGCAGATGGGCCACTGATCTGATCCAATATGGTAATTCCTATATTCCTATTACATATTATCCACAATTTTCAGAACAAATTCAATATCCTGAAATACACTTTATGTATTCTTTTGTATTAAAGAATACGTCACAAAATTCCTGTTATGGAACCCTATCAAGTTTTTAAAAAACTAACCTATTTTCATTAGTCAGTTTCACTTTCTGGTTCTCAGACTCCACCACAATGATGTGGTGTTCTGGGTTGTGAGGACAAGTTTAAATCCTATCCAGCTTTCCATTGAAATGAAACATTGCAGAAGTGTGTGTTAGGTTTTGTGAATTCATCTATAAAAAAAATCTAAGTTTTGGCCTCTAATAAGGTCCTTTTACTACATACTGATTTTTGACATGAAGATGGGTTTAAGAAAAAAAAATTGAAGTGCATGCTCACTAGTGATTATCATAGTTTGGGAACTTTCATATGACTTTAAATCTATTCACTTTCCATGTGTTTTTTCATAACTTGTGTATAATCTGTATTGAAGATGTAGTTTTATACAAGGCTTTTTTTCCTATCGGTTGTCTTTCCTACTTAAGTGAGGAAATAGTGTTGAATATGGTATCTATGGAACTACGCAGATGTCACAAATGCAGCATTACATTGCATCTTCTGTTTGAGCCTGGGATAGGAAAGGGTGAAGCTGAGCTAGGTTTCAGACTGGAGTTTAGAGGTTTTAATATTTAAAAATATTGCAACTTGTCTCTCTAAAAGCACATGGAGTTTCCTTCTGTGCTACCAGTGTACAAAGTTAGTTAAAACTCAAATGTACAAACATCACTGGGTGATGCACTTTGAATGATTATTTTGATCCTTTAAAAAGAGACTTACACTTGAGAAGGCTTTATTCTATTTACGTCTTCTGTCTTATGGATTTCATTCTTAATTAGCAAAAAAAAAAAAAGGTAATTCAGGCAGGTAGTTCTGATGCTGAATTGTAGCATTATAACTATGTAAGTGTTCACGTGAATGCCTCAAACACATGGTTGACTTAATCACTGAGTGTCAAAGCTTATATTTGAAAATAAATAGCTACAAAATCTAACAGGCAGAAATGAAAAATGGTAGGTACGAGAATACAAATAGCCTTCAAAATAGTGGTGTTCAATCTGTGGCCCTTGAGAGCAACTATTGAGAAAATATGCATTTAATTATGAATTAAAAGCATGTTCCCTGTGATTCTTGAAGTGTTTGAATTGGCCCTGTTGCTATCGGAAGAGGTAGGGAGCACCACTTACACTGTTCGTTTTAAAGCACTTGCAGTGTGAACTGGGTGCACTCTTTAGCAGCAGATGCCCTTTCCTGGTTGCAGCTGCTCATTAGCTCCTCTGCTGGCTGCCTGCTGCTTTGTGAGAGAGATGGGAGGAGAGAGTTGTGCTGGGCTGTGGGAGTCCTGAGGGAGCAGGATAGGAGTTTGCCGGGCTCTGCCTGGTCTAGTGGACCAAAAAGAACAGCAGCAATCCTAATTTCAGTACTCTATCTTCCTTTCCCCCCATCCTTGTTCTTGGATCTCCTTATGTTCTTTTTTGCCCTTTCTGTCACTGTTTCCCTTCCCCCTAAACAGCCATCCTGGGAAGCCCAGGGGAAGAGGAAAAACAGTTACAGCTCCCTGACTCTCTGGCCTGGGACAGGTTAGTCAGTCTTGTGCCAGCTGGCAAACTGTCTGCTAAGGGCTATCTAGCAGATAGGCAGAGCACCGTGCACTCAAGCCACTCCCCACTGTGCTTGAAGTATATGGGCTGTTGTCAGTTTCACAGCCACTGGAGGATGTACTGCACCAGAGGGGGATCCCTAGCAGGCACTTGCAGGTGGGGGACTATCAGGTCCCTTTGTATCACCAGAACAGGGCAGAGAACCTGCTCCAGAGTATGTATTTTGGCGCCTTCATCTTGAAATGTAATAAACACTCAGACTAAACAAATTGCTTCCGTAAAGGTAGGGTTTTCATCTTTCATCTGAGACTCTTCCTGCTCTGCCTTCTCTTTAAAAAAGTGAGTGTTGTTTTTGAGAGAACTTTACAGTCAATGCAGTCTGCATACAGAACACGAACAGCATGTGCAGTATTTACTTCCCGGCTGTGCAAATATGCCATTGTCCTGATCTGTGTTCATTCAGTCCTTGGCCTATACTGATACTGCTAATGGTGGTTCAGATTGTGAGAGAGTCCGTGACACACAAGACAATCTGTTTGCAGAGGAGTGGACTGACCACTCACTTCAATTTACTGTTAGAAAAATAGTGGTGATAAATGCTGTGCAAGTGTCAGTGATGGAAATAGTTGAAGGCTGGGTTTAGAGGATAAGGTTCCTGTTAATATTTTTGATATAGCTCTTACCTTCCAAAATGGCTAGTAGGGTGAACAAGCTTTCTCACTGTCTTAGCACATGAGTCTACAGGGCTACAAAAATAAAAACCAAAAAACCTCTGGTAACTGACCTCACGTTCTGGGGTCCAACACCTTTATGGAGGAGAGAAATGACAGAGCAAAAAGAACAGCAGCAATCCTAATTTCAGTACTTCATCTTCCTTTCCCCCCATCCTTGTTCTTGGATCTCCTTATATTCTTTTTTTCCCCTTTCTGTCACTGTTCATCTTTTCAGTTGTCTATCTACTTCTTCTCATCCTTACTCTGTTTATCTGGGGGATGTTTTAAAGGCCATTTTTGAAGGGTTGCCAGCAGCCAAACGGGTCTGTTTCCCTTATGGAAGGGCAGTGCAGTGAAGTGTGAAACTTGCCTAGATACTGATGGATTTACCTTTGTTACTTCAATATGCTTACGGTAGGGATACTTTTCAAAAGCCTTACAACTATTACTAAATCTGGTCTAGCTCTACTGGTGTTAGCAATGTTGTCATGTACTAGGGCTGCCAGCTACTGTTTTTTGTCAGGTATGTGTCCTGTGAGCAGGGTTAGATGATGCTTAAAATAGTAGCAGCAGCCTGTTTACACTAGGGGTGCCAAAATTGCTAACGCCAATGGAGCTGAACAGGTGTGTTAGCAACAGTGGATAGGTAAGCTTGAAAAACAGCCCTAGTGTAGGCAGGGCCCTACAGTGCATAACATGCTTTTCTACTTGCTGCAGAAAGCAAGTGACTAAGATTATGGGAATTTAGTCACTTTCTCTTTTCATCTGGGTCCTCTACAAAGAACTGTTTTACTTGCTTCTGGCAAGTTCACTGCCACCTAAGGTCTGTACAAGCTGATTTTGGCTAACTGTTCAGAAAGGTTAGGCCTTGTCTACACTACACAGTTTTGTCAACAAGTCAGCTTTCATCGACAAAACAGTGAAGGTGTACACACTGAAATGCTCTTCCTGCCGATGTAACTCCCCTGCTATGCCGACACAATAAAACCACCTCGACGAGCAGCATAGAGCTTTTTTGCGACATAATTAGAGCGATGCTGCATCACTCTGGCTCCTCACTTAGTTATGTCACCCTAAGTGGCCTCCAGGAGGTGTCCCACAGTGCCCATCATGACTGCTCTGGTCAGCAGTTAAAACTCTGCAGCCCTGAAGATACACAGGTATGCACCCCTCCCCGGTTTAGAAGCCTGGGAATTATTGAAATTCCTCTTCCTGGTTGCTCCTGGTGCACAGTTCACACCGCATCTTCCCAGCTGACCTTCACACAGCAGATGTGCTTCCATGTGGCACACACCGGTGCTGTCTGATCTGCTGAGTATATGGGGAGAAGAGGCTGTGCAATCACAGCTTTGCACCAGCTGTAGAAATTTCAATACTACGGGCTGATTGCATGAAAGGCACATGCAGCAGTGTCATGATAAAATCAAGGAGCTGAGGCAGGTGTACCAAAAGGTAAGGGAGGCCAGCTGTTGCTCTGGAGCAGCATCGAAGACATGCCACTTCTATAAGGAGTGGCACGCTATCCTTGGTGGCGACCCCACCTCCACCAAGAGCCCCGTGGATACTGTGGGGGGGACTGGAAGCAGCGGCCAGTTGACTCAACCCCGATGAGGACCTGGTGGACGAGGAGGTGAAACTGGAGGACGATGTGGAGCACAAGGCAAAGTTGTCCAGATGCATGGCGAATCAGGACCTCTTTTCCACTCGGAGGGGTCTAGTCGGTCCCAGCACTCCAACTCTGGCTTGCAGGATGCAGGAGAGGGGAGCTACGGTAAGTGCTCATTTTGCTTTGATACTGCAAAATGAGAGGAGATTGAGCTCTCATGTACTTCGTTATATGGTAGAGGAGGGATAAGGGACAGAAATTAATAAAGCCTGCCCATCTATGCAGTGGGGCCACAGCAAAAAGTATGTTAATGTACACGGGGATGTCTCTGGAATCCTCCATAGTGATCTCTAGGAAACTGTCCTCTAGGAATTCTGCCATCCTCTGCTGAATATTCCTTGGGAGAGCTGCCTTGTTTCTCCCCACCACTATAGGAAACTTGGCTGTACTACCCAGCAATCCTCTCTGCAGGGACCAAAGCAGCACACAGGCAATCAGCATACAGAGCTGGTCTGAAGCCACACGCATGTAGGAGATGCTCCCTTGCATCCTGGGTTACCCTGAGGAGTGAGATCTGGTTCGATTCCTAGCCTATGGAAAAGGGAAGGGTACCAGTATTCAGAATGGGCTCCCTAGCCACTTATAATAGCCCCCTTTGCAAACAGGCCTTTGTCCCTTCTTGCCTTTTCCCACCCCAGCTGTGAACTCCCCATAATTGGGACTCTCAGTGACCTGTATGCTAGCCACAGGACCGTAAGAAAGAGGTGTGTGTAACTTTTGTGATTCACGGCTGTGAGGGCACTCACGATATGGTATCTTTTGATTGTTTCTTTGCCTTCTGCAGATGTGCCCTTGAGAACACACTCCTCCACACCAGCGACGCGCCTCCATCAGATAAGGCAGTGACCCAGGAGGAGTAAAGAGGATATGTTTCTTGAAGTGCTGCAGTGAATAGATGCAGCACATAGTGAAATGAGCATGGAGGGAGACAGTAACTGAAAGACTGAGACTGGATAGCTGCGAAAGGACACGGGTAGGAGTGGAAGATAAAGTTCCTGGAGGACCAGCCAGAGATGTTGAAGTCCCTCATTAGCCTGCAATCAGAGCAAATCCATGCCTGACTCCCCTTCCAGCCACAACAGAACACCGGTCCATGCCCTCCCCAAACTCCCTCACCACAATCGTTGCATGGTCCTGGTTCCTCACTGTATCCTGTGCACTCCACACCTGGGGACAGGTTTTCCAGTGAAAGCTGGAATTACACCCAGTTGTGAGCCCTAACTGCAAGACTGTTCCTCACTTTCATGTTCCCTGTTTGTCCAAAAGTTTGTGTTTTATCCAGTTACTAAACTCAAGTCGTTGAAATAACGAGTCTTTATTGGCGACATACCTACATCGCTCAGTGCTACCATTGAAACACAGTGGCTATAGGTAGGAATATTTGCTCCTTGCAATTAACTCTCAAGAAGCAAGCACTACAGGAGTAATTCATGGTGGCAAGTAAACATTGTCTGGCCAAATTCATCACATACAGGCACATTACTGGGAATTGTTGTCCAAATGTTCCTTCAAAGACTCCTTGATTCAAATAGCCTTCTGCTGCGCTCCTTTAATTGCCCTTGTATCTGACTGCTCAAAATCAGCAGCCAGCCAATCAGTGGCCCACCCCTGGGGAAACTTCCCCCTTTGATTTGCACATATTATGGAGCATACATCAGCCCACAATATTTTCCTTATTGAGGTCTAAGTGGCCAAAAAGAGAGTGCCAGAGACCTTTTAATCAGCCAAAAGGCACATTCAATGGTCATTTGGCACCTGATGAGCCTGTTGTTGAAGCGCTCCTGGCTGCTGTCTAGGTTCCTGGTGTAAGGCTTCATGAGCTATGGGAGCAAAGGGTAGGCGGGGTCTTGAAGGATCAGGGAGGGATAGCTCAGTGGTTTGAGCATTGGCCTGCTAAACCCAGGGTTGTGAGTTCAATCCTTGAGGGGGCCACTTAGGGATCTGGGGAAAAATCAGTACTTGGTCCTGCTAGTGAAGGCAGGGGGCTGGACTCGATGACCTTTCAAGGTCCCTTCCAGTTCTAGGAGATAGGGTATCTCCATTAATTATTATTATTATTATTATAGTATGGGCATTTGCACATCCCCCTCTGGAATCTTCTGGTCTGGAAAGAAAGTCCCAGTGTGCAGCTCTCTGTACAGTCCAGTGTTCCGAAAGATGCATGCATCATGCACCTTCCCTGACCACCCCGCATTGATGTCAGTGAAACAGCCGTGGTCATCCACTGGCACCTGCAAGACTATGGAGAAGTAGCCCTTTCGGTTGATGTACTCTGTTGCAAGATGGTCTGGGGCCACAATTGGGATGTGCATTCCATCCATCGCCCTGCCACAGTTAGGGAATCCCATTGCCTCAAAGCCAGTACTTTCAGAGATGAAAGGAAGTTCTCCATTTTTAATTGCTGTGTTTATATATTTATATTGCTGTGTTTTATATTATGGAGGAGGAGGACAGTGAGTCTGCTCTATCTATCGCTCTTTTTAAATCTCTTGACTTTGAAATAAGCCCTGCTCCAAAGGCTGCTATTTTATATGTTGTTAATCACTCAGGTCTGTGCACATGAATTCAGGTGAAGGAGCAGAATTGTTGCTGGGTAGAAGAACAGTGTGTCATACTGTACCTATTCTACCCTTTCTCCTGCTTAGCAGATTCATCACAGGTTATTTGCGTGTGTGAGACTAGAAGGAAATATAAATGACTTAATTGGGAGAGTGTTCATTTGTCTCATTATAGTGAGAATAGAATGAATAAGATGCTCCTCACAAAGCCCTTGAAAGCAAACATAGATAAAAACCCATGAATGGATAACCCCCGGTTGAATTGTTGAAAGTGCTGCAATATCACTTTAATTTAATAATTCTTTAAGTGACAAAAGAACACTGGGCATCTGAATATTAGATACACTCCTTGATAGAAACTCATAGCATGCTAAAATGCATAGAATAGTAACTTAATAGACATATTTAGGTTCTTACTGTGACTCTGGCAAAACTTACTTCTGATTTGGATGAAAAAGTGAAAAATGATCAGTGACATGATCATCCTGTTCAAATGTTTTTTTTGCTTTGTGTTTTACCACTTCATTTTGCTGAAGCCATTCTTGATTTTTAAAGCTGTTATTTTCCAGCAGAACAGTCATAATCAACAACATGGAAAGGATGCCAATTTTTAAAGTCAACTGCTTGTCACTTGGCCTGACTATTCCAAGGTAGATCCAGAAATACAAAGAACTTACTCCTGATAATTTCTTATGGACTTCATTATGACGTGATCTTTCCCATGAGGATCTCAAGGAAATAATCAGTCTCTGGTGTATCCTTTGATGATGTGCAAAGATCATCTGAAAAGCTCTCTTTACGTCTAATCAAGGGGCAAATTTCAGATCTAATATAAGAAGAAAAAATTTCAGCTCCATCAGCTAACTTTTTGAATAGAGGGAGCAATCAGAGGAAGTAGCAAAGGTTGCATTGGCTCATTCAGCTTATGTTTGCTGACTTCTTTACACCAGTTTTCAGTTTCGCTGTCCTGTTGGATCACTGGCTGCTTCTGGATGTTAAACAGCAACTACTAAAGTTAGACATATTTAAAACAGCAGGTCTGGATAACCTGCATCCAAGAGTTTTAAAAGAGCTATCTGAGGAGCTTGCTGGACTACTAATGTTGATTTTCAGTAAGTCTTTGTAGGCTGTGGAAGATCCAGGAGACTGCAAGAAAGCTGATTTTGTGCTAGTATTTAAAGAGGGTAAATGGAACCACCCAAGTTGTCATAGGTCTGTCAGTCTGAGACAGATCCAGGGAAAAATAATGGAGCTGATACAGGACTCATTGTTCAAGAATTAAGGGGTTAATATAATTAATGCCAATCAATATGGGTTTATGGAAAAATACACCGCTACCTCGATGTAACGCGACTTGATATAACACGAATTCGGATATAACGTGGTAAAGCAGTGCTCCGGGGAGGCGGGGCTGCACACTCCGGTGGATCAAAGCAAGTTCAATATAACGCGGTTTCACCTATAACCCGGTAAGATTTTTGGGCTCCCGAGGACAGCGTTATATTGAGGTAGAGGTGTAGATCCTGTCAGACTACTTGATATCTTTTTTGATTACAAGTTTGGTTGATTAAGGTAATAGCGTTGATGTAACATACTTGGACTTCTGTAAGGTGTTTGACTTGGTACTGCATGACATTTTGATTTAAAACCAAACAAATGGTCTAAAATTCACATGGCACACATTTAAGTGCATTGAAAACTGACAGGACAGGGAATTGTTATTGAACAGGTTTTTCCTGTGGGATCCCACAGGGACTAGTTCTGCACCCTACGCTGTTTAACTTTTTTTTTTTTTTTTTTTTTTTTTTTTTTTTTTTTTAACCAATGAACCTAGAAGAAAATCATCACTGATAAAGCTTGGAGATGACCCAAATATTGGTGGAGTGGTAAAAAATGAAGAGGTCACTGATATAGTGCAGTGTGGATTCCTTGAGCAGCTAGGTGCAAGCAAACAATACATGTGTTTTAATACAGTTAAATGCACATGTATACACCTAAGAACAAAGAATGTAGGTCATACTTGTAGGATGTAGAGGGTGTTTCTCTCTATCTTGGGAGTCAATGACTCTGGGGGGAAAAAATTGGGGGTCGTGGTGGAGAATCAGCTGAACATGAGCTTGCACTGAGACAGTGGCTGAAAGGGCTATTGTAATCCTTGAAGGCATAAACAAGGGAATCTTGAGTAGGAATAGTATGTTAGCACTGGTGCAATTGGAATACTGTGTCCAATACTGATGTCCACAATTCAAGAAGAATATTGATAAATTGAAGGGAGTTCAGAGAAGAGTCATGAGAATGATTAAAAGATTAGAAAACCTGTCTTATGGAGATAAACTCAAGGAGTTAAATTTTTTATCTTAGAGAAGATTAAGGGGTGACACTGTTCCCAATTTGATTACAATTTGTAAGTAACTAATATTTGATAGTGAGCTCTTCAATCTAGCAGAGAAAGGTATAATGTGATCCAGTGGCTCCGTCAAATATGGGTAAACTGGAAATACAGTGTAAAATTTTAACCGTGAGGCTAATTAATTATTGGAACAACTTATCAAGAATCATGGTGGATTCTCTATCACGGGTGATTTTTACATCAAGATTGGATGTTTAATTCCTAGCGCATTTTCAGAAAAATGTTGGGAAAGTTCTATGGTCTGTGCTATACAAGAGGCCAGACTTCTAGCAAGTTTCAAAGAAACAAGTGGGACCAAAAGCACATCAATGGAAACAATCATACTTAGAGGTGCCCAAGATTGTGGTGTACTATTCAATGTGAGTACAGCTAGCAAAATTAGGCCCCTAAATAACTGTGTTATCAATTTTTCATCTGGGTATTAAATTTTCACTTATGAAGTGATAGTAGTTTGCCTAGATTGCATATGAATTTTCATTGTTACTATTTAGGGGCATGTTTGTACCCAAATTTCACAGAAGTCTTACATTTCTTATCAGAAAAGATGGTCATTGTTCAAGTTTTAAGCAACACTAACTTACTGAGGTACAGTCTTTGTTCATAACTGATAAAGTAAGTGTTTCACATTAGAGACTAAGAAATATGGCAGCTCAGAGCCTAACATTTTAGTCTGTCTTAATCATTTAAAATCCAGCAAGAATCAATGTAATTGGTGTTACCATTCAAACCTTAACTGATGGCATTGTGTTTCCACTGACACTTGAAATTGACTAAGCTACAATATAATATGAAAATTTCTCTTGAAGAAAACTACTATGCTTTGGTTCAGATTTGCCTGTTCTATACTACAGAAAGGTGAAGGGTGTTTGGGCCTAACTTTTCACTTCTCTTTGGGCAGAGACTATTTGAAGACTGCCACCAAACCTATTTTGACTGCTGCTCTGCAGCCAAGCCTTTGACCAGCTCAGACAGCTTTTCGTCAGCACTTCTGCATCCCAACTCTTTACTCTTGTACAACCTTGATAGATTTGCTGGCTTGAAAGCTGAATAATTGAAGTCTCAAGTAATACTGTCTGGACCATTTATCCTCAGTCAATTGTGTGAGATTTATTCACCTGAGCCCAAGTACTCCTGGGACCTTAGTTGCTGCTGAGGGAGTCAGGCTCCTTGAACTGCTGTTAGATTACTATTGGCTGAGCTGGCTGCTGGTAAGTAAAGTTGCCACGTCTTCACATTCAAAGAAACTGCTGCTCCATGAAGCATGTAATTCACACGCCACACCCTGTTCTTCTTTCTGCTGTGTATTGCTCGGTCTAGTTTATGCCCGCTTTAATTTAATTGCTTTGAATAGCAAGTCAACTGTGTGGCACATTCACACAGCACTATATATAGCTACACTGCAATATAGATCCTGTAATGCTCCCCCAGGACAGAGCTTTTCTATTTGTATAGCTTTCATGTTACAATGGATAGAACAAAGAAAGTGTCTCAAAGTTTTTGAATATGTGTCAGGAGGGGAACTTGATTCTCCCCAGCACACTATAAAGTGTTAGTTACCTAGCTCTAGTTAGCATCTTCAAAGACCCCGGGCAAGATAAAGCAATTGTACTTTAGCATATGCTAAGAGCTTTGTCAAGTGAAAGCCTAAGGGCTAGTCTACACTGGCAATACTAAAGCACTGCCGCAGCAGCGCTTTAGCGTGCCTTGTGTGGTCGCAGCTCTAAAAAAAACCCCACCTCCACGAGGGGTGTAGCTCCCGGCGCCGGGGGGCGTAGCTCCCATCGCTGGTGCACTGTCTACACTAGCGCTTTACAGCGCTGAAACTTGCTGTGCTCAGGGGGGTGTTTTTTCACACCCCTGAGTGAGAAAGTTGCAGCGCTGTAAATTGCCAGTGTAGACAAGCCCTAAGGAAGCCCACATGCTACTACACAACTGCTTTGTCTTGACCAGGATTTTTGAAGATGCTAACTAGACTGAGCGAGGTGACTCAGTCTAACATTACGCTTTTAAATCCTAGTCTAAACAAAGCCTAAGGGCTTTTCTTCATGGGAAAATTGTTCCGGAATGAAGTGTTCTTCTTTGCACTGAATGCCAAATAGGAGCTATGGTGAAATAGCTTATTCCGGTCACTTTCCTCATATAGACAAGCCCTTATATAGAGCATTGACTGGTGGCTTAATTTGGGCTAATTAAAAAAATTAGAGGTTTTTATAAACTCTGAACATTAAACAGTGATATAGGTTTGGAGTTATTTTTAAACAGAGCCCTTGGTTTTACTCAGTTATTTGGCAAATACTAAAATCCATTCATTCTAAAGTTGAAAGTTTATTGATTAAACACAAGAACAAGAAATTAAAATAAGCCTTTTTACTGAAACTATGGTTGAGTGATTATGCAAAACAAACCTAAATCAAAACCTTTGAAGACTATCTCCTTTTGGGGGCAAAATATTAGTGTCTCTTATTTTCACATCAACCTCTCGATGAAAAGGAAAGGGTTAATTTTACTTTCAGTCCTGATGCATAAAGGGTATTCATTTCTCCTTTTTCTAACAGACAAGGTGGAGGAAATACGGCTTTTATTTATGTCTTTGGAACACTGGATGGCAGGCCGGTCACAAATGGATGCTTTGGCTGGCAGACTGACCATGGCACCTGTTGCTTGGAACTTGGATCACTTTTCCAGTCAGGGACATCTGATTAGGTCTTTTCTTATTAGAGAGGGCAGGGTTATGGTCATCTCATCTCACTATGCTGATGCAATGCAACTGATTTTAGGGTTTGGAGAAAAGCCAAGAGGATTGGAAGAAAAATAGTGGGGAAGAAAGTAACAACATGGAAGGCAGGCGAAACAAGATCTTACGTGCCTCCGCAATGCTAGCAATTAGGTATCTTCACTGATGGGCTGAGGACAGGGTGTCACGATGATATTCAGCTCTCAGAGGTGACAGTTTCTTAAACAAGAGCATGCTTATTTCCGCCCCCCCCTCCTCCAGTTCCTCATAGCTCCTTGTCAATTGCTGGAAATGGGCCATTTTCATTACCACTACAAACAGTTCTTTTTCTCTCCTGCTGATAAAAGCTTACCTTAACTGATCACTCTCCTTACAGTGTTGTATGGTAACACCCATTGTTTCATGTGTTCTGTGTGTGTGTGTGTGTGTGTGTGTGTGTATATATATATCTATATATCTTCCTACTGTATTTTCCACTACATGCAGATGAAGTGGGCTGTAGCCCACGAAAGCTTATGCTCAGATAAATGTTAGTCTCTAAGGTGCCACAAGTACTCCTGTTCTTTTTGCAGATACAGACTAACACGGCTGCTACTCTGAAACCTGTCATTTAGTCTCAGTTATCATGATATCATGATAAGGTAGTTAAGGTCCACATCATTTAGGTGTCAGATGTCAAAATCACAAAGGCACAGACTCCGTGGGTGCTCCAGGGCTGGAGCACAGACGGGGGGAGGGGGGAAATTAGCGGGTGCTGAGCTCCCCCCAGAGCACCTCTTGCCCGCCAGTGGCTCTGACAATCAACTCCTCCACCTCCCTCCCGGCACCTCCTGCCCACTGCAATCAGCAGTTTTGCAGCATGCAGGAGGTGCGGAGGGGGAGGAGCGGGGCGGGGCACGCTTGGGGGAGGGGTGGAAAGAGGCAGGGAGGGGGTGGGAAGGGATGGGGTCAGGCGCGGGGCAGAAAGGTGTGTCGGGGATGGGATGGAGAGGGGCAGGGGCCTGGGGCTGAGCACCCCCTGGAACAAATGGAAGATGGCACCTGTGCAAAACCATATCCCTAATTGAACCCCAAAAGTAAAGGTTAGTCAGTGCTGACTGTGGGGCATCTGATATTCTTTCCAATTAACTAAATGGCAGCTGCCATTTAGCATCAGCTTAATTCTCCATGGACTTCAGATGAAGCGCCAAGTAGAGTACATTGGATGACAGTCTCACTAGTTATCCAGTTTGAAGGTCAGAGAAGGATTATTCCAAACAAGAAATTCAACCTCCTGGCCATGTGCAATTCAGGTATGTCTACCCTGCAATGTAAATCCAGGGTTGGTTAGAACTCAGGTTAGCAGAGCATTGTTAATCTAGAGGGCTTGAGCATTTATACTCATTTGTAACCCCAGGTTAGGAATTGTTGAAGTTTGGGTCCCAACCTGGGGCTACATTATGCGGGCCCGAGTGTAACCACCCATATCCCAGACTTCCTAGTGCTCTCCCAAAAGGTGGCTACTCCAGTCCTTTGTTCATGGTGCAATGTGGGAAAATTTGACTGCCCACCAAACTTGACTGTCCAGAGGACAAAGAAAGTCATCCCATGGGATTGTGGAATACTTTTGGCAGATTCCAGAGCACAAGTCCAGTGAGGCTTTGACTATACTGCAAAACAATAGGGCTTGAACCCTGGGTCCTGGCTTGTCTCAGCCTTGGACCCTCCAAACTGTGGGGTCCTGCGATCCTGGGTCCAAACCCAGGATTAGCACAATTTGTGTAGATGGAAGGGTGATTAGGCTTGAGCCTCAATTCAAACCCTGGGCTTACACTGCACTGTGAACATAGCACTCCTATTTTTACAATGTTTTTTTTTAATCTGAACGTCCAGAGTCCAAGGCCAGGAGAGACACCATTGTGATAAGGCAGTACATGAAACCTAGTTTGCTGTCCAAACATTAGCAGCTTTAGCACTTAGTATGTGCCTAAAAAGAGGATCTGCGCTTGAGACGTCGTTAATCCTTAACATACATCCATTACTGCGAGGTGTTCTAATGTATAAAATTAGCTTGGTTGACTTGCTGCACCCTACCTTGAGGACCTCCTTTATCCACCCCCTCATCTTGTCTCTGACTATGCCGGATAGTCACTCATTCAGTGGCCAGCTCGGGTGCAGAACCCTAGCGTAGACAGTCAAAACTAGTATAAGCAACAATGTTCATCCGTGCATTTTACCCCTACTTGAAACTGGTAAGCTGCATGGATGCACCTCACGGTCTATAGCAGTTTTGCTAGCCTATGCTAGGCAGCTACGTTAAGGCAGCTAAACTAATGGCTGTAATTGGGGCTGATCCCCAGTGTAGACCAGGCCTAATGCTGGTTGCCTCCCAGTCTCTCCTCATAATCTGGCCACTGCTGCTAGTGAAATGAACAAGATAGGTCCATTTCACAGCTGGGTTGTAGGGAAACTGTTAATTTTACTCTGCTGCTTAGGAAAGCTAAGCTGCAGCAGATGCAAACACAGGAGCTATTCACAAGTGGGGAGGACCCCTAAACGGCTATCTGGGAGGGGAGTAATTGAGAACTCCCTTCCCCAAAGTTAGGTCATAGTGGGAGTAGGGGAATGGGCTCTTTCTTGGAAGTTTTACATTTATTTACTTTTTCTGTGTTTGGCACCATTCTGGTATCTGACCAGCATACAGAGAGAGTGCAGTCTGAATAGCAGCATCCCCTATTGAGCTTCTCACTAATATGTTGGTTGGGGCCTGCTGTGCTAGCCCTTCCCATCTTCGGTATCAGCATCCATAGTAAGCATCTGTTCAAGCCCTGATAAATGTATTTTACGTTGCCAGCAGTGCCCTTAGAAGACAAAATATAAACCTTAACCTATGTTGTGTAGGAAACCATACAGCCCCACAGCTTCAAAACTTTTATTCAAGTCATATAAAGGTTAGGTCTCTTTCAGATGTAATTTGCAGCTTTTGAGTTAATTTCCTTTCCCTTTAAGATATCTTAGCATGTCCTGCTTTATCTAATACAGTTTTAAACAGTATAAGTGATCAGGGCTTTTACTTATTTTTGACTTTTTTTCATAGCGGAAAAGGCCTCAGTATTTGTAGGCTATATATCAGGGAAATTGTCCTATCTTTGTTTTTGCTAACTTTCAACCATATTAATACCCTGTTTTGTAATGCCTTAAGTGATTCCTTACTCATTTGAGTGTTTAAAGCCTGAGGACTCTGAGAAAATAATAGCTGGGATTTTCAAAGGAGTTAGGGGACCAAACCCTATTAACTTTCAATCGTAGTTGAGCCCCTAACTTTCTTAGGCGTCTCTGAAAATTCCATCCCACATTTCTCCTTCCCAACTCACTCTTTCAATCAAGGTAAACGTTTAGCTGTTTTCTCATATGTCGTCTTCACTATTCAATGGAAATCAGTTCTATTTTACTCAGAAATGTTCCCCACTCTATTGTGGGCGCATATCACAAGAGATGCGCAAAATCCGAATCTTGGTAAGGTTATATAAGTGAAGGAGGAAGGGAGTGCCTTTAATGTTTTAAAATATAAGTGTATTTGCTATTATGTCTAGACACATTCACTTGTTGGTCTGACATCTGAAAGTCTTTTTAAAAATCTCTCTGCCTTCTTCCGCATTTCAATCAGGTCTTGAAAAGTGAATATTAACAGAGGTGGCAACAAACTTTTAACTAACAAAAATGAAGCTCTCCTACTGGAATACATTTAAATGCTCTTGCTTTGAAAGTTCAGCTGCAGTAATTCCTGTTCTATTAGGACAGTTGGGTCAAATTCACACATCACTGGAGGAACTCTGAATGATTTATTTTGTAGCAGACTGCTTTTTCATTTTCTAAGTATTGGGTCTTAGGCTCTTGAGGCAAGGAAAAGTGTTTTTAAATAAATCATTTTGTTTAAATAGTATTCAAAATAATATTCAAAGAGTGACTATTTTCCTTGACAACACAAGTGTAAATGTGATAACTAAGGCTACACAGCAACACTCAGGCCTGTTCTGTACTTAAAAATTAGATTGACCTAGCTATGTCACTCGGGCCTGTGAAAAATGTCATGCCTGAGTACTGTGGTTAGGTGGACCCAAGCCCATGTGTAGAGACAGTTAGGCTGACAGAATAATTATTCTATCGACCTAGCAACTGCTTCACAGTGAGGTGAACTAATCACATCAATGGAAAAACCCCTTCCATTGATGCGAAAGCTTCTACACTAGGCACTAAAGCAGCACCCCTATGTTTGCTGTAGCATCTGTGGTGTAGACAAACTTCAGGAAAGTTAAAATTAAGCCATGTCTAGACTTCCACATATGTCAGCAAAACTTGCGTTGCTCAGGGAGGTGGGTAAAAAACACACCTCTGAGCAACATAAGTTTTGCTGGCATAAGTGCTCGTGTGCATAGCGCTATGTTGGCAGATGTTCTCCTGCCATCCTAGGTTCTGCTGCTCATTTAGGTGGTTTTATTATGTCGATGGAAGAGCTCTCTCTCATCAGCATAGAGCGGCTACATGAGCGATCTTAGAGGCACCGCTCTATCGGTACAGCTGTGCTGCTGTAAGCCTGCTAGTGTAGACGTGGCCTAAAAGTGTGAAGTTAAGTGCATTTAAATCCCTGTGCAAATTCTTGGATTAAGTGATAGTGAGCTAAGGCCAATTTAGTTCTGAAAAAAATCCCCGTGTAGATGCTCTCAAGGTACTTTAACTAATGCACTTAAGACCTTTAGTTAATTCATCTTTACTTTCCTGAGTGCCCCATGTAGACGAGACCTTAGCTTTTACTGTATAGAAAGGCATTTAATATTTTAATCTTCCTCAGAGATGGTTAAAAGTTCCCCAGTATCATGTCATGATCCAATATATAATGGCTTTTGCAAGCTTTGCATTTTAAAGAAAGATATGTTTATGGATTGCACTTTAAGAACTTGGTTGTGCACTTTTGGTGGGAATTGCTGTCACTTAAGCCAAGTCGAGCTAGACAGCCCAGTGGTGAATTTAGGTAACTTGATGATAGTGAACTCTTCCAGACATTGTGTTTGAGTTTTAGCAGGTCTTAATATAATCAGGACTTAAAGTATTGACAAAAATCTGTAATAAACTGAGCTAAGTTATTTCTGGCAATTTACATGAGTTAGATTAAAGAGCATATTTTAAAAGTTCATTTACTTACGTGACAGAATACCCAAATTTATTAAACTTAAAGACTAAAATTTTGACTGGTATTTATCTTTAGCTGTCCATCCTGAGAGAAGCGTATGAGACTAAGGCCGTGTCCACACTAGCAATCTTATAGTGGCACAGCTGTACCAATACAGCTGTGCCGATGTAAGATCGCTCGTATAGCGGCTCTATGCTGACGGGAGAGAGCTCTCCCATCAACGTAATAAAACCATCTCCATGAGCAGCGGTAGCTATGTCGGCGGGAGAACGTTTCCTGCTGACGTAGTGCTGTGCACACTGGCGCTTCTGTTGGTGTAACTTGTGTCACTCGGGTGTGAAAAAACATCCCTCAGAGCGTCATAATTTATGCTGACAAAAGTGCAAGTGTAGGCATAGTCTGTGTCACTTCTCATCCTCTTCTGGCATTGCACAAAGGGCTGGTCTCCACTACGGGAGATCAATCCTGCTGCAATCGATGCAACAGGTATCTATCTAGTGAAGACCCGATAAATCGATGGCAGAGCACTCTCCAGTCGATCCCGTTACTCCAGCTCTTTGAGAAGGGTAAGGCAAGTCGACCGGAGAGCGTCTCCCGTTGACTCAGCGCAGTGAAGACACTGGAGTAAGTTGACCTAAGCTAGGTAGACTCCAGCTACATTATTCATGCAGCTGGAGTAGTGTAACTTAGGTCAACTTACCCCAGTAGTGAGGACAAGCCCAAAGTTAAGGTTGCAGACATGATAGGCAAATCTTTTGTTTAAAGAAACCAAAGGCCTCGTTTCCTCTGGAATGTTAAAAGCATGTTAGAAGAAAAAATTATCCATTTCAAGATTTCTTTAGATTTTGTAATATGGAGTTTTAAGTGTGGGCCAAAACTGATCTGACAGTGCCCCTTTAATGTCTTCCAAATGTCAATATACCAAAGTGAATATATGCAGCAACAGTGAATTTCCTCTATCTACTTGGACATCTTTAATACCAGCAGAATGATTTACTGTAATTGATTGCTTATCAGATATTTTTCCTTCTCATGGAAACTTGTGTATAAATAACATAACTAATGCCTGTTGCATCATTAGTGAACACCACACTTGGGCCCCAGTCCTGCAAACACTTATGTATTTGCTTAACATTACTCATGTGGGTAGTCTAATTGAAGTCAATGGGACTGGTCATGTAAGTGATGTTAGGCATGTGCATAAGTGTTTGTAGGAGTAGGGTCTTGAAGACCAACTGGCTCCAGTCTGCTAAAAGATAACTAGTCTGTTAGTATTGCAAACCATGCCCCATTATGAGTATGTCTGCAAAGCAGCTAGGTGGCTAGCTAGCGGGCACACTTATTTTCAGGTGCTAGCTTGAGGAGAGCTAGCATACCTATGTCTATCCATGCTGGGAATTATACCTCCTGAGTACATATTTGGGGTCTGGCAGGATTGTACTTGGGTGGCTAACCTCAGTCACCATCCAAGTGGTCACAGCCACGCTGCTGTATTTAGGCACCAACACACACATGTCTACCTGTGTTGCAAATTACACCTTCTGGTTGTTGTGTAAACTTCCTCCTTGTATGTGCAATAGCTGTCAGTTGAAGAAACTGTAGACCTTGAGTGGGGTTGTTTCGTGGTTTGCACATCCTGAGAACTGATATTAGATTGGATAACTTTTAAAACCGTTCAGTCAGTGTATTAAGTTATGTGAGATGCCTTGAGCATGGGATAGGTGATAGAGAAATCCAACTATAGAGTAGCAAACTTGAACTACAATCTTGTTTAAAAGTACAGAGGCTAAAGAGTGTGAAGTACCTCAAGCAAAAAGTATCATGTTGAGCGATTCTGGTTTGTATTATGTAACAAATGTAGACTTGCAGAATGCTTGGTTGAGTTGTTTCATGTGCTTACTGATCTTCCACTGCTATGGAAAGCTCTGGAAAAGCTTGGTTATTAAAGATACCTTAAGTAAAATTTTAATATGCTTTTTAAGAAAAGGTTTTGGATATTGGGAGTTGCTATAGTGAAAGAAACATATAGGAAAAAAGACAATTCAAAGACAGGAAAGGGGCAAAGAAAGCAGGATGCCTTTTTCCTGAATGTCTAAATAAAATTTCTTGTTTCGGTTTAAAAAATTTTAAACCTATTTTGAAGAGGTCTTCAGCCAATGGCTGGCTCTTACTGGGAGCGACAATTGCTTTCTAATTAATATTAGTCTGCCTACATATTTCAGTTTCCATTGCAAACTTCCTCTAAACTGTAAGTGCACACTTATGTTCATTTATGTTTAAGGGTACACTTGTTGGTTCAGGGAATTAAGT
The DNA here is from genome assembly GCF_028017835.1 of Emys orbicularis. Classification (NCBI taxonomy): domain Eukaryota; kingdom Metazoa; phylum Chordata; order Testudines; family Emydidae; genus Emys; species Emys orbicularis. Next base: position 80,591,035 of record NC_088684.1, on the reverse strand, counting down.
GCAAACAAATCTAGAAGAGCTCTTAAGCTCTCCGTCAGATAGTTGCATGAGCAAGTGCTGCCAACCAATCTGCTCTGGATTTTCTTCATATTTCTTTAAAAAAAACCAAGCAAACAAAAACAAATATAATTGGAAAAGCAAAAATCTAATTGTGTGTAATTAAAATCAAAATGTAATATGTGGTGTATTAAATGTGTGGCTCAGTATTGCTATTTGTTTAATGTTGCTGTCTGTGACTGTAATAGTTAAATAATATTGCTGTCATGAAACATACATAAAGTGCAAGACAGTCCAGTTAAGACTGCTCTTTGAACCTTAGCCCTTGCATTTCCTCACTCTTGTCACATTGCAGGGATATTGATATCACATTACCTCAGTTCTTTGCATGTAATACAATTTTTAAAAATTCCTTAGGTACTCTTCAATGCAGTAATTCCTCTTAACAGTCTGTTCCTTTTTCTTGCCAACAGGTACAGTTCTTATCCGAAGTAACAATGGTCAACTAATGTTAGTATCTCAACAAGCAATAGCTCGAGCACAGAGCCAGACACAAAATAACACAGGTGCAAGACCATCAATACCTACCAGCACACCTTCAGTCAGAATATGTACTGTACAGGTAAAACTTCTTCAAGCAGCTTGATTTTGCAATAGCTGTACCGTATTATGTTTCTTAATATGATGTATTTATAACTTAGTATTTGCAAACCTTGTAGAAGATTCATTAAATGTTGTTTGAAAGTCTTAATTTTTCCTTAGAATGAATGTTACTGTGTATTTTGCTTTCATACTTTAAAAACTAGGCTTGGCCAGTTTTGATTTTTATCAGTAAACGTCAGTTTCACCATACATTCACAAACTGACTAAAATATTTCCATCAATAATAATCAGAATTTACAGATAGGCAAAGTAAAAAATGCTGCTCACATTTTAGAGTTTGATTTAAGAATATTTATTTTGTATATTTTGACGTGGTGATGACTGTCTTAACAGTTTATAAAGCTTTCCATTTTGGAATCTGTCATTAAATAATTTCCTGACCCCTTAATGTCTGACTCCTCTACCCCATAACTTCGTGCAACTGTGAAAATTTAAATTGATTAATGAAAAAATTAAAAAATATCAATTCTGTTGAAATTAAAAATAAAAATCTGATTGTGCAAAGCCTATTTAAAACATACTCTGCTACTTTGCTCTGGATTGCGTAGCTCACATGATGAGAGAGGACTTTTAGAACATAAAATTTTAAAACAATTTGATGTTTAATTGTAACTAAACTAGCATTGGCTTCCTTTTCCTTTCAATAGACATATTACTTAAATTAGTATTGAACTTGAAAACCCTTCCAATGAAATCCTGTAAAACCTCCTAAGGTAATTATTTTTATAGCATAGCTAGCAAATAATCTCTAACAGTGGATTTCAGTCATGCTGTTCTCACACACGGTCCCTTTTAACCAGTGTAGTGGCCCCTGTAATTGGCTCAAATGCTGATTTTTGAAAACAAAACTTCTGAAATTACTAGTTGTGCAATTACTAGTTTATATGCTCTTCCCTCATTTGCTGCTTGTTCCTCCTATTTAGTTTGTAAACTCTCTGGCAGAGGGCCATCTTCTTGTTGCACCTGTAGGTGTTACCACAATACAAATAGAGGGGCATTGCTGGGTATTCTAGGCACACTTTGTATGTCTTCAAAACAAAGAACAAAAAAACCCAACCCTGGAATTTAAAAAAAAAAAAAAAAAAAGGGGGGGGGGGGGAAGGAAACACTTTTAATGTTTAATATTTGCTTTGAAAGCACTGTATATGCTAAGTAGTTATATTTTGATTTTAACATTCCCCTGCAGTGTTTGCAGCTAAGGGCTTGTCTTCACTACCCGCCCGGATCGGCGGGTAGAAATCGATCTCTCGGGGACTGATTTATCGCGTCTCGTCGGGACGCGATAATTGATCCCCGAATCGACGCGCGTACTCCACCAGCCCAGGTAGGAGTAAGCACCGTCGACGGGGGAGCCGCGGCGGTTGATTTGCCGCCATCCTCACAGCGGGGTAAGTCGGATCAGATACGTCGAATTCAGCTACGCTATTCCCGTAGCTGAATTTGCGTATCTGAAATCGATCTCCCCCCTCCCCCCCGTAGTGTAGACGTAGCCTAAGTTACTGTGGCAGTGCCTTCAAATTGGAGAATACTCACCATTCACTATCTAAAATGAATAAAATAAAAGTAAATGATACAAGGTTTGCGTGTGGTTTGAAAAAAAGAAACATTTGATTCGTTGATAAAACTCAGTTTTTCTAAGACTTAAAATTCATATTTAAGCACCTAGGTAGGTGCCCTGAATTTCAAAAGTGCTGAACTTGGAGGCCTATCTTTAGGCATCCTCCTTGGACGGAGTTATTAGTTTAGTGGTTAAGGGGGGAAGCTGTGGACATGGTATATCTTGATTTTAGGAAGGTGTTTGGCACAGTCCCGCATGACATTCTCCTACGCAATCTAGAGAAGTGTGGACTAGATGGAATTACTATATGGTGTGTGCACAGCTGGTTGAAAGACCGTATACTCAGAGTAGCTCTCAATGGTTTGCTGTCAAAGTGGGGGGATGTACGGAGTAGGGTCTCTTCTGTGTCAGGTACTAATCAATATTTTCTTTAATGACTTGAATGATGTAGTGGAGAATGTGCTTATGAAATTTGCAGATGACACCTAACTAGGAGGGGTTGCAAGCACTGGAGGATGGGATTAGAATTCAAAATGACCTTGCCAAACTGGAGTACTGGTCTGAGACCAACAGGATGAAATTCAATAAAGACAAGTGAAAAGGACTACATTTAGGAAGGCAAAATCAAATGCACAACTACAAAATGGGGAAATAACTAGCTAGGTGGTAATACTGCTAAAAAAAAGTCTGGGAGTTATAGTGGATCACAAATTGCATATATGAACCAACATGATGCAGTTGTGAAAGGCTGATATTTTGGGATGTGTCAACAGCAGTGTCATGTAAGACATGGGAGGTAACTGTTCTGCTCTGTTTGGCACTAGTGATGCTTCAGCTGGACTATTGTGTACAGCTTTGGGTGCCGCACTTCAGGAAAAATGTGGACAAATTGGAGAGAGTCCAGAGGAGAGCAACAACAATGAAAGAAGGTGTAGAAAACCTGACCTAGGAGGAAACGTTTCAAAAACTGGGCATGTTTAGTCTTAAAAAGACAGAGAGGATCTGACAAGGCTGTTATAGAAAGGACTGTGGTCAGTCGTTCTCCATGTCCGTTGAAGGTGGGCCAAGAAGTAATGGGTTTAATCTGCAGCAAGGAAGGTTTAGGTTAGATATTAGGAAAAGCTTTTTAACTAGAAGGATTATTAATTAAGCACTGGTATAGGCTTCCAAGGGAGGGTGTTGCAACCATGTCACTGGAGGATTTTAGGAACAGGTTAAACAAACAGCTATCGTCGATGGTCTAGATATACGTCATCCTGCCTCAGCACATGGGGCTGGACTAGTGACCCCTCCCAGCCCTACATTTCTGTGATTTATGTATATCTGAAAATACATAGAATTTTAGCCTTCATGTATGAACCACACAAATCTGGACATATCAAAATGAAGAGTAACCAGAGTGATTCTCTTCATGACATGGTCACCGTTTGACTACTTCTGTACTAATCAGAAAAAATGCCCAAACTATTTTGTTTACTGTACTGTATCTATTTATCTTGTTATAACATTGGTAGTTAAGTAGGTTTATTTACACCTGCACACTCCTTCCCAAATTCATTTTTAAATTGTTGGATTAAATTAATGCCTTTTAAAAAAATGTTTTGCATTGGGCAAGAGTAAGTACTAGTTTAGGTAAATGTTTCTAACTGTATTAATTAGTCTAACTACTACTCTGTCTTCTGTATCTTAAATATTCTATCTTTTTATTTTAAAGAACACTGGCACCCATTTACTAAAAAAAGTAGTAGCAACTCCTGTGAAAACAGTAACTCAAGCAACAAATTCAGTTGTATCTCCTGATCAAAGACCTGCTATAGTACAGGTATGTCTTTAGCTTTTTTTTAAGCTGGCATTGAGTTCTTTAATATTTTTCCAGATAAAAATGAAGATTATATAATGTTTAAAATTTATAATTTTACGGGGTTGCCCAAACAGCTCAGGAGAGCCAATAATCTAGATCAGTGGTTTCCAAACTTTTTTGATCGCGCACCCCTATCAGTAAAAATTTTTTGAGCATGCACCCCCTACCGCGCCGCAGGGCCGGCTCTACTGTTTTTGCCACCCCAAGTGCACTCCCCCCCCACCCCCCCAAAAAAGCCGCTCGGACTCCCGCCCAAACTACCGAAGCAAAAAAAAAAGGCGCTCGGACTCCCGCCCGAACTGCCGAAGCAAAAAAAGAAGCCGCCCGAACTGCCGAAGCTGCTCCGGTGGCACTCCTCCTGCCGTGCACCCCGAAGGATCCTCTTGCTCACCCCCTGGGGTGCGCGCACCCCACTTTGGAAACCACTGATCTAGATTAGAGACACAAGATGGGTGAGGTAATATCACAGAGCTTTGTGTAAGCTCAAAAGCTTGTGTCCCTTATCAACAGCAGTTCATCAATAAGATATTCCCTCACCTACCTTGTGTCTCTAATATCCTGGGACCAACATGGCTACAATAACACTATATGATTGTATACAGATTGGCAGTTGCTTGTATATACAATCTGACTTTAAATTCCATAGCTATATTTTTTTTAATACACTTATATCTGGATATTGGGATAGAGACAGCTGTCTCTGTGTAGTGTTTCACTATCTGCAGCAGTATTGTCTCTGGGCATGCTTTCTTTTTTAAAAGAATCCCTTGTACATCACAGTCTAGCTTTCTGTACAGGGCTACCTATCTGTTCTTAGGGAGCAAAATACTAGATAAACATTGTATAATAATAGCAAACTAATCCTTTCTGTACTAAAATATTCTCTACTCCTTTTCTTCTTGGTGGCAAAGAAGCCAGGGTGGGGAAGTTGGCCTGGGGGAAGTCTGACATGTTAACCATGTTCTCTTTCCCATCATGAAAAGAGAGCATGAAGGGACTTGGGCTGTGTCAGGTGGCTCAGAGTCCTGAGCAGGGGCACTCACCCCCACTGGCTGAGAGTTTTTGACTTGGCTGGTCATTAGGAAAGGGACTTCCTAGCCTACAGCAGTAATTAACAAGCTGATTCTAAAGCTGTCCTCCTGCTGTCTTCAGATGCCCACATATATTGGCAACAGGTCAGCTTATGACATCATAAAGAGAGGGTAAGGGGGAGAGTCTTCACCCCCCTGCAATGAGGAGGAAGCAAAGGGGGTGAGGAGAGAAATATGGCAGTCACTTCATTTTTAAATTTCCTATTTTATTTATATGCATAGGGAAGAATGTAAATCTTGCATCCATCAAGAACAGATATGGGTGTTATGCATTGCTGTTTGTTCTTCAGTTTGGTCTAACAGGTGTTTGTAAACCTTCTCATATGCTGGTGATGTCTTTAGACAGAGGTCCTCTCATGGACCTCTCCACTCCAGATCCCACACCACTTCTGGATGTAGGAAAATACTAGGCTAATAGTAGGGAGATGAGGTGAAGATAAATCTGTTTAATCTTATGGGTGATGCTGCTCATTTTAGTCCTTGCAGCCCAATCCTCCATCCCTGTATTTAATTCAGTGGCTTTATATTTGGTAACAGATCTCCCTTTGTTGCACACACTGTTTTAATTCTGCCATCCTTTTGCAGTTTGCATCTCTCTTCTGTTCAGTTTGTGTTGTCAGCCCGTTTGGCCAGTTAGTTTTACATTTTTTATAAGAAATACCTGACAAAGACGGACACATAGCGGTCTTTTACAAAAGGATGCTTAGAGGTATTTGGTTTAAAAAAAACCCCAAAACTCCTGGTCATCCTGTGAATCTGACTAGACAAGAAAGATCACTGTCTGAAGAACGATAGGTGCTTTGTCTTCTACAGAAGCAGCCTTATAGACTTCCAGTTTTCTAAAGGACCAAAGTCTAAACACCACTGCGCTAAAGGGCAAATCATCCTGCCCTCTCTCAGAAATCCTGAATAAATTAGTGTAGTATAGAGGGGTCCTGCCACCACAGGACCATTTCCCCCCTCCTGTTCCTGGCCCTGAAGCAGCCAGTGGAGCATCTAAGCTTGTCTTGAACTGTCTTTGAGAAAGGAAAGAAGGGAGCCCAAGAGGCCTGTTCTGTAGCTATGTCGTATCAACTAGCCAACCCAAAAAAATCAGCTTGCTAGCAATGGTATCAACAGCATCAGAAGACCATAGTCAGGAAGTGTGTGTGTGTGTGTATATTTTAAAAAAAAAAAAAAAAAAAAAAAGCATGGGGCCAGCAGCAAAAAAAGGTTAATATGGAGAGATACAATGCTAAGCTAGTTTAGTTTGGCTTTTTCCTGTACTAAAACTACTGTAGTCCAATAGTGTGTAAAACTATTGGCACAACATATTCTGCAATAAATATTACCAACTCAATATTCCATCCAGTCTTCAGAGGTATTGTTCTTATTCTTTGATGTTTCAGCTCGTTTTTTTTCCTTAAAAACCTCAAATCCCGTGCACCCCTCCCCGTTTCAGATTGTGCAGGCTGTTTGTCTCATTCTCCTCAGGAGGGATCACAAAGTTGACTATCTAATTAGCATCATGCTGTGGTCCTGTCATTTCAAGACAGCAACTGCTCCGCATACGAACCTTTTCCAAATATGCAGGATAGATGCTACTAATAAAAGATCTATCATTTATGTGAATTTCTCCATTACTTGGACTAAGAACGAGCATCGTGTCAGAGTAGTGGAGAAGATTGAGAGGCAGGTGATAGAATCTTATTCCCATATATCAGTTTTTCTGGGGAAGGGGAAAATAGACTTCTTGAACCCCCTATCTTCAGCTTATAGAACACTGATCTTGTCTTGACCTATAAATATATCAGAACTCACAAGAGAGTAGCTCCAAAGCAACTTTTTTTTTAAACCCAAAACATTGCAACTTGACAGTTCTGTACTCTGTTCCTATCAGTCCTCTTTCCGTCCATCTGTTTCTGGGATTCTCTTGCCCAGTCGGCCTCCCTATGGCCATAGATCTGTTGAGCTGCATCCTTGGAAGAGACAGTGGTGGCAAAGATCTTGCAGAGAGCTGTTAAAATATACAAGCAGCAGGAAGCTAAGCTGGCATGCTTTCTTGAAACTGCTTGCCTCTTCCATATCAGGTGGATCAGCTTGATGGTTGGCAGCTACCTGGAGACATGCCCACTTGCAGCAAAGAAATGAGAAGAGGAATTGAAGGAATGATCACATTTGTCATAAATTTAAATGTTAGTGCTTTCTGATTCTGAAAAGTGACCTCTTAAAACAGCCAATATAGCACCTCCTTACTCAACAGGTCTGTACTTGGTATGTATCCAATCATGCCTGCTTACTTCACTGAAAGATTAGTTTTTACTACTTTAGTCCTGTGTGCCACTGTAGAGCAAAGACAACTGTAGGTGAGTGAGCTGAATTCTATTCTTAACATAGCAGCAAGTGTTAAGTTCCAAGATCTTAAGTAAAAGCTGGCAATTGTATTGTTTTAGTTTTTGCTAGTCAGTCTTTCAGAATGGCATCCGATGCCCCAACACAGTCCTAGACTGTTGTATCCTAGACTGTGTAGTGTAAGCTTTATACAATCGCAGCATCAGCTCACTCAAAAAAAAATTGTTGATTACCTTCACTTTTTTTTTATTCTGGAGAGCTCACAAGCAACAAGCTAAGACTGACCTTCTCCAATATTGATTGGAGAAACAGGGCTGTGATTTTTCTTCTCTGTTTTGGCTAAATAAGATTAAATTGCAGTTACATAAAGCACATAACATTTAGTGATTATTGTTGCAAGTTTAATGTCTGAGGCAATGTGTTTTTGATACATTTTTATGTCCTGGTATGGTTTGACTTGGTGACTTAGGGAAAAATACTACTTACCTTCCCAACCTCACAAACATATGCCATATACTCCTAAAGTGTATCAGTTAAACAAGTGTTCATATCTCTTTTCAGCCAGCAGGTGCAACTAACAGTGTTACGACAGTTACTGCTGTAAAACCTCCGGGTACTGGAACACCTGTAAAGCTTCCAGTTACAGGACCTCCTGCACCATCTGTCTCCCAAAAGGCAATCTCTGTCAAAGCAGAGGGCACAACAGTAGCACATCCCAACACTTCCACAGTAAGGCAAACAAGTAGTTTAAAATATCACTTTCTCTAAGCCGCTGAGGTTCAAAGTCACTGCTGTGTCTAACTAAGCCTTTCCTTGACTTCCACAACCAGGAAATGCTAGAGAATGTGAAGAAATGCAAGAATTTTCTTGCAACATTAATAAAGCTGGCATCTAGTGGACCTCAAGCCCCAGAAATGGGACAGAATGTGAAGAATCTGGTACAACATCTATTGGTAAGACTCTTTTTATTCAAAATCTTCTTGTATCAATATTTAATACTTAAGGCATTATATATGGAAAGCACTTTGCAAAGTTAGCTTATTCTCCCTCTCCACCACCATCACTACCTGTTTTTTCTAATTATGCATTATGCATGAATATTCATAAACATTACTTAGGTTGTCAAGTCAAGCACGCTAAAGCTAAGAAATGCATGGGAAACCTGAATTCTGGCAACCTTAATTTAGCCCCTTCATGCATATGCATTATGATTCAGGCTTTAATTAGATGATCACATGCTATTTTTTCTACACAGAACCTTTGTCCTATTCAGTGCACACGGTAATCTAATGGTTCTAGTATGTGGGATTGAGGGTTGAATTCAGTTGGTCTCGGGTTCTCCCTGATAGACGTCTCCTCACAATTGACTTGTGGATGGATAGCTCCTCCCCTGTGTCCTCTTGTTCTCTACTCTGTCAGTTGCACTGTCTTTAATTTTCTCTCCTCTTCTGTGACTTTTTTTTTGATTTGCAGTTGCTTATTTTTGCTCTTCTCTTGTGGTCCCACTTTAGAGACTACATGCCTCCTTTGGTGGCAGTGCCTGTCCTGGTTTTCATTGACCTATGCCTAGGGCCCTACCAAATTCCTGGTCCAATTGGTCAATTTCACAGTCATAGGATTTTAGAAATTGTAAATTTCATGATTTCAGCTATTTAAATCTGCCAACAACCACCCGCTCTCTGGCTGCCCAGCTCTGAAGGCAGCGCCGCCGCCTGCAGCAGCACAGAAGTAAGGGTGGCAATACTGCAGCGCCCCCCCCCCCCCAATAAATAAATAAATAAATAACCTTGCGATCCCCCTGCAACTCCCTTTTGGGTCAGGACCACCAATTTGAGAAATGCTGGTCTCCCCCGTGAAATCTATGTAGTATTGGGTAAAAGCACACAAAATACCAGATTTCACAGTCTGTGATGTTTTTCATGGCCGTGAATTTGGTAGGGCCCTATCTATGCCCAAGCTCAGTGAGACAAAACAAGCAACAGAATGGAATAAAAAGATCTAAATACTAGAACTGTCATTTGGTTAGTTGGCCTGCCCACCTTCAGATGCCATTAGCCTCTGCAGAATGTATAACTGAGGATTATAAGGTTTATTTTTTGTATTATGTTTTATAAGGGGCCTCTAAGTACCCTACTTTCATACACTGTATGTTTTACAGGAGAATTACGTATAATTATTGAATTATCTTCTGAATTGTGCTTTTTAAGACCTTAGAAGTTGAGTCCACCTTGATCCATGTATAGATAAATTACCTTTATTTTACAGAAAATACAAAATTATATTAAACAGTATTTTTGCACAACATTGATGGTACTCAGAGGGGTCAACATACTTGTAAGTAACATTTCTCTTAGAAAGCACTTGCTGCCTGCTTGTAATGGGTGCTTGAGCTGTTATTGCTGTGTTATAACTGTTCAGAGATGAAATGAAATTAATTCTGTAATACAGTATTTAATTTATAATATAATATCAGGTTTAAAAACATCACATGAATAAAAGCATTTGGGAATTCGGGAATTCAATAACTCCATGTTCCTTGGAATTCCAATTAATCGGGATGCTTTTTCTTGCCTTTTTAGGTAGAATTTGATATTACTCCTATTTATGGTTGGATCAACTTCATATAAAAAGCTTTTCTTGTTCACTTTAGGAAGCAAAAATTGAACCAGAAGAATTTACAAAAAAGCTGTATGTTGAACTCAAGTCTTCTCCACAACCATATCTAGTTCCTTTCCTCAAGGTAAGTTTGTGTGGTGGTTCTGAAGTTTATGGTATACACTTTTTTTTTAACTAGGTTTGTCATACAATATTAGGAGCTAATTTCAAACCCACGTTGCAAAACCACTATCAAATCAAACTTTAGAAAAACATAGTTAGCAGGAAATATGCAACGATATTGTCTCTGTCAACCACTTCCTGACTAATCCCTTTCTTTTGGTTGTTACATCCCACTTCCAACATCACAAACTGTAAACTGTCTTTTTCCTTCAGTGACCCAACCAACTTTTAGTGTTTGGTGCAAAACTTACACTTCGTGCTTAGTTTTTTTGTTTTTGTTTTATAAAACCTAAGATCAATAGAGAGCTTTCAAAAATTGAAAAACAGTTCTAATAAAAAGTTAGTTGTCTAATGTTCAATTGTAGGGCTTGAAATGCATTGCAGTGCTAAGAACCTGATAGTGAAACGAAGTCAGTTACTTCTGTTTGTTTCATTGAGCAGAGAGAAATGCAAAAGAAACTGAGCACAAATAGTTACAGATCAGATGGATTTGTAAAATTCTTTCACTGTTAATCTAAAGTGATGATGATGATAGAGCAATATTTGTTTATAAAACTTTTTTTAAAGTTACCATCTTATGTGTAGGGGCTAGAGGGCTAGTGCTTGACAGTCTTTTTATGAAATAGCTGTGACTTTGCTGCTATAGAAAGAATAAGCTACTTTTGTCCCTGCGCACAACTCCCACTATCTTAATGCTGTCAGGTAGAGGGATCTCTATTATAAATGAGTATCAGTAAAGTAAATAAGCTGCAGAATCGAATTTCAGTGAAGGACATGGGTTTTGTATTAAAGAAGCCACAACGAAAATATACAACCTTTCACTTATCAAAGTGCTTGCAGATCCAGTTTCCAGGGAGTGCAACAATAATACTTGTAGCCAAGAAAGCTAACCTATATAAAACATACCCCCTTCTTACAGAAATAACTTAGATCTTCCCAGAATTTATGCTTTCACTGATATAATTCTAGAATCTGTTCTTATTATACTTGGCACTAATTCTTGGAGAATCCTTTTGCAGCTGTTCTGAAACTTAATACCCAGTCAAACATAGTGAAAGTTGTAATCAGTTTGTAGAGCTGAATAAAGCTGTGTATTTAATTATTTCTGATGGAAAAAGAATAAAGATACTATCATAATATAATGAAATAAGTATTGTCTAGCTTTAGGTGCTATCCATAGTTAAACTATTTTTAAAAACTGTTTGTTTTTTACTTAAATTGCACCAGGAACTGCCCAACCAGAGTACTACAACCCTGAAAAAAAGTCCAGGACAACTCTAACCCCATTCAGCCAATTTGATCGAAAGCCCAATTGCTAATTTTTTATTAGCAGTGAATCATGTTCTCCCAAAGGGTTCATTCTATTATCAGGCAAAGATCTGACTTAAGTACTAAATCCAGTGAACACCTGCACCACTCATGAAAGCAGTTGTGTATCTCTGTGTACAGCTATACACACAGGCACTTAGGTCCAAATCTATTGTGTGCATGAGACTTCACAGAAATGTACCTGCCCACCTAGTACAGGCATAGTACAGAGCAAAGACCTCAAAACCTAGGGGATAATAGCGAAGTGGCAGAACTGGGTTAGAGGGAATGTGAGGATTGCCATCAGTTTGTCCTGCATATTGTAGTACTTTGGCTGCTGGTAATTTGTCAAATATTGAGCTAATAGATATTTTTCAATGGCAACCCTCGAACTCCTTGTCAGTAAGCTTGTCTATTTCAGCCTGGAGTCCGTCAGTGCCACTGTACTCTACAGTGCTTAATGCAAAACTTGGCATTTGTGAGCTCTCAGTAATATAATCTCATTCCCATTTTTTCTTGATTTTTTTTTTATAACTTTTTTTCAAAGGCATTTAGGCAGAATAAAGGCTTTCTGCAGTGGATTTACAGTGTGGGGTTGTAGCTTGTCCCATTACAGTAAAATATGCTATTACTTCATCTCTATTACTCTTTTTAGAACAGTTTCCTCTTATAGTAGAACCTCAGAGTTATGAACATCTCAGGAATGGAGGTTGTTCATAACGCTGAACAAAACATGATGGTTCTTTCATACGTTTACAACTGAACGTTGACTTAATACAGCTTTGAAACTTTACTATGCAGAAGAAAAATGCTCCTTTCCCTTTATTTTTTAATAGTTTACGTTTAACACAGTACTGTACTGTATTTGCTTTTTTCGTCTCTGCTGCTGCCTGATTGAGTACGTCTGGTCCTATATGAGGTTTTTTGGTTGACTGGTCAGTTAGTAACTGAGGTTCTACTGTATATAAATTCTCACTTCACAGCTTATGAAATGAACATAGCATAATAACTGGAATGTGCACTTCATTGTTAATTGCATATAGGCTGGTCTATGCTACAAAACTTTTCTTTGTTTGAACGCTGTCAAGAAGTGAGTTAGCTGACTTGCCAACCATGACTTTGCAGCCAGTACAGACCAGGATTAATCATGTAGATGAAACCCTGAGGACTTCATCACAACTAGCTAACACAATGCTGAATAAAACTTGATTTTGGTGAGAAGTACTCAGCAGAATGTGAATTGTCATAATCTAAAGCAGTTCTTAACATTCCTGTTCAAACACAGTAAACTTTTGTATGGATACAAGCGGTTTCCAGTTTCTTATCTCATTTATTTCAGCTGTTACCTTTTTTTGTGCTTTTTAGATACAAATCTAAGCTTTTAAATTAGTTTAGAAAGAGATCACAAAAAAGTGTCAAGTATGCCATCACTCTTAAATGAGTAACGTATAAAAATGTCTTCATTGCTAACCTGTTTTACTGTTCAGTGCGGATAGCAACACTGGCTAGGACAATGGTTCATTCTCAAATCAGTCATGGTGGGTGAGCATTGCTGCATAAACTTTTGCCTACAGATGTGGTCTCAAGCATGGGATTTTTTTTTAAATGTATGTTAAACACATACGTTGGAAAGTCAGAAAATTCTTAACTCACTTTTAAAGATATAACTAATTATCCAAACAACTGTAACTTTACCCTATCTACCCATAATGCATCTGGCATGTAGGCTAGCTACATTTTTTCAGCTCAGGTCTTCAAGAAGTCCACAGCTGTAGTGTCTCTAAATCTCAGTATAATGTAACTTTGACTTGTACAAGTTTTACATAGCTTTTTAAAACTATATGGACTGAAAGATGGGAGCGTCTTCCTGTAGCTATTAATATTAGATTCCCTTTGTTTTAAGAATTAGGGCGGAGTTTAATCAATGAAGAAAACTGTATAGGTCTTTTGGATCATAAAACCATAAGAATGGCCATACTGGGTCAAACCAAAGGGCCATCTAGCCCAGTATCTTGTCTTCCAACAGTGGCAATGCCAGGTGCCCCAGAGGGAATGAACAGAACAGGTAATCAAGTGATCCATCTCCTGTTGCCCATTCCTAGCTTCTGGCAAACAGAGGCTAGGGACACCATCCCTGCCCATCCTGGCTAATAGCCATTGATGGACCTATCTTCTATGAATTTATCTAGTTCATTTTTGAACCCTGTTATAGTCTTGGCCTTCACAACATCCTCTGGCAAAGTGTTCCACAGGGTGACTGTGTGTTGTGTGGAAAAAATACTTCCTTTTGTTTGTTTTAAACCTGCTGCCTATTAATTTAATTTGGTGGCCCCTAGTTCTTGTGTAATGAGAGAGAGTAAATAGCACTTCCTTATTTACTTTCTCCACACCAGTCATGATTTTATAGACCTCTATCATATCCCCCTTTAGTCGTCTATCTTCCAAGCTGAAAAGTCCCAGTCTTATTAATCTCTCCTCATACAGCAGCTGTTCCATACCCCTAATAAATTTTGTTTTCTGAACCTTTTCCAATATATATATATTTTTTTGAGATGGAGCGACCACATCTGCACGCAGTATTCAAGATGTGGGCATACCATGGATTTATATAGAGGCAATAAGATATTTTCTGTCTTACCTATCCCTTTCTTAATGATTCCTAACATTCTATTTGCTTTTTTGACTGCTGCTGCACATTGGATGTTTTCAGAGAACTATCCACAACGACTCCAAGTTCTCTTTCTTGAGTGGTAACAGCTAATTTAGACCCCATCTTTTTATATGTGTAGTTGGGATTGTTTTCCAATGTGCATTACTTTGCATTTATCAACATTGAATTTAATCTGCCATTTTGTTGCCCAGTCACCCAGTTTTGAGAGATCCTTTTGTAGCTCTTCGCAGTCTGCCTGGGACTTAACTATCGCAATTTTGTATCATCTGCAAATTTTGCCACCTCACTGTTTACCCATTTTTCCAGAGAATTTATGAATATATTGAATAGGACTGGGCCGAGTACAGACCCCTGGGGGGCACCACTATTTACTTCTCTCCACTGTGAAAACTGGCCATTTATTCCTACCTTGTGTTTCCTATCTTTTAACCTATTGCCGATCCATGAGAGAATCTTCCCACTCATCCCATGACTGCTTACTTTGCTTAAGAGCCTTTGGTGAGGGACCTTGTCAAAGGCTTTCTGAAAATCTAAATACACTATATCCACTGGCTCCCCCTTGTTCACATGCTTGTTGACCCTCTCAAAGAATTCTAGTAGATTGGTGAGGCGTGATTTCCCTTTACAAAAACCATGTTGACTATTCCCCCAAGAAATTATGTTCATCTATGTGTCTGACTTTACTATAGTTTCAAGCATTTTGCCCTGTACTGAAGTCAGGCTTACCGGCCTGTAATTGCCGGGGTCACCTCTGGAGCCCTTTTTAAAAATTGGCGTCACATTAGCTATATTCCAGTCATTTGGTACAGACGCTGATTTAAATGATAGGTTACAGACTACAGTTAGTTGTCCTGCAATTTCACATTTGAGTTCCTTCAGAACTCTTGGCCGAATACTATCTGGTCCTGGTGACTTATTACTGTTTTATTTTATCAGTTTGTTCCAAAACCTCCTCTAATGACACCTCAATCTGGGACCCCTGGGACAGTTCCTCAAATTTGTCACCTTTAAAAAAAAAAAAAAAAAAAAAAAAAAAAGGCTCAGGTTTGGGAATCT
The DNA here is from genome assembly GCF_028017835.1 of Emys orbicularis. Lineage (NCBI taxonomy): Eukaryota > Metazoa > Chordata > Testudines > Emydidae > Emys > Emys orbicularis. The sequence continues at coordinate 80,575,721 of NC_088684.1, read as the reverse complement.
CCCTCGCATTCTCAATGGTGAAGACTGATGCAAAGAATTAATTTAGTTTCTCTGCAATGGCCTTATCGTCCTTGAGTGCTCCTTTAGCATCCTAATCGTCCAGTGGCCCAACTGGTTGTTTAGCAGGCTTCCTGCTTCTGAGGTACTTAAAAAATTTGTTTGCTATTACTTTTTGAGTCTTTGGTTAGCTGTACTTCAAATTCTTTTTTGGTCTTCCTAATTATGTTTTTACACTTAATTTGCCAGAGTTTATGCTCCTTTCTATTTTTCTAGCCTCTGAAACCTCAAGCAGAGAAGAGCAACAAAAATGATTAAAGGTCTAGAAAACATGACCTATGAGGGAAGATTGAAAAAATTGGGTTTGTTTAGTCTGTAGAAGCGAAGACATAAGTTTTCAACTACATAAAAGGTTGTTACAAGGAAGAGGGAGAAAAATTGTTCTTAACCTCTGAGGATAGGACAAGAAGCAATGGGCTTAAATTGCAGCAAGGGAGGTTTAGGTTGGACATTAGGAAAAACTTCCTAACTGTCAGAGTGGTTAAGCACTGGAATAAATTGCCTAGGGTTGTGGAATCTCCATCATTGGGGATTTTTAAGCAGGGCTTTGGAGCAGAGCCCGGAGCTGGAGCGTGGAGCAACTCCGGACCAGTGGAGCTGCAGGTTTTTGCCTGGAGCTGGAGCAGTGCCGGAGCACAGCTCCAAAGCCCTGTTTTTAAAAGCAGGTTCGACAAACACCTGTCAGGGATGGTCTAGATAATACTTAATCCTGCCTTGAGTGCAGGGGACTGGATTAGATGACCTCTTGAGATCCCTTCCAGTTCTATGATTGTAACCACCAAAAGGTGAAAAGTAGCCAGACATCATCTGCAAACACTTGGAAGGTGGTAAGGTGATAGGGAACAGCCAGCATGGATTTGTAAAGAACAAATCATGTCAAACCAATCTGATAGCTTTCTTTGATAGGATAACGAGTCTTGTGGATAAGGGAGAAGCTGTGGATGTGGTATACCTAGACTTTAGTAAGGCATTTGATACGGTCTCGCATGATATTCTTATCGACAAACTAGGCAAATACAATTTAGATGGGGCTACTATAAGGTGGGTGCATAACTGGCTGGATAACCGTACTCAGAGAGTTGTTATTAATGGTTCCCAATCCTGCTGGAAAGGCATAACGAGTGGGGTTCCGCAGGGGTCTGTTTTGGGACCGGCTCTGTTCAATATCTTCATTAACGACTTAGATATTGGCATAGAAAGTACGCTTATTAAGTTTGCGGATGATACCAAACTGGGAGGGATTGCAACTGCTTTGGAGGACAGGGTCATAATTCAAAATGATCTGGACAAATTGGAGAAATGGTCTGAGTTAAACAGGATGAAGTTTAACAAAGACAAATGCAAAGTGCTCCACTTAGGAAGAAAAAATCAGTTTCACACATACAGAATGGGAAGAGACTGTCTAGGAAGGAGTACGGCAGAAAGGGATCTAGGGGTTATAGTGGACCACAAGCTAAATATGAGTCAACAGTGTGATGCTGTTGCAAAAAAAGCAAACATGATTCTGGGATGTATTAACAGGTGTGTTGTGAGCAAGACACGAGAAGTCATTCTTCCGCTCTACTCTGCTCTGGTTAGGCCTCAGCTGGAGTATTGTGTCCAGTTCTGGGCACCGCATTTCAAGAAAGATGTGGAGAAATTGGAAAGGGTCCAGAGAAGAGCAACAAGAATGATTAAAGGTCTTGAGAACATGACCTATGAAGGAAGGCTGAAAGAATTGGGTTTGTTTAGTTTGGAAAAGAGAAGACTGAGAGGGGACATGATAGCAGTTTTCAGGTATCTAAAAGGGTGTCATAAGGAGGAGGGAGAAAACTTGTTCACCTTAGCCTCTGAGGATAGAACAAGAAGCAATGGGCTTAAACTGCAGCAAGGGAGGTCTAGGTTGGACATTAGGAAAAAGTTGCTAATTGTCAGGGTGGTTAAACACTGGAATAAATTGCCTAGGGAGGTTGTGGAATCTCCATCTCTGGAGATATTTAAGAGTAGGTTAGATAAATGTCTATCAGGGATGGTCTAGACAGTATTTGGTCCTGCCATGAGGGCAGGGGACTGGACTCGATGACCTCTCGAGGTCCCTTCCAGTCCTAGAATCTATGAATCTATGAATCTCAATTTGTTAGCATAATCCTCTTGTTAACAGTTAGGGATTATCTATACTTAATTTACAAATAACCCTCCCCTATGCTTACAATATACTAGCATAATTAAAGCAGCAACCTCCGCTAGTATGGATGCAGTTGTACAATAGTGCTTATACCTCTATAGTCCCCTCCCTCCCCCCAGCTCCCTCAACTGGAAAAAGCTATAACGTATAAGGCACCTTTATACAGATGCAATTGCATCTACACTAGTGCTTTTGCCAGTGTAACAATGTTGGCAAAAAATCAAAACCCTAACTAACCTAAGTAATGTCAGTAAGACTTAAGTGTAGACCAGGCTTTAGACTCTCACAATGAGCAAGGTTATGCCTTATGATGGGAGGCAAAGCAAATAAACATAAGATGCTAAATATACTAATTGAAGACAGAAATCATATTGAAATATTAAGCCTTATTATATGGTAATCATTCTAACAAGTAATCGTAATGCCCCCTTGTATGCTAGTTGCACGTGCCACTTAAGTGAATGCTTTACACCTTTTGTTTTTTAAAGGAAAACTGATTTGCAAGTAGAATAGAGCAAAAACTTGAATACTTTTTTAACTAAATGATGAAGCTCACTTATGTGAGATAGTGGAAGCATATATTAAAATTTGCATAATTAGGTGATCCCTTAGAAAGAGAAACTTCCACTGGCTGCTTTCTTTGAAGTTCTCATTAAAAGTTTGAGACATTTACTAAGATGATTTATCAGAATCTAATTTAGGAAATCTGAACCAAATACACCAGCCAACAAAGCAGATAATGCATTATTCAGACTTAAAATTAAATATGTGTAACTCTAGTAATAAGTAAGGTAAATTTTTTGTCCGCTAATTTTGGAGAATAAAGAATAGTAGGGCTATTCCCTTCCAGTATGAAGTTAACACTTTATTGGACCCCAACATTTTATAAATGATTAAAATGTGCTATAAATGACACTTCATATATGAACAATATCAGAATTGGACTGAATGGGCATATTTCACTACAGGAAGTGTAAAACTGAATATGGGTGAATCTCCAGGTGAATGAATCTTAGACTGTCAGAGAATTTTGCTTCTGTATAAGATATTTAATGGAATAAACACAATGCCATGAATAAGCTGCTGTTTTGAGAAACAAAGATCAAAAGCAGTGTAATTATATTATTCTCATTGTGAAACATGGACTGCAGCCTAGTTACTAAATGAAAGGTAACTAATTAAAAGGAAACTTTAATTAATTGAATATCAGATGGGCTTTATTCCATGGAGGGAAGCAGTGGATAACTTCTGACTATTGCACATTATATGCTAGTAACTATTGCATTATGCATGCTGTTTTGTTTTGTTGTTTTGACAGCAATTGTATGTAATTCTGAATAACAAACTTATTGTCTTCCTCATGAAACAAGATTAACTTTGAAAAATTAGTTGAAAAGTAATGTAGTTCTTAAACTTGCAAAAGGTATTCACAGTATTATGATCGCTGCTGTCTTTCTCTTTTTCTAGAAAAGTATGCTTGCCCTACGGCAGCTAATGCCCAATGCCCAGAGTTTTATCCAGCAGTGTATTCAGCAGCAGGCTACAACCCAAGCAGCTGTTTCTACCTGTATCTCTGCAGCACCAACTTCCTCCACAGTCATGACCACCTCAGCTCTGGCAACAACCTCTCTTCAGCCCATAAAACTAGTCCCTTCTTCTGCAGTGGTCACAAGCTCTCAGACTGTAAAACCAGTCCCCTCCACAATGGTGACAGCAGCAGCAGCCTCCCTCCAGACTGTGAAACCAGTGACAGCCCCTCTTCAACCTGCAAATCCAGTCCCCACGTCAGCAGTGGCAACAACCTCTCTCCAGGCTGTGAAACCTGTCTTTGCATCTGCAGTGGCGACCACAACGACAACCCCTCTTCAGCCTATGAAATCAGTCATTGGGACACCTATCAGTATTAAAATTACCCAGCCCAACTCTATTGTGGCACAGTCAGTCCATGCTCAACAGGCAGTTAGAGTGAAACAGCTGGTAAGATTAAACTTCTCTGCCTTTGTCTTCAGATCTAAGATTGTGCTTTTTGATCTAAAGTTGTATAAATGTTTAGATAAGTGTATTCCGCCATGAGTTAATGGGCTACTTCAGGTTTCCCTGAGACATTGTTCTGTTATGCTTGATAAATTAAATATATTGCCTCTGAGTATTATGGTTTGCAGCTGTTTTAACATGTAAGGGAGAGCAAGTGTAGTGATGAAGACACCTTACTGCTAATTAATGTTCTAGTTCACAAATCTGGGTGTTGTCAAGTAGTTGTAGTTAACATGAGCGGAGGGTGTGTTTTGGGATCTGATCTTGCAAAGTATGCTAATTGCCCCAAAAGGATTTGAGGGGGGGTCTCAGCTCCTGACTTCTAATGCCGTCACGGTTATTCCATAGCAAAAAGAGGGAGAATTTTTTCTTTAGCAGGAAAAAAAAAGCCAAGTGTTGGTATAGCTGAATGCCCTAATAGGTGTTCTGCTGAAGATTTCAGTCCTTAGGCAGTGAGACAGTCTAGAGGTGAGGGAGTCCTGTCTCCATGTTAAAGATTCTGTCCAGGGTTTTTCCTAGAAGTATTGATACGGTGGATTGTAGTGTGGATTCCTGTTCACTGCAGACTGAACTGAAATCTGCAAACTAACTCATGTAGAAGTACATGGTGCTTTCAGAGCTAAGTGGCTAAACTATTTTAGTAAGCTCCTGTCTCTTTAAGTTTTTTTAGTATTATAAAAGAAACTCAACTAATTATTAAAATGACCAAAGAATAATGTTTAAAGAGCGAGATTCTCTTTATCTCTGAGTTTCTTGTCCAGCCCTGGGTCTTCAACAGTGTGTGTGTTGGGTTTTTTGGTTATTTTTAGAGCAAGGTACATAAACTATCCAGTGTGATATCATTTAAGGAGAAGCTCCCAATATTAACTTTTTCTCAAGAATCTTAACTAAGGAGAAGCCTAAGAAAAATGCATCACAGATACTCTAAATACAGGGGCATTTTGAGGCCAATTTGGCTAATTGTTTAGGGCACTCAACTGAGATATGAGAGACCCAGGTTCAATTCCTCCCTCTGCTTGATGTGGCACAGGGATTTGAACTTGTCTCCCTCCCTTCTTGGTGAAAGCCCTAACCACAGGGCTACAATGCATTTGGAAGGGGTGGGGACTGTCTCAATCTCTCCTGTTTAAATTGTTCCACTTCTTATGCACTAAATATTTATTAAAAGAACAGGAGTACTTGTGGCACCTTAGAGACTAACAAATTTATTAGAGCATAAGCTTTCGTGGGCTACAACCCACTTCTTCGGATGCAAATATCAAGGAGTTGAACTTGGGTGTCCTACTTCCCAGGTGAGTGCCTTAACCAGTGTATAGTCATAATTCATTCTCTTCATTCATTCATTTAGTTATCGTAACACCTATATGAGGAGATATTATCCCTGTTTTAATCATTAGGGGTAGGCGGGGGTGGGGAGCTCAACCCCGAGGTTAAACTATTTGCCCACTCATCAGGGAGTCAAGTTACATCCAGCACAAACTTCGAGTTCCTGGTTGTGTCTAGTGCTCAGACCTCTAGACTCTGGCTATTTCAAAGGTCTGGCCCTTCCTGCGAAAGGTGAACGGGTGAAGTTAGCCTATTGCTTTTTAACTTGGCCATTTAAATAGCTTCTACTATGGGGCTAAGCTGTTTATGAAATATGACACTTTTACGCCCCTCCGGGGAGTAGGACCAGGCCTCCCCTGCATGCATAAAATAAAATTCCCAAAAAATAAGTTATGAAAAATAAACAATTTCACAGGGCTCTGTTTATATCCTGGTTTTATTGCCTGCTTTGTCAACCTCTGCGCTGCTGCTGGCTGCCATTCTGCTGACCAAGGCACAAAGGTGCATGTGCAAGGTCCTGAAAAACGTGGAGATTCAGCTTCTTACACAGCTAGTGTATTTTTGCAGTCCTTCCAGCAGGGTCTCCTTTCTGAAGTTTCTCAGAAACACTACTTAATTGGCTAACAGGGTTGTTACCCGTTCTTCCTCTCCACCTCGTACATCCCAGCACTTCCAGCCCTGAGAGCAGGAGACAGGGTGGAGAGCTGTCTTTCTACTGCCAGCACATCCTTTATACTTCTGGTCGGGAGCAGAGGAAGTGCCCTAAAAGTGGGGGGGAGGGGGGCCCAGGTGCCTGAACTGTGGCCCCGCCTCCACCTTCGTGCTTCCTCTTCCCCTGAGCCCCCGCCCCCTGCTCGCTCCTCCTTGCCCCCTCTCCGCATTGCTCGCCCTTATGGCCAGTAAAAAATGGGAGAGCCATGGCTTCTTGGCCCCTGCCCTGTTCCAGGACCCCTGCTTCTGGTCAATTGATCCATTCTCTTCTGGTTCTTCTGCCATATCCCACTCTTTACATCAACTCTTTTAGATGCAACAGTTCTGATTAACAGGCTTTTTCTGAAGGAAAGGCTTTTTTACCCCCTCTTTTGTCCTATTCTCCACCTCTCCTTATGTGCCAGGTTGGGAGGGCTTGAGAGCCCACTCTTCCGTCTGAGCTCCAATGTCCACCTTGCAATTTTTAGTGCGCTAGCTCTGGCTCTGCTAGCATGAGTCAGTCTGCCTGTGCTGGGACACTCGCTCCCAGCTGCAGTGTGGACGTACTGTCTGTGTCTTGGTGGAAAAAACTTACAATTTGTTCTTGGTCTTCTTTGTTTTTTAAAAAAAATCACTTCTATTCCATATCATCTGCAAAGATCTAGATTAGAAGTTGCAAGCCAGATTCCATTGGCAAGGAAAGCTACGTTCGCAGAGTAACTAATAAAACTTTTGCTTGCTTATGTCAGACTTCATCAGCTGCTCTGAGTGAGAGGAAACAGTGATGCGTCTGGAAAATGTTTGTATGTGGCTTTGAAAAGTGAAGTCTCATGTAGGTGCTGTTAATGTAGCATCAAAATCACGCTAACCGGGTTTTATTTAAATACCCGTCTAACAAAAATGCCCCTGAAAAGCGAACCAAAACAATCTATTTGAACATAAGAATTGCCATACTGGGTCAGACCAATTTGGTACAACACAACTCTCCTTTACCGTTGTTATTGCAGCATGCCCAAGAGGTGCTTATGATTTTCTGCTCTTTATCTTGTATAAACTCCAATGCATGCAATGCAAGTGTTGCTGGATAGTACTTGTCAGTCACAGCAGAAGTATGGACTTGAGGACCTCTAATGTACAAAAAATATGTATTAAAAACTAGTTTATGCAGGAAAAAAATTGTTTTCAAATTTCATCTGTACTAACACTTTCGTAGATGCATATAGTCTTCAGCTATCTATATGTATAAAGACAATTTAAGAACTAGTTATGAAACGCATTGTCTGTGAATTAAAAAATGCTGGCTTTCTTTTGAATCGTGTGTGTTAGTTTGAATCCATATAGCAACAAGTTCAATCTTCTATTGATAGCACTTAATGCCAGTTTCATTTATCAAAGAGTTAAGGCCTTTAATGCAATGAATTATATGGTATTAGGAAACTGTTCTGATACAGCCATTGAAAATAGGCAACATGACTGGGGTGAGGTGTCTGTTGTCCAAACAGTTTTAACACTCCAAACAAATCAGTGTTGCTAACTACAAATTTGAACAACTGGTAGGTTTACTTGTCCTGTCAAGACAAAAAGTATATTTGAAGTTTCATGAGTATGATGTATTTCTTAAAGTGAAAGCTAGACATGCATGCATGTCCCCGAGCAGTTTTGGTTGAATGAGCATGTTGATAGGATTCATCTCTCTCTATATTTAGCTCTTTCCATGTTTGATATTGGATATACTGTTTCCAGGTAGTCCAGCAGCCATCAGGAGGCATTGTTAAACAAGTGGCCACGCTTCCACAAACAGCAACACTGACTCTCCAGAAACCTGGCGAAAAAAGGATGCCATTAAACGCACTAATTCAGACTAACCAGTTTCCTGCAGGTAGGGTTGGACTTCTGCATTTTTGGGGTTTTTTGTTTTGTTTTAAACAGGGAGGTGGGAAAATGCTTCATTGTGACACTGAAGGGACAAGGGAAATAGTGTATTCAAACCAGTCAATTATGGTAAAATTATATGGGTGTCTTTCGAAGTTGCTTGGAACTGTATACTCAGAGCCTTGGGCGTATTCTATCCATCACCTTGCCTGTTGAGAAAACATTTCACTTAAAAGATAGGTAGTTTTACTACTTTGAGTACTCGAAGTATGCTCATTCCAGCAAATTGATGCTGCTTCTATAAACTCTTTTTGGTGCTTCATGATATTAAGTGAGACTTCTGCTGATACAAGTTAATTTAACGTATAATTTAGTGAATTTTGGTTTCCGTTTTGTCTCAGCTCATTCCCGCAGTGGGATATGTGACACTACATAGGTTAACAATAAGATGGTGAAACACCGTTTCATTAAGGGGGGGGGGGGAAATATTTAATTTGTTAGCCTTGCAAAATATGTAGAACATAGTACTTTTGAGTGTCTGGTTTCCAAATGGATATAATTGGTTCTTCAGCCTGCAACAAAGACTTCTGTTTAGAATATGTACTGAATAAGCAGTCATCTTTCTTGGATTTTCATTGTGGCATGTTGATGTTTTTTTAGGTTCCTTTCTGAAACAAATTACACTGCCAGGAAACAAAATTCTGTCGCTTCAAGCATCTCCTGTTCAGAAAAATAAAATAAAAGAGAATGGAACAACAACCTTCAGGTAAAAATAAACAAAGTCGGAAGTTTGTGTGGCTGAAGGAAACAAGACTTCAACAAAAGGAACAGACAGCAGTATAGATACGGGGAATGATGCCTCAATAAATAATTTAGAGGCTTCTGATGGATCTCTTAATGATGCAGTGGGGGGAAGAACCTAAAAACATTGACCTGAAAATTGAGAGACTTGGATTAATTGTATGGGAATTGTTCTGTTGGGTCTGGATTTTTATCAGCATTCTATTTATCACAGTGTTGGCCTTATAACTTTGTGTATTAATGATGATGCTTTTATAGTGAGGAGGCATGTCAATGCTTTGCCATATGAGATGAGCGTTAAGTAGCTTATCGCACTGTTATCTTTTGTCAGATAGTTGGGGTTAAACTGAAAATGACCTCTGCTCAGTCTAAACAGCCAGATACCATTGAACTGTAATTTGGGCTGTACTGGTAACCTCCTAATACAGCTGGGAGCTTTTAAGGAATCTCTTATTACCTCCTCTTAGATATTTGCTCCTTTTAGTTAGAGGTAAAAGTCTCCAGCTAAAGTTCTGACTGTAGTGGCCAGCAAAATACCTGGCCCTTTAGATCACTAGAATTCTTAAAGAGTTTAGTCCCAGTAACTCATTAAATTTCAGAACTACAAAATCAGTTTTCCTCTTGAAAATCAATATTGGAACAGAAGTGGAGACGGAGACTACCAAAAGCAGTTCCACTTCCCACTTAAATCAGACTTGAACCTAGGGGCTGCAGAGGGCTTCCTATGCTGCCATTCCTGCCCTCTCAATTTTTGCAGGTGCAAGGTGCTGGGGAGAGCCTGTGGGTGCTGGCTGCAGAGCAGAGACCCATGGCTAGGACTCTCCTCTGCCCTGCTGGGACCCCGCAGCCTTGCCTGCATCTTGTGCCTGCAGGGATCAGATGTCACTAGCTTGGTGGCAGTGCAGGGACAGCCCTGCTCCCTCCCATGACAGCAGATCTTCAGGGGGCTCCTCACGCTGCCATGAGAGCCATTCAATGTCAGGGTGGCCTCCCCCATGGCCGAGGGTGTCTGCTCTATTATCCGAACACCTTCCTTGTTCCGCGTGCTGGGATTCAGATAATGTGGGGGTTTTAGGATTTCAGAAAATCATGAGTGTACGGTATATGCCAATGGCCCCTGTTTTTACAATAGATGCCATGGAACAATTGAGTGCCCTGGAACTACTGCGCACATTTTTCAAGAAAACACCTGAGAAATATTTCTTTAACAATTGAAATCATCTCCAATTCTAATGTTGGCACTTCCCTTTTCATTTTTCCTGTTACTTTATCATCCCTGCACTAAAAAGCTCTTACAGAATTGAAAAATATATATATATAATATAAATGGCTCTACAGGTATTTATAACTATATTAACCATAGACCACTGCAGAAATAGACAGTCCTCCCCAAATACTTATGTGAAAAGATGGGCCTTGACACTTGTCTGAAAGGCTTTGGGCCCTATCAGACAAAGGATAGGAGCAAGAAACCACTGTTGAGGGGCCTTCACAGAACGCATTGCTGGCAGCTGTTTGCATCTGTTGGTCTCACTCTGACGTCTAAGAGTGCTCGTAGAATTCTTGCTCACTCTTCAGGTTGCCTCTTTCTCTCTACCAAGCTTATCAGTCTCACCTTGGTAGAATTTAAAGGCCATATGCTTATTTCGATTAGTAGCCCAGGGTCAATATAATGTAGGATAGATTTAAGTGTTCCTTTCTAGCCTTCAGTAAAATAGAGTAAATAAAAGATTGAATAAGAGGAAAACAGGCATAGTCAAACACCAGAGGGTGCCAGAGACTCACTTTTCGTCTAATATATTCAAGTTCACAGAGTGAAGAACATCTACATTGCATGACTTTCATTCCCATTTAACAAATGTTGTGAGAATCTCAACTTAAAGTAGAGATAAGCAGAGAACAGCGTGTATGTGTAATTTTTTTTGCCAATGTACTGGTAGACTGATAACATCTTTAGCCATGTACTTCTGACCAGTAAAAGGGCTGTTTCTCAGGGATTCAACACAATATCTAGTATAAAAGGGTTAAGAGAAATTACTGTGGAAAAGTATTGCTGTTTTTTTATATATAGATGTTGTTATGCAAGTCTTCCAGTTCGACCACTACATGGAATAACTTGAAAATACTTCAGGGTGATAGCCAGAATCTAACTTCTGATATTTATATTGTGTGAGTGCCTTTAACTTTCAACTGGAGTTCATTACATAGTGCCCTACTTGAAATAAATTAATTGAATGTATCATAGAAACTAGTAATTGGCAGGGCTATTTAGAGAAATGGATACATCAGTAGAGCTACACTACATGAGGAAAACCATGTTATAATTTAGCCAAATATTCTGTCAGTCCCTTACTTGAGCTCTGAACTACAAGTTAGATGAGAAAAAGAGTCATTTGGACTAAGTAGTATGAAATGTTACCGGCGATGCAAGTGTTTCTTTAGAACCCATCCTTGAAGGATCTAAGCACCACATTTCAGCATGAACTTCTGCTAAGTCCTCTGGTGGCTTAATGTGTATGCTGTATTAATAGGTACACTGACTACATAACCCCCTTTACAGGCTGGTCCATGGTAGTAGCTGTAATTATACCACAGTGGGATCACAGCAGCCAAAGATTCTGTGGTCATTAGGAAGAGGGGAATTGGAGTGTACTTGTGAAGATCAATTAGCACTCAATTACCAGGCATTGAAGGTCTAATTTGCACGTTTCCTGAAAGATTAAGAATTCTATTCTGCTAATACGTTATGAATACACTCTTGAAATTGCTCAACAGCTACTGGTGAGTAGAGGGAGGAAACGTCAGTGGTGACTTTAGTTTTAAATTAACTGTTCTGATAATCCTGGGCTTTAGCCCTTTTCTTAATTACATTGAATTGGAGTACAAGTCTGTCAGCCACTTAAGAATAAATTAAACGGGTTTGAGTATCTGTTAGCCTCCTTTTCCCTAAACAAATTATGTAGAAATTGCCTAGCTGGAAAAGAGGAACAAATGAAAAGGGGCAGAAACTGCACTGAATACTGAAGATACAGTAGAACCTCAGAGTTACGAACACCAGAGTTATGAACTGCCCAGTCAACCACAGACCTCATTTGGAATCCAAAGTATGCAATCAGGCAGCAGCAGAGACAAAAAAAGTAAATACAGTACCATGTTAAATGTAAACTTAAAAAAAGGGGAAGTTTAAAAAAAAATTGACAAGGTAAGGAAAGTGTTTCTGTGCTTGTTTCATTTAAATTCAGATAGTTAAAAGCAGCATTTTTCTTCTTCATAGTAAAGTTTCAAAGCTGTATTAAGTCAATGTTCAGTTGTAATCTTTTGAAAGAACAATCAATAATGTTTTGTTCAGCGTTACGAACAACCTCCATTCCAAAGGGGTTCTGTAGTAGACTGTTTGCCCACTGATGCATAGGGATGATTATATACAGTTAGTTTACACTTGTATATAAAACTGGTCACCAATACAAAAGGCTCTTTCAGGATGTGATGGAAAGAACAAAATAACAATTGGCTTTCTTTCTGGTAGAGATGAAGATGACATCAATGATGTGACTTCTATGGCTGGGGTCAACCTAAGTGAAGAGAATGCATGCATCTTGGCAACAAATTCTGAAGTGGTCGGTACACTGATCCGATCTTGTGCAGATGAACCATTTCTCTCCTCAGAGGCTTTGCAAAAGAAGATCTTAGACATAGGTGAGACCAAAGCATCCGTAATTGGCATTCTGGACTCAATGATTGCATCGAACAATTTTCACTCTTTTAAAAAATGAAATTATAATGTATTGTAATCTCATACTGAGTTCATAAATCTCTATTTAGTCTGGAAAACAAGACAGCTATACTTCATTTGAACTTCCAATCAGGAAGTCTGTCCTAAACATTTTTGGGTGGGTTTTAAAAATAAACCAAAGAAAAAATGCTCCAACAGCAGCAAAGGCATGAACAGAAGGTGTGAACCCTTTTAATTATGATTGTGAACTGTAATAGGTACTGCACAGTATCAGTTGCCCGCAGGCATATTGGAACGGGATGTTGGTTAGTCAGCTTTCTACCAATGCAACCCGTAACTTAGGAAAGTATGAATAATTGCCTTCCTTCCCCCAACCCAGTGACAGTTCTCAAGCTCTGAAATCTCACTATTAAATATGTACTACTTACACAAGTGTTACAGATTCTGCTCATATGATCAGAAGTAAACCCATACTGGCTTATACACAGGAAACAGCTGTTTAGTAGGAAGGTGACATTTCAACATACTCCTTTTTCAGTTTCTTCAGGGCCCTTGATAATCTTGAAAGCTGTTTCAGGAATAGCAATCTTGTTGGCATGCATTGATGCTAAAAACTACTGCTTTCCCTTGAGACCTCTTCCTCAGACCATTTTTGCTTCAACGCCTGCAAGAACTCAGCTCGCATTTTAAAGAGCTGGGCTGAGGGCAGTTGGGGCAAGACTATATCTTAAGTATGTATTTTTATTTATGTATTTATGAATAATATTGGGAGCGTATACCAAGAGTGCATATATTTAAAAACTTGATTGTCTCTCTTCCCCCAACCTCAGCCTATGCCTACAATACAGCCGGGATTGACTCTCTGAGATTGATACACCTGCGGTCGATTTAGCAGGTCTAGTGAAGACCTGCCAAATTGACAGCGGATCGCTCTCCAGTTGACCCCCGTCGACCCCCCACGGTGTAGACCCGCGGTAACTCGACTTAAGATACGTCGACTCCAGCTACATTATTCACATAGCTGGAGTTGCGTCCTGTAGGTTGACTTACCACGGTAATGTAGACATAGCCTGTGTTAGATTGTTTGCTGCAGAGAGCGCACATTTGTACAGCACCTAGCAGAATGAGGTCCTAATCCTGAAGTTTTTTTGTTGAAGAATTGCCACTTTTAGGTTTGTTATTGAGTGACCAGAGAGATTGAAGTGTTCTCCTACTGGTTTTTGAATGTTATGATTCCTGATATCAGATTTGTGTCTATTTATTCTTTTGCGTAGAGACTGTCCGGTTTGGCCAATGTACATGGCAGAGGGGCATTGCTGGCACATGATGGCATATATCACATTGGTAGATGTGCAGGTGAACGAGCCCTGGATGGTCTGGCTGATGTGGTTAGGTCCTATGATGGTGTCCCTTGAATAGATATGTGGATAGAGTTGGCACCGGGGTTTGTAGCAGGGTTTGGTTCCTGAGTTGGTGTTTTTTGTTGTGTGGTGTGTAGTTGCTGGTGAGTATTTGTTTCAGGTTGGGGGGCTCTCTGTAGGTCTGAGAGTGAGGGATTATCCTTCAGGATAGGTTGGACACAAATCTGACATCAGGAATCATAACATTCAAAAACCAGTAGGAGAACACTTCAGTCTCTCTGGTCACTCAATAACAGACCTAAAAGTGGCAATTCTTCAACAAAAAAACTTCAAAAACAGACTCCAACATGAAACTGCAGAACTGGAATTAATTTGCAAACTGGATACCATCAGATTAGGCCTGAATAAAGACTGGGAGTGGTTGGGTCATTACAAAACCTAAACTTAATTCCCCATTACTAATTTCTCCCTACTGTTACTCTCACCTTCTTGTCAACTGTCTGTAATGGGCCACTCTCTTACCACTTCAAAAGTTATTTTTCCTCCCTTGGTATCCTGCTGTTAATTGATTTATCTCATTAGACTGACCTCACACTTGGTAAAGCAACCCCCATCCTTTCATGTATTTATACCTGCTCCTGTATTTTTCACTTCATGCATCTGATGAAGTGGGCTCTAGCCCATGGAAGCTTATGCCCAAATACATTGGTTAGTCTCTAAGGTGCCACAAGGACTCCTCGTTGTTTTTACTGATATCAGCATTGGTTATCAGTAGCTAAACTGTGCTGTCTATTTAAAAAGAAGTCAGGGTTGTCCAGGTACCTATGTGTAGATGTGCTGACATATTGTGTCAACCACAGGAATACTTCTCTTTGGCTATCCGCAACTGTGAGAAGGTTGCAGAGGTGACACTTAGCTTCGGGTGTACGGCCCAAGCAGCTTTGCTCAAAGCTGTCTCCCTTTTCGATATCAGCTGTTGAAATATGGAGAGAGGCAGTAGGGCTCATCAGGGAACAGGGAGAGGAGTGGCAACCCGAGAGAACAGGTCAGAGGTGATGGCATTATTCATTTTTTTTATAGATTCTAGGACTCGAGAGGTCGAGTCCAGTCCCCTGCCCGCATGGCAGGACCAAATACTGTCTAGACCATCCCTGATAGACATTTATCTAACCTACTCTTAAATATCTCCAGAGATGGAGATTCCACAACCTCCCTAGGCAATTTATTCCAGTGTTTAACCACCCTGACAGTTAGGAACTTTTTCCTAATGTCCAACCTAGACCTCCCTTGCTGCAGTTTAAGCCCATTGCTTCTTGTTCTATCCTTAGAGGCTAAGGTGAACAAGTTTTCTCCCTCCTCCTTATGACACCCTTTTAGATACCTGAAAACTGCTATCATGTCCCCTCTCAGTCTTCTCTTTTCCAAACTAAACAAACCCAATTCTTTCAGCCTTCCTTCATAGGTCATGTTCTCAAGACCTTTAATCATTCTTGTTGCTCTTCTCTGGACCCTTTCCAATTTCTCCACATCTTTCTTGAAATGCGGTGCCCAGAACTGGACACAATACTCCAGCTGAGGCCTAACCAGAGCAGAGTAGAGCGGAAGAATGACTTCTCGTGTCTTGCTCACAACACACCTGTTAATACATCCCAGAATCATGTTTGCTTTTTTTGCAACAGCATCACACTGTTGACTCATATTTAGCTTGTGGTCCACTATGACCCCTAGATCCCTTTCTGCTGTACTCCTTCCTAGACAGTCTCTTCCCATTCTGTATGTGTGAAACTGATTTTTCTTCCTAAGTGGAGCACTTTGCATTTGTCTTTGTTAAACTTCATCCTGTTTAACTCAGACCATTTCTCCAATTTGTCCAGATCATTTTGAATTATGACCCTGTGCTCCAAAGCAGTTGCAATCCCTCCCAGTTTGGTCTAGACCCCAATTGGACTAGATATATATTTCCCAAGTTACTACCTAGGGAATCCTAGGTTAATTTGGTATATACTGTTTGGTCAGGGGTAGATGAGAGGAGGCTCTTACGCCTGGAGTACATTGCAAAAAACATCATTGAAATAAATGTCATGAATTGTTAACAAGCAGTGTCTAACAGGGCAAAATGTAATTCTCTATTTTTTTAATTACTGAAATTAACAGAATATGGCACTAATTTCTACAGCTACTATTTCTCCCCCCGAACATAAGGCTTGATTTGTGTTCTTATTAACTTTGTCCTATAAATGACCTTGCAAGGAGAATGATTCTAGAGGCTAAGTGAAACAATGTCTATATTTTCTGAAGCTCCAGGCTAAGTTTTATTAATGTAATGTCTAAGATCTTTGAAGTTGTGACTTTACCAGGAAAATCATAATCTCCAAACCTTTATTCGTAATGGGTATGACTTCCAGGGGGAACAGAATACCTGCTGTGCTAATTATTTCAATTATCAGCTACTCCTAAAACGCGTAATGGATTTTCTCTGCTTCCACAGGTAAAAGGCATGACATTGTGGAACCTAACTCTGATGTTGTGAACTTGATCTCCCATGCTACACAGGAGAGATTACGAGGGCTCCTAGAAAAACTGACTGTAATTGCTCAGCATCGAATGACAACCTATAAGGTAAAAGAAATTAAGCAAGTTTTGCATTAAAGTTTGTCCTCTTTTGCAGCCTTAAAGGTAAAATTTTTCTCCATACAAACACACACATGCTGTATGTAAGTTTTTAATCTGTCCCAAGACTATTTTCCAGGCTTGCTACTGTTAATGGTGGCTTACAATTAATCCTGATGTTTCTCTTTTGACATCTTTGCTATGTGCACTAAAAGTTAAAATACGGATAAACAAAAAAAAAATCTAGTTCAAACATTTCATGGAAATGGTAATTTTAATTCAAGGACCTTTCTCATGGCACTTTACCATTGTACCATTTCTAAAAACGAAATGCTTTTCACATGGCTACTTGGTCTGCATTGACTTTAGTGGCGCTAACACTTGCACAGCCGTAAAGCAGGGTTGAATTGCCTGTAGAACTTTCATTGCTGGTAGTGATGCATGAGCTTGAAAGAACAGAGCTTGGCTTTCTGATCTCAGCTTGTTTGAAGGGCTGGCAGTTACTTGTAAATTGGACTTACTGTATATACTTGATCATAAGCCGGTTCGTTTATAAGCCGACCCCCCAAGATGGATAAGTAAAAATGCAGAATTTTTATAACCTGTTCATAAGCCGACCCTATAATTCAGGGGTCAGCAAACTTTGGCTCCCAGGCCATCAGGATAAGCCGCTGGGGGGCTGAGACGGTTTGTTTACCTCGAGCGTCCGCAGGCACGGAGGTAAACCTAAGTAAATAAAGTGTCCCGGCGCGCCAGCTGCTTACCCTGATGGGCTGGGACAGCAACTGGTGGGGAAATTTTTGGGGGGGGAGAAGCTGGGAGTCAGGGGAGTAACCCATGTGACCACCCCCCCACATGACCCCACCCCTAGCCCAGGACCCCCCACTCTCCCCATCCCATCCCTTCCCACCTTATCTGGGGAGGGCCGGGGGAGGATGTCTCTGACCTGGCTGGAGCTGCTCCGGCAGGCTGGGCAGTGCGGCCGCAGCATGTTCCAGTGGGCTGGGCTGGGCAGCATGGCTGCAGCATGTTCCAGCGGGCCGGGCAGCGTGGCCACAGCCTGCTCTGGGGGGTGGAGCCGAGTGGCACAGCTGCAGCCTGCCAGCCCCGGAGCTGCAGCTGCTTCGGAGGCTGGGGGGAGAGCAGCCTGGCCAGAAGCGGAGAGACTCTGGCCCCAACTCTTCCCTTCTGTCTCTGCTGGCTGTGCTGCCTCTCCTTGCTCCCTCTGTTGGGGGGAAGGGCTGTGTCCCACCTCTCCCTCTCCTTACCCGTTCATAAGCCGACCCCCTTCTCTGGTGCTTCCCTTTTTTACTAAAAAAATTTGGCTTATGAACGAGTATATACGGTACTTCATAAGGAAGTAATTGAAAGACCACAAACGTAGACCCTCCAATACTATTTTTAGACACATTTCAGATTAAAACCACTGAAAACACCCTTGCACTGCTAGGATCCTGCCATTTATGTGGTTGCCAAATTGATAGAATTGTTTACAAATGAAGCTGCATGTGGGAAGAAAGTTAATAACTAGCTAAACTAACAGGAGTGTGACCAAGTGTACCACGCCTTTGAGACCCCATGCCCTGTCCCAGGAAAGGAGCGGTGAAGGTGGGTCCTCCAGGCTTGGCTAGAATAGGGTGACCAGATGAGAGATGTGAAATATCGGGAAGCGGGGGGGAGGGGTGCTGGTGGCAGAGGAAACAAAAGCAAAAAAAAAAAACCCAAGAGCCGCCGGAGCATAGGAAAAATTGGTGGGGGCGGAGCTCCCACCCGCAGCTCCACGCCCTGCTCCCCCACACCAGCTCGCCTCCGCTCTGCCTCCCCTGACTGGGCTGCCGTGTCCTGCTTCTCCCACCTCCCTCCACACTTGCGCCGCCATACAGCTGATTAGTGCAAGCCTGGGAGGGATGGGGAGGAGGAGGAATGCAGCTTGCTTGGGGAAGAGGCGGGGATTTGGGGAAGGATCGAATGGGGGAGGGGGCGGGGCTGGGGCGGAGTTGGGGCGGGGGGGCCTGATCCCCCTCCGTCTGTGCGCGGGAGGGCAAAATATCGGGACAATTCGCGTCCCAACCGAACATCGGTGGGGACGCGGGACAAACAAGTAAACATTGGGACAGTCCCGATAAAATTGGGATGTCTGGTCACCCTAGGCTAGAAAGGCTGCAGGGAAGCAGCCAATCATAGCACAGCAAGCTCAGCTGAATGGAACTGCAGGGTTTGAGCTAGTTGTTCTTGGCTGGTACCGGAGGGGTGCTCCTGGCTGGTTGTTGGTGACATTGGCATTCAGTGAGGAAGCAGAAGAGTTGAGAACTTCAGCCCTGAGGTAAGGGTGAAGAGGAAGGGGCTACATGGTTAAAGGCCTATGGAATGCAGTAGCAGCTATTAAAGGAAACCACACGTCTGCTATTTATACGGTTCCTGGTTTGGGATCCGGAGTAGTGGACGGGTCCGTGTCTCCTCCCCCTCCACACGCACAGTGACCAAAGCCATGAAAAGGAGACAAGTTTAGTTTAGACGCTTAAGCACAGGAATTTAAAGGGCTCATGGACAGGGCTGAAGACCCTGCAGAGGGCCAACCATTTGTTGGACTTGGTTACCCCGGAAGGGGACTGAACTTGAAGGAGTGACCTGGCTTCAGATCTGGGGCAAAAAGAACTGATAAAGGCAGAGAGTCTCCAGGGAGACTACTCTGTACCAGGGCAGTGCCTGTGCCCTGGGGGCACTGCTCTATACCAGAGCAGACATGGACTAACGCTAGCCCAGAAGGGGCTGAGAACTGAGCCCAGAGACTGGACTAAAGACACGAATAAGGGCACAGGGACAGGCCCTGTTAGACCTTTTACCCCACAAGGGGTTCATCCATCCATTCAACTATTAACTGAGTGACTTAGCTGGAGGGCTGAGCCACTGAAGACCTGCCTGAGGGCCATAGCCAACAGGGGACACTGGCAGCAAAGAAAGGAAAGAGCGCAGAATTGCTCCCATCTGCCAGCAAGTGCTCACAAGAGGTGAGTGCACACTGTCACAAGGAGTTTTTTAATTTTTAAATACGTTTTATAGATTAGTAAACATGGAAGAGGCACTATCAGAGAATGGGAAATGAAGTACCTGGCTGTGTCTACGGAATAGTGTCTGAAGCTACTGGACATGCTGCTCCAAACCAGAAAGATGACATGGAACGAAATCCGATCTGAAAATAGTGTACCAACTCCTAATGAGAAGAGCCTCTGGAAGTCAGCAAAGTTTGACATCTCTGTATCCCAACCAAAGACTTGGAAATTAGAAGCCTTTTTTGCACAAATGAGGTGAAGCAGACTCTGAAAGCTTGCAGGAACATTGGGGAGCTATGCCTTTAGCATCCTGTAAAGACAAAAGACAGCAAAGGGCAATTTCTGAACAATGGTCTTAATGGGGCACATAGACTTCTGACTGCCTTTGTCCTAATGGAATGGAAACCAATAGATTTGTCAAATCAAGAGCTGCCAGAAGCTAAGATAGAAAGATTATAACACTTCATCAGATGTCCCATTTCCTCAAAACAAAGGCCATAACAATTCACAATCATGTGGATAGTCTTAAGCAAAAATGCAGGCCCTGAAAAATAAGACTTTGTCAGACATCTGTTTTTGCATAGGTAGTGTTTTCTTGTATGAACTTCCTCTACAATGTGGTTTTAAAAATAAAATAAAATTGGGGCTACCTCTTTTCATAATGTAACTAGGAATATACGGGTTTTTTTAAAAGTGTGATAAATTCCCAGACGTAGAAAGTAAAGAACACTGTAGGTTTATGTGGCCCCAGTGTAATTCTCCTTCCCTTCTTCTCCGCTAGGGCTAGGTATTCATTTGCAACATGGGAATACATTCCCTATTTTTCTACCAGCAAGGTGAGCATTCACAAATTCAGACTTGCATGTGCAAAAGAGCTAGATTTCAAATCTGTGTATCTAAAGCAGGATATGAGATAGACCATGTAACTCTTCAAGGATTACACTTTGATTAAAATAACTTCCACCCATACTGTACAATAGGAGCAGTGAAAATGGGGGGGAAAATCCTCTTGGGAGTTGAGTCAGGCCAAAAGCAAGTAATTCTTCCCCTTGATGGATAGAGAAGTAAATACTACAGGAGAGCAACATGCATAGTATTTTTGTTCTAGTCCTTCTAAAGAAACAGTCTGTAAATAAAATCTGCATTTGAGTCCACTATGAAATTCTGCATCTTGTGAGCTAGTCACTGACACAACTTTTTCAATGTCTTTTATTAAAGTAACTGACTTAAAATGTGCTGTATTGTTCTCCTATTCTCAAAAGTAAGGAAACTGATGTTGAAGCTTCCATAACCTCTTTAATTTTAGCTCTGTTGTGCGTAGCCATTACAACACATGTGAATCCATAGATAAGTCTAGTTACTCTATGAATATATGAAGTTGTTACAGCTGTTATAACTGGTAGTTAATGCAGATCAATAAAGGAGGGCGAGCTAGCCAATCTTAGCAGCTATCTTCTTGGGTGATGTTCTGCAATGATGCAGTTTTATAACGGGTTGTAGCAATAGGAAGACCACAAAAATGAAACAATAAATGAACTATGAGAGGAGCTCATGTCCCCAAGTAAGCCTGTTGCTAGGCAAAGAGTGTGTTTAATTTTGGTATGGGCACGTTCCGGGCCCTCTCCATCCAAATTCTCCATCCTGATAGAAATTGGTATGGACTTTAAGCTCTGTAAAAGTAGATCTGCCTGTCCACCCTAATTAGTTCTTTGGGGGAATCAACAGAATCGCTCAAGGAGAGCAGTAGATATGACTGCCTTTCAAAAAGCCTTTGATAGTTGCCACAAAAGCTTCTTGTTGTAGGTATTCATGTAGTCATGGTATACAAGGTAAAATTCTGTCATGGCTTAGAAACTAGCTAGAGAACAGAGTGGGAATAAATGGTCAGTTTCTACATGGAAAGAGGTTAATAGTAAAGTATCTAAGATGTGTCTTCTAAGAAGTTTTTAGTGTATTGAATGAGATGGAAGAAGTTGTGAATAGTGAGGCTGGAAAATCTTGCAGATGACACAATTTCGGGTTAGCCAAAACTAAAGGATTGTAAGGTATTTCAAAAGGGTCCCAACAGTCTTAAGCAATTAGACAACACAGTGACAAAAGATTCTTGGGCTTGTCTGCATTGAAACATAAGAGTAGTTCAAATTTTTCCTACATGTTGATGGGCTTTGTGTATGGGAGACATATCTAGGTGTCATTGTGGATGGATCACTGTGGAACACCAGTCAAAGCAAATGAGAAGTTAGGCTGTGTTGTGGAGACATCACTAGCAACTCCATAAAGTTGAGTTTTTCTGCATAAAGCAAGGGTTCAACCCTTTATGTATGTATCCTCCCCCAAACTACTGTGCTGACTCGTAACGTCTCAGAAAATATCATTATGTACTCAGCGAGTTTGCTAATCTGTTCAGGAGTTAAAACTAAGTAGGGCTTTTAAGCAATTTAGTACCTATCATCAGCCTTTTTTGTGCCCAGTAATCTCAATAACTGAACACACTCTTCAAACTTCCCATATAGTTAAAACTCACTGAAATTTTGTTCATGTATTACACGTGAGCATTTTTTTAGGATTAGTGATCAGTTTTCCCCATGCCTCTTTGCAGAGGCAGAAGGATGCAATGGTGTACTACAGGGAATTCCATGGAGAGGTGCCAGCATCTCAACCAGACTGAGTATCCCTGCTGTTTCATGGCATATGAGCCCACCATCTTTCTTGAGCAACAGTAGCTTCAGTCCTATTGCGAACAAGGAGAGATGGTGGCCATTTTCAAAGGGGGCTTTAACTGATAACTACTGTTAGAACATTCTGCAGCCTGCTCTGCCTAAATGACAGAGGTGGCCATTATTATAAGCAGTTTAATGCTCCCTCCACTTAGTGGTCCCTTTTTTTTGGTGTGTTTTTGGACTGAGCTAGAAAGAACCATCTACTCCTCAAGGGGTCTCTATTTTTCTTTGTTGCCCCAATTTGGGGGGAATTCTTGGTAGGAGTTGGCATACTAAACCACAGCTGCTTTTGTCAGAGTTCCCATTCATAACAGCATGATAATTGAGTAAGGAAACAGCAAGTCACGTACAGGGAACATACCTGCTTTTGAACTTGCTGCCAGGTATTTTCCCACTGAAGACATGCCTCATAATCCTCTATAATCTAGCTGCTGCAGAGACATTTCATTAGAGTATGTGGAAATAACTTTATGTATACATGCAAAATTAAGGTAAAATATTTGGAGAGTTATGTACACTTTAGCCAACATATTAGACTAACCTGCACCAATGCCCTTTTAGGACTTCATGCATTGCACACACACAAAAAAGGGGGGGGGAATTGGTGGTTTCGGTTCGGGGGTGAACTGTAGAATTTAAGCTTACACACATGGGATTTTTAAAGTGCAGTTCCAGTCTGAAAACATGCTTGGAGTGTCACTTGGGGAGGGTTCTGTGTTTGCCTTTCAATTACTTCCAGGGCAAACATGCTCAGTTTTAAAACAAAAGGATATTTTTTTGAACTGCCAGCCATTCAAACTCAACCTGACATATGAATCCAGCTTTCTGGCTTGTGATATGCAATAATAGATTATGGAGACCAAATTGTGTCCTCAGTTACACCTGTGCAACCTCAGTGTCTTTGCTGGAATTGCACAGGTGTAGCTCAGGGCACAGTTTAATCTTGTATTGGAAATTTAACAATTATGTTGGCGCGTGACTGTGAACAGAATCTTGCTCTCACGTAGCGGTATTGGTTCTACAGTATGAACAGGAATAAAATGTATAGATTTATCACTGTAAAACAAGTGGTTATGATGCCAAATGTTCACAGGGAGCAGATCTGTTGAGTTAACATGTTCAGTTTTTACATATTCCATATAACTGAACTTTAAAACTAAACAATTGAAAAAATAGTTCCTGCCTTACTTCAGAGACCTAATTTCGGAGTCCTCTATGAAAGTTGAGAATGATGCTGTTACCTATTGAAGCAGTGTTAGAAATCTCTATTCCCTACACTACTTAAGCTTTAAATCTTGCATTTGGGAACTTCAGGTTGTATGTCTGATATTCCAAACTGGTAAGGGGTCTTAAGCATTTTAATTTCACACAGCCTCCTGACCTGCCATTCAAAGCAATATTGCAACATGGTGGATTCTAGGTTGCTACTTCAAAACAAATTCTACTAATGTACCAATACTGACTTTCAGGATCATGCACATCCTGTGGGGAATGGTGCAAGACCTAGAGCAATAGCAAAACTGAGTGACTAGGACAGAGGAGGATGGGATTCACGGGTGTGCTTTAGGGTTTCTTACTTAGATTGCAAGCTCTTTGGGGGCAGGAACTGTTACCTTGGGTTTTTTAGAATGCCTCACACAATGGGAGCTTGGCCTCTGATTGGGCTCCTGGGGCAATACCGCAATATAAATTAGAAGAGGGGCTCAAGCTGCATATAAGGGGAGAGAAAGGGATTGGTTAGGTCTGGGGCAATGGTTGGTTGAGAATTCTGCATTAGTAGAGGGTTGAGTCGTGTGGATTTTAAGGTATCTTTGTGTCCACTAGTTTTATACTTTTTCCATTTTAAGTTGTTGATTGGCACTGGATTCTTTCTGTGGAATGTGTAAACTAAAATGCTAAAGATGGAACTTAAATCACCGACTGCTCACATGTTTGAGTTTATCCTTGCCCCATAAACTTATTGTGCATACTGTAAAGTATTTGGGGGTACTCTTTTGAAAGACACCATATTCAAAATAATGTGGTATTGTGGTATAGCGTCATCCTGCCCCAAGTGATTTTGTAATACAACAACGATGGTTAAAATACAAAGCCAATCCCAAAATATTTGCCTAACAAGACTACATCATAAACACACCACAGGGGATAACATTAGGGGCTGGAGCAGCCTGAGGAAGGAAGGGGTGAATGTTCCATGAACCATGTGAGAAAGGGACAAAAAGACAAGAACAGATCTGTAGGAGTATTTTTTTTTTTTTTTTTAAAAAGAACATGGGAATGGGTTGGGCTGGGCTGGTGAAAACTTAGTGGTGAGGGAGGAGAAAAGGATTACATAGGTCTTAAGGTTTCAGTTTCTCTGAGATAAGATGGAAAAGGGTACCACCAGTAAGAGGAGACACTCAAGTAACTTATCTAGAACAAATGAAAAAGTCCACTTTGGTCTTGTCTACATATTTTCTGGATAGTACATGGCATATTAAATATAAAATTTAAAGAATAAGAACAAAAATATAATTAAAATTAGCCTTCCATGCCCTGCATATTTAAATTAGGTTTTTTACCTTTTTATATCTAGAAAGGGTAAAAGTATGTTCCATTCAAAGAACTCAAGGAGGGAAGCAATGATGGTGTTTACCATTCATGTACACTAAGGGTCCTGTACTTAGAGCTCTGCGCGGTTACAAAATCTGTATCCACATCCAATCCGCAAAAATGATCTGCAGATATCCGTGGATTTGCAGGACTCTACCTATACTCAACTTCATGCACAAATGTACCATAGTTACCGTTAGCGTTAATGGGAATTGTTAATCAACCAAGGTGAAAATATATTCCTAAAGCTATAATGAACAGTGCTAATGCGCACTCTGGTTCTCAATCTAAATATCTTTTAGCTGGTTCTGGAAAAAATGTAGTCCCCTCTTCCATCCCTTTGGAAATACCAGTAAGGCTTAATTCACAATCTGGAATGACTAGCTGAAACAATGCTGCAACATTTAAATTATTATATTTTGCCAGCAGTGTGAAATATAGTTCCTGTCTCTATGATGGTTTTCTTAAGTAGGTGGTAAAAATGGATCATATATATCCTAGTTGTATAACATTTTGACTTAAAAAAAAAAAAAAAAAAGTTTGCTTAGTAAGAAAATGGTTTGTATGTGGTTTTTTCCCCCCCTTAGGTGTAAACTGGCAGTTTCAAATCACACACATCTAAAATGGAAGTTTGTTAGACAGTGAGGATAGGGAGTCAAATAGAGGAACTGGATGCTAATGGCAGAGGGCTGGCTATTAAGTAGCTGAATAGACAGACCTCTAGGAACATACTGTAGTTGGAGAGGAGACATGCAGATGGATTCTCTCGTAAGCAGAATCGTATGGAAAGTACTTACAATGATCAGCTTTGAAAAAGAGGATTTCATGCACCTCAGCTTCTTTCCAATACGTTTTTATTTGACCTAGGATAAGTTTTTAGCAGTGTATAAAAGCTTGACCAGCTCTAATCATTATTTCTTTGCAGGAGAGTAATAAGTATATCATATCTAGTGACACCAGAGCACAACTTAAATTTCTTGAGAAGCTGGATCACATGGAAAAACAGAGGAAGGATGAAGAGGAACGAGAAATGCTTTTACGAGCAGCCAAGGTGAGAGAACATCTTATTGTTGGCCACCGAGGAAAAATAACTGTCTTTTGAAAACCAGACATCCAATGACGCCTGTCTCGTTATATTCTACATTAAACTTCTCAATCCCGGATTTTGCTATTATAACATGTAAGTATATGTTAGCATGGCCTATGCCATGCAGAAAAGGTGTTCTTATTGGGTTTTTGCTTCTCTTAGAGATGGATGTTTAGCTCACGGGCAAGCCATGGGGTAAATTTCTATTGCCATCTCCCCACATATCTACTGTCCAGTCCACTAGGTCTAAATTTATTTATTTTTTGGTGCTAAAAGTGAGGAGTCCTAATCTTCCAGAAATAAATGCAAGAACAACATATGCATAGTATGATGATTGTTGATACAGAAATAAAAATAATCTTTAAGGAATAAAGTCGAAAGCTTGTAGTTACTTAAAGGCCATGTTTTGGTTCATTCGGTCTTGCTGGTAAACATATAGCCATATTTATTCTGTATTCTTAATCTGAACACCTGTCTTCGTTTCTGGATCCAACTTGCTTGCCTTTGTCAATATTCTACATGATGCCTCGTCAAAATGTTTGTCCCCACTGTTTCTGGTGATGCTCTGGAGGTGTGATCTTGACAAGCTGTGTGTGTTGCAATCTGGTCAGTCCAATATGTGACCCATTTCTGGCCTATGCTCTGGTTAAAATTGTTGTTTGAGCATAAACAAAACGTGTAAATGCTGCACCACTGAGTGTGACTATATGATCTTGGCTCAGTTTGATTAAGTGTGTTTTTTTGTTTGTTTGTTTGTTTTTTTAAGAACTGATAGAAGTCTGGGGCCCATATTCTAGAATCACTTGGGTGGGTATGGAATCTAGACTTACTAGGATCTCACTGTACTTAAACAAGAACAATTTCTTCTTCTCTACTTCCTGTCCTTTTAAGTGTCTGCTGCTGACATGAACAACATCATGCCTAGACTGGACCTGACTGACAGCGTTAGCATCATTTTCAGTTTAAGCTTCCTCCAGGCTAGAACAGAGGCAGCCAGGCCCAGATGAAGAGGAGGGAGGCTGGGGGGGGAGGAGGGAGAAGCCAATCTGGATTGAGGCGTTCACCCCTGGAGCTAAGACTTTCAATCACAAGAGAAAATTGTCACTTATTAAATATTTAACGGATGCTGCGGTGTTTAGATGCTAGTAATTTGTTAAATTTTTCTCTTCCTTTAATAGAGTCGTTCCAATAAAGAAGATCCAGAACAGCTGCGATTAAAGCAGAAAGCGAAAGAGGTAGGACTTTCAAGTTACCATGTTTGCCTTTGTGTTTTGAGGGAAGGTTGGCAGCCCTCCCCTGGCAATTAGGTCAGGGTTTATTTTGCTGTTGCATACCATTTGCAGAGGCCTTGGGGAAGGACAGGAACTGCTACAGGCAAGGGCAGTACTTCAAATGAGGTCAATGAATTATGAGCTCTTTTTAACATTTAATTTTCATAGTTTAGGCCTGTCTAGAAATGGTTCTTTGTAAACTACAGCCATACACTTAGTAGGAATATAATGTGGGATTAGAAAAAAAAAGAAACTTTGAGATTTAGCATCTGGGACTGTACAATAGGCTACATTTTTCCAGGGTAATTGTTCGTTTTGTAAATCTGATACTGCTTATAATTCTTTGGCTGGGAGGCGGTACTGGGATTTAGTTTTAAATGGAAAACGCCTCTGGCTTTTAATTTTCTGGGCCCAGCAGTTTTCTGTTCTGGAATGGAGCCCTTGTTTCACACAGTTCATGTTTAGCTGCAGGGGTTTTAGTTTATAGCTTAGACTGGTTAAGCTTTTACTCCCAGAGGCCTCTGCATAGCAACTGTAGAAATCAACAAATAAGTTCATTTATGTCTGCAGCCTCCTCTCAGTAGCTGACTTTTTACATTTCCCAATATCCATTTCCTGACTCTTCTAGCCTGAGAGAAAAAAGCTCCACTAATTGGAGCTTATTTTAATTGAGCCTTAATATTGGATCTCACTGGAGTTGCCCCCAGAGCTACTGGGAACAGAATGAAATGAAAGTACCTAAGGTTGGGGGGAGGGGAGGGAGAGTGTGTGTGAAATTTTTCACTTGACCTACAGATTCTTTTCCCTGCTGAATAAATCATCAAGCCTGTTCACATTTCTGATTAAGGATCTGACAGCAGATGATAATAAAGACAATTGAGGTGTGAGACATGTGATACAGAGCTGAAGAAATTGGTTTCTATAGTTACTTGACTGATTTCATGCAATTTTTAAGAATCTTTGTGCTAAATGAGAGTGATTTTTTTCTGAGCAACCTTTTTCTTTAACTGTGCCTTTTGAACTATGAAATTTGTTGTTGCTTAACATTGCTGCACTTGGCTCCTAGGTGCCAGCAGCACTAGCAGGTTATTTATGAATGCTTTAAAGGCCCTTATTGTTTGGATTAATGTAGGAGCTGAGGCAAAACAAATGGAAATCCAGTAAAATAGTCCT
This sequence comes from Emys orbicularis, assembly GCF_028017835.1. NCBI lineage: Eukaryota > Metazoa > Chordata > Testudines > Emydidae > Emys > Emys orbicularis. The sequence goes on along the minus strand of NC_088684.1, from coordinate 80,547,180 downwards.
AAAATCAATGCTCTGGATTTCCACCAAAGTAGAAAGAGAAATACATAAAATGAGAGAAGGGAGGAAGGGCAGAAGGGAGAACTTGCTTTTATTATGTTGGGGGTTTTTTTTCATCTTGTGCTAAGAATATTGTCAAGCTTACAATTTGCAAGTGGCAGGGTTGCCTAAATACTCTGTCCAAATTGATTCTCATGTCACTGAGATTGCAGCAAATGTCTCTTCAAATGTTTGTGTGGTTGCATCCTGATTTCCATTATCTATCTTGTGTAGATAACTTCTAGCACACAGCGTTTTATAGGTTTTTAGGGAGATTTTAATGCAGCATTGCAACCTAGAAGTACCTGTATATAAGAAATTGATATAGTTCCTGGCCTCCTTTCCTCCAAACAATGTTGTACAAGAGCCTGAAAATCCTAAACTACAATAGGAAATTGGAATCGAAGAAGTTAGATGGTATTATTAGTCCTGAATATTTTGTTCAGTTCTCTCTTTAAAATGACTTATTAGTAAACCAGCAAGAAGGCACCTTGGTGGAGAAGACACTCCACCTGAATTTAGTTGCTCAGCCCTTCCTTAATTTGAGTTCATGTCCTTTAGACCTCTATTTTGTATTAGTTTAAACAGCCTTTGTACCATCTGTCCCATATTTCCATCAAATTGTACACCCCACTGAATGCTCCTTCTAATTACCGCTCCATCAAAAGAATCCAGGCATAGGTTTGCCATACCTCTTTGAATAATAGAGAGCTTTGCATCAGTGTGTGATTCTGGTTGCCTGCTGCTCTATCATTTCAATGTCCTTTTAAAGAATGAGTTAAGTAGAGCTTCCTAAGATTCCAAATGCAGCTTGTTAACTCAACCTAATGAGCTAGGATATTTTTCTCTTAACAGATTCCATTCTGGGGCTGTGAGTTGCATTGAGCCCAAATCCAACTGGTCCGTTCTGATACTTCTTTACTGAAAGCTTGAAGAGGGCTGAATGTTTGCATTTTTTAAATGCAAACACAAATGGAATCTAAGAGCAGAGAGAAATCAACAGTTTTTTTGTGGTAATTCAGGATTAAAACTTGAAAAGGCTCATTATCGCCAAGACTACCTTTTTGCCTGTCAAACCCTGAGTGTAGCCTGACCCCAAACACCTGAGTGTCTGTGGGGCTTTGGCACACCTGTGAACAAGGGTAGTGCCATTTCCAGGTCAGCCTTTCCAATAAGGAGAGGTCATGGTGGCTACCCAGAACTGTTCACAGCAGGAGCAATTCCTGAGTCTCTGGATCAGATCACAGATAACAATTAAAAAGCCGAAGTTTGTAATAGAAGGTGACCTGCAGGGAAAAACCCTGCAGCATTGGAAGCCTTCAACATCCCAGGACCCTTTTAAGCAGTGTGCCCTGAAGAGGGGGGTGCAAAGGACTGGCAGGGTGAGGAGGGGCAGGGAACAGACAGGCCTTGCCATTGTTCTCCAGAGTTTCAGCTCTCCCTTAGAGCAACTTTTTTTTTAAACTTTTTGTGGTGGCAGAGACCTTTTTTAAATTGGCAGCTCTTGCCAATGTTTTCAGAGAACCTGAAACAGTAGCACTGAGATGTGGCCTCCCCTATTAATTTCAAAGGGGAATGCTAACTTGGATGTCAGTGATTCTTTAAATGTCAAGAGTTTTAACTATTTACTGCTCATCCAAGCATGGAAGAAAGGAGTAAGGATCACACCAGGAAGAGCTACAAAATAAAAATGAAAGGGCCTATTAAAATACAACTCAATTTCCTTCCATTAAAGGTCTAAACCGTGGGTCGTAAGCCTCTAACACGGGAGGGATTTGAAAATGAAACTAACCATGCAACCCTTCTTGAAGGGATGTTCAGTTTTCCAAAGTTTGGTAAACAATTTGTAGAGGACTGGACTTAGGAACTTTGGGTTTAGAAGCCTTAGAAATGGAGGCATAATAAAAGACTTTGTCAAACAATTTAGACACATGGGCCAAGACTTTCAAAAGTGGCCAGTGACGTTGGGTACTTCAGTGTTTGATGCCTAACTTGAGAGACCTTAAGGAGCCTGATTTTTTTTTTCTTTTCTTTTTTTTAAGGAAGTACTCAGCACCAATCCAACTGGAAATCACACTTTTTAATGTGGCTGAAGTTGGGTATCCAAAATAGCCAATCACTTTTGACCATCTTGGCCATAGTGTCTGTATTTCATAAATGACATGTCTCCTGCTATGAACAATGTAAGGCTACGATTTAGTCATGGGTATTTTTAGTAAAAGTCACGGGCCCATGAATTTGTTTATATCCCGTGACCTGTCCATGACTTGTACTATATACCCCTGACTAAATCTTAGCTGGGGACGGGGGGTACTGCTCTGGGGGACCAGGACGGAGGTGCTGCTCTAGGGGGCCAGGACGGGGGGCTCTGCTTTGGGGGCTGCTCCAGCAGGGGCTGTTGTGGCTGTCCCTGGGGTCAGCTGCTTGGGCGGCCTTGGGGTCAGCCACACATGGGAGCCCTAATAATGTATCCTACTTCCACTTTGCGCTCTTCATTCATTAAACGCCATCCCTCCCATTTTTTCTCCTCTTACCACCCTCAATTCTGTCCTCCTTTCTAGATAGTTGCATTGTATCCTCCTCTTTGTTTTATAGAATACCAACCTGCATTTCTATAAACTTATACCTGCCATCTGCCTAGGGATTGTTAATTGGCAGGAGAGGGGGTGTTTTGAAGGTTTTTGTCACAATGGTGAATACATATAAATTCATGGTTAGCTCTCATCCAACAGCTGGCTACAACGTCTTTTTAAAACTGTTTTATTGTAAGTGCATCCAGAGACTTGGGCAGTGGACATATGCTTTTATAAATGAGATTATAAATAATTTCCCTGACCTTTTTGGCCTAACCTCACTCCTCAATCTTCTCTACATTAACAGCCACCGATTTGCCCCTGCTCTGTCTATCTAGCCCACACTAAATTTGATCCTTTATTTACTTCCCTCCTTCACCCAAACCTGTTAGCAAATTATCACCTACAGAAAGTACACATTCCTTTCTAGACTGCTGTTGGGCATGCCTCAAGCTACTCCTTTATCCATTCAAGAATTTTGTGCTTTCTACTATACTTACTAAGTTAGCCTTTTGTGTAATAGCATTCCCAAAGCCTGGGTAAATTGTTCATGGCTTTCCCACTCTGTTACTTCAGGTTTATTGGGGTATAAACCTCCTTTTTGTGAATCTGTGATTCTTGTTCTTTGGACTTTAACATTCTAGTTATTTTCTGCCACTCCCCATTCTATTGTAGTTTAATGTTTTAGTTAACTATTTAGTTTAACTTTTTTCCCTCCCCTAAAGTGAAATGTGCAAGTAACTTTGTATCTTCCCCAGATGATATATGTTCTTAAATATCAGTGTGCTGACTGGTCTCTAGTCCACTAACACTTTCTATTCCAATGTGACTTAAATAGATGTACTAAAGAGTAGGAATATAATACGAGATGAGCAAGCATGAGCTTCATGTGAACAGAAAATTCCAGCGCATTTGTCGTATGTGGTGCTCATTGTGCATCTGAATTAAAATCTCATCTTTCAAGCTTCCCTTTCTCTCACCTCTTTTCTGAAATCTTGTGTGCATGCCATGGGACCTTGGAAACGGTAATTCTTTAATTCAGGGGTTCTTCTGCTTTTAATAATATATCCCACATTTTAGTGTCTCGGGGGCCATCTCTCCAGCACTTGTGTTTGCATGGACTGTCTCCTCACCCTCTTTAGTTTAGTTTAACCTAAAATCACTGTGGCAGCTACTGCACCTTTTTCAGCGAAACAGTAGTAGGAGAGGGTCTAACTTATTTTAGCAGTTACTAATATTTGCATTTGTCGTAGTTTCAAAACTAGTCTCACTGTATTTCCACTTCCCTTCATGTCCCTTCCGTACCTCTGTTCCTTTTATCCCCACCCCACCCCTTGCTCTACAACTCTGGTTATCTGTTCCCCTTCTACAGATTCACTCCTCCCATTTAAAAAAAAGTTTCCCAGTTGCTTGGTTTTCCTGTTCCCTTGCATGTGTTGCCCCACTTTTTAGTTCTGTTCTTCCACGCATTCCTTTTCCCAGTGGTGACTCTAGTCCTCAAGGTAGCTCATATTTCCTGTTCACTGCCACCTCTTGTGTAGTAGTAACCCCTGGAAGAGGCAGATAGGAGCTGGAAACAAGTTGAAGACCTCACAATGTCATCAACCAGCTGTCTGATCTTCCAGTAGCAGCTGGATTATGGTGTTAGTCATTTAGACCATTGCTTTAGACATAACCACATGGGGGGTGTACATCCTAGCGTTCTGAAGCAATTTAGGAATGAAGCTGCTGAGCAACTGCGTGTCATACCTTATGAAAATCAGCTATCCTGAAGGACTGAAAGGTAGCAAATGTACATACCTTTTTAAAAAGCCTGAAGGGGGATCATTTAGGGTCTTTTTGGGTTATCAAGAAATCTTTGTCAAAGTCACCCATGAGAGCCTGTTAAGGAAATTAAGGGTATGTCTACACTGCAGTTAAACAGCCACGATTGGCCTGTATCCGCTGACGCAGGCTCAGGGCTGTTTAATTGCATTGTAGAAGTTTGGGCTCAGTTTGGAGCCTGGGTTATGGGGCCCCATAAGGGGGGAGTATCCTAGGGCTTGGGCCTGGGCCTGAGCCCAAATGTCTACACCACAATTAAATAGCCCCTTAGCCTGAGCCCTGTGAGCCCAAGTCATCCGCAAGTGTGTTGTTGCATTGTAGACAGACCCTACTTAATTACAGGCCGAGAGGTAAAGTGTACTGCTGTAGATTATAAACTTGTGAAGAGTGAGCAAATAGTATGAATAAATAGATTTCAACATAGCAAAAGGTTTAAAAATGGAAATACCCAAAATTCTGTTTTAGGACCAATGTTTAATGTATTTGGTGAAAGGAAGTAAAAAGTGAGATGGCAAAACTTGCAGAGCACAGTTTAGCTATCTCAGGATGACATAAGAGTTGAGGGACTTAACAAGGGTAAGTAACTGGGCAGCATGATGGCAGATGAAAATCATACAAGGTGTAATGCACATTGGAAGGAACTACTGATACTCACTGCTGGATTTTAAGTTAACTAGTCTCTCAGGAAAAGGACCTCCCCATTATTGGAGGCTTGCAGGCAGCTAAACACAAGCTACTGCTGAATACTCAACAGCAAACACTAGTCAATGTAAAAAGAATGAGAATTATTGAATATATTATGGCATTATATAATACGCCATCTTATGGAATGCTGTTTTCAGTCAGGCCACCCCTGTCTCTTAAAATGTATAGCACAAATAGGAGTTCAGGGATGGGAGCTACAAATAGCTACTGAGAACCTTGTGTGAGAAGACACTGACAAATTGTTTAGAGATGACATGACAAAAGTTTACAGTACGAATAGTATAGTGAAGGTAAATTAAGTGCTCCAATTTACATTCAAGCAATGGCACATCTGTAATGTTGAAATGCAACAAAATTGAAATTGATAAAAAAATACTCTTAGGCACAACACCTAATCAACCTGTGGAACTCAATACAAGAAGATATTTGAGGCCAAGAGTTTAGTAGGATTCAGAAAAGGATTAGACAAGTTATTTTCTGCAAGGGATCTAAATCCTCAGACATTGGGGCATAAGCCAGTCACTGATTTGGGAAGAAAATCCCTCTGCGCAGGTTTTTGTGTAACTGTCTTACACTTGGTTTTGAAACATCTGGTTATAGCCACTGTCAGGATAGTGGATTCGACATCTGGCCTGGTAGGGCAAATCTTAGGTAGTATTTACTTTAGACTTCTTTGCCACTGAAGCCATGCCCATGAAATATCTTTTAAAAAAATCCACAATATAATCTAATGCAACTTTATTTAATACAGTTTTTTAAAGAGCTACACACCAAGCCACTTCAGACCATATACTGCCTGCTATCTTGTATTTAACTCTAAAAAAAACCAATTTAAAAGCCAGTAGAAACATATTGTATGGCTAATTAAAGCATTCAGTTAGAAAGGGTTTAAGGGGGTGGAGGGAGAAATTGCATCATAGGCAAGAAAGAAAAGATGGCAAATACATTAGTCTCAGTCTTAAAGTTCCACCTCTCCTGCTGGAAAGAATGTGGCATTCACCTTGCAGGTCAGAAAACTACCTACAAAACAAGTGAAATGTAAAGACTCCAGTGCTCAATGGGTTAGGTTTGCTGAGAGCTGGTGTAAGGTCCTGAGGAGGCAAAGTAAAATAAACATTTAAAATAGGAACATGCTTGGCATGCAGCAAAAGGGAATGGAGAAGGTAGGTAGATATCTTAGGCCAGGTCTACACTACCGCGGTAGTTCGACAGCTGGCAATCGAACTTCCGGGTTCGATTTATCGCGTCTGGTCTGGACGCGATAAATCGATCCCGGAAGCGCTCGCCGTCGACTGCGGTACTCCAGCTCGGCGAGAGGAGTACCGCGGAGTCGACGGGTAGCCTGCCTGCCGCGTGTGGACCGCGTCTGAACCGCGGTAAGTTCGAACTAAGGTATGTCGACTTCAGCTATGTTATTCACGTAGCTGAAGTTGCGTACCTTAGTTCGAATTTGGGGGTTAGTGTAGACCAGGCCTTAGAGCAGAAGGCAATAAAGAAGAGCATTCAAGAGAAGGGGCAAAAAGCTTCTGAAAACTTGATGCATGAAAGGTAGAAGGAGATTAAACACCTTACATCCCTCAGTCTTTAGGTGAAGCAAGGTAGAATATATAGATAAAAAGAAATGAGAATGCGAGAGAAAAAGAGAGATGAAAATAATTTCAGTATCTAGAATAAACAGCATAGGTTAAAAAAAGACAGTTAAAATGTAGAATTTCAAGATGTACAGCCAATGTACAGCAATGGAAAAGACTTAAGGAGAACTGAATCCTTTTAAAATGAGTAGAAAAACTAAGTGATCATTTGAGTAAACTCTTTTGTGATTACCTATTTTGGTATAATTTCTCCTTATTCTATAAACTGAAACAGTCCTCTACCTTGTTTTGTCTCTTTCATATGCCTTTGTCCGCCATCTCCTTTTTCCTCAAGCCTTCGACATATTTTTGTTCATCCACATTACTGCTTTTATTACTCTGAACATATTTTTATTGCTGAATAGCATGCATAACCCTTGGGCATACATTAACTTGTCTTTCAGCCCTCCACAGTTTCCTTTGCTGCCAGTTCCTCTGATGCTTTAAATCGTTTGATATACCCTATCTTTTCCCATGTTCTTCTAAACTTGGTGTGCTGAAGTTATCCTTCTTTTGCTAATTACTAAACCCATCTATGTAAGGGCCACTGTTGGTCGATCCCACACCTGTACATTTCCAATCATTTTTCTTAAGTCACTCCAAACCAAGCCCAGAATTGTTCCTTGTATAGCTTCCTTTCCATACTGTTCTGTCTGTTCGCATCCAAACAGTTGCATACTCCTTACTGCCTAGTCTCAAAGATTTAATTTCTTTATATTGCTCCTTCTATTCAGTCCACATCATAGTGTTTCTTAGCACTTGATTTTTCCATTCCTATTTCTCCTTCCATAGTTGTGTAGAAGGGTATTTTTCATGGTATGTGGGTGTCACATTTTCTGTATGTACTTTGTCATGTGCTGCACTCGCAGAATTGAGCATTTGGATTGACCTTTCTACTAGGATACCTGCCATCTGTCAAAGTGCTGCCTCTTGTACTCCCGTAACCGTAGCCTATTTGCTACCCTGTTGTCTACCCCAGTGGTTATCAACCAGGGGTCTGGGGTCCCTGGGGGGCCATGAGCAGGTTTCAGAGGGTCCTTCAAGCAGGGCCAGCGTTAGACTTGCTGGGGCCCAGGGCAGAAAGCCAAAGGCCCACCACATAGTGCTGAAGTCCGGGGCCCGAAGCCCTGCCACTTAGGGCTGAGGTCTGAGCAACGTAGTTTCGCGGGGGCATCTGTGTCATGGGGTCCCAGGCAATTTACATGCTTGGTAACCCTTAACACCGGCCCTGTCTTTTATATGTAGAAAACCAGTTGCTGTGGCACAGGTGGGCCATGGAGTTTTATAGAATGTTGGTGGGAGGACCCTCAGAAAGAAAGGTTGAGAACCCCTGGTCTACCCTGTGCTCTTCAGACCTGCTCCTCTTATACACTTTGCCTCTTCTGCAAAACTGTCCTAAATGTTGGATAGCGTAGGAAAAAACAGGCTCCCGAGAACAGTAAAAATGCTTTCTGGATCCTCAAAGCATGGTCTTCCTTTTCCCTGTCACTTTCTTAAGATAACTTCACACCTGTTTTCTGCATATGTATATGACCAAAATGCAAGTTCTCTTCTTACCAAAATAATTGTAAACACAATAAATATTGAGTTAAATAGCTCCTTTTCTTATACAGGTGAGGCAAGGTGACCTAGTTCAATAACATAAATCACATACTAGAGACATGACACACCAATCTGTGAGTTGGTTAAAAGTACGGTCCACGAACAGTACACTGATTAGTTTCTTTCCCTTCCAGTTTCCCCGACAGATTTTCATGAACACTACAACAAACGGTTCTTCCTTAGCACATAACTATCCACATTCACCCAGTGTGAAATAGGGCTCTGATTAGTCTCATCGTGAAGTACTTCAAAGGTGACTGTTTACCTGAGACCATCTTATTTGAATTATTGAACAACTTAAACTCATGCTTCATAAGACCCTGGATATGTTGCTTGGAAGGCAGTGTGACTTGAAGCAGCTTTTGAGGTTTCTATTTAGTGGGTGCAGGCTGGAAGCTTCCTGAAGAGCCAGGTTCCATTTCCTTTTGTCAGGTATAAGGAAGTGACTTCATACTACTCTGGTTCTCCTGCCCAATGGGACAAAGATGGTACCTGCCTCTGGAAACAGATGGCCCTGCTTTTTTGCCTATGAGACAAGTAATACAGTATTTCCTTTAATTACCAAAACAAATAAACCAACCTGTTAGGTAATAGCAAAGAGAAAAAATTGTCTCCTTAGTCAGGCACCTAACTGTGGCTAGTAGTTCTAGGACTGATGGGAGACCACTGGTAAGCAACCTGCTCTACTCACCATTGTGACCAAAGATCTCAATCTTGGGAATGCTTTGCATAACAACCCAAATTGCTTTTTCACCAGTCTGGAGTCTCGTAACTGAAATATTTCTGGTCTTTTCATAAGTTAAACTTTATTTTTAAAAGGTATTGTCATCAAAAATGTAGTCAGTTTAATATTGGGTAGAGGCTTTGCATATTTTACTGAAATGTGGAGAATAAGACTTCACAAGAGTGAGAAATACAATTTCCATGAGCTGGAAAGGTAATATTTTTATTGGTAGAGAAACTGAGTGGAGAAGAGAGAGGTCAATTTTAAAGGCTTTCATTTTATGTGATTACAGCTATGCTGCAAATGCCATTTCACTATAAGGAAGGACTTAAAAATGTACCTTTTTTTGATTTGTGCTGCAGGTCAGATTAACTAAAATGGTTATTGTCACCCTAGAAGTTCCTGACTGCTGCAAGACCAGACTTTAAAACCCACTTTTATTATTAAAAAGGCCAGCAGCAACAAAGACTATTTTGCAACTTGTGAGACATTTTCACAGCAATTTGATCGTTGTGTACAGGATTTTAGAAATCTTTGTACTTTAATTCTTAGAGTGAAAGTAAAACTCAGAGGGAGGAAAATGTGCATGAACACTTTGTCATTTGCTTCTGGTCCAAAGGCTGCCCCCTTTATGCTGTTTTGAGACATAAATTTTGACATTGACAAAATCCTCATTCTTCATGGAGTGGCATAATGGCAGCAGCATCTTCTATTTCAGTGGCTGAAGTGTAGGTCAAGATAGGAGAGGGAGCTTGCCAGTTTTGGTGGCTGTCATGTGGACATTATTGTGGTGATGCATCATCAATCATCCATCTCCTGGTAATGGGATCCAACAAGATGATGAGATAATTTGAAAGGAGTTCATATCCTCCATAGCCTAGAAAACGATGTACAAGTGTTCAGGGTGTGGCGCTGAGTAAGGGCACATCCCTCATCTTAATTGAAATGGGATAGGAAGAGGATCTATTGATAGAAAAATAGAGGGTCCATGGAAAATATTTGAAATACTAAATGCAACTTCCTGCCTTTTAAAAGATTTAAAGACACTTCAAAAGATTAGCATAATGTCTGTATTTTGAGAGAGGTCTGGGATGTGTTTAGAAGAGGTGGGAGGACAGGGAAGGTAGTGGAGAAAGAGATTAGAGGGCATATCTTAAGAAGTGGGTTTGGGAGAAGAGGGTTAGCTGGGACACTGCCTCTTCCTCATTCAGAGATGTTGACTTCTAACCATTCCTAGTGGAAGTCTGGTAGTCCAAGAAACCCTTCAGCCAAGCACCAACTCCTTCTGTAGCTTCCAAATAACCTACTTCTGAGTCTTCCCCACCCAAAGGGAGTTCTTACTCTGCTTTATGCTGCACTGTAAACCCCGTTCCATTTCTCCCCTTCCTCCACTTTTCTGATCACTCGAGGATGTACTACAAAAATATCTGTTTGAAATGAAAAATTTAACTCAGATGTTTCTCTGACCACCTTGTTCCTGACCACTGTATCATAGGAATAATAAACTAGCGATTGTTCGCTGGCATGTCTTGGTACCATCTTCCTGTCTCATGAATCTCTCCTTCCCATTCTGCTTTCACTACTCTCTCAACACTCAGTCACAAGTATTGTACATTTATAAAAACTAAATACATTTCAATCAGATCTTTTTAATTGACTCACCAGTGTGTTGAGCTGGGCTGCTAGCATGGTGCTCTTCATTAATATTTCCTTCAGTCCCTTACAAGGATTATGGGCATTTATACAGGAAGTTTACATTGGCATTGTATTTCACAATTGGTGTTTCTTTGTACTAGAGCACAACTTTCTCACCTCCAGAAAATAGCCAGAATGAGACTTGTTCTTCAAATCCTAGCCAGATTCTGCCTGGTTTTGTTGGTCCTATGGTGGAAGATGTGTTGTGGACAGAGTGCAGATGGATGAAGTGGCGGAAAGCATCCCCAACTTCCCTTTTCATAAATGGGGGCCCTGCAACAGTTGGCGTTAGAAAGTGGTGCTGGTAGAGGTAGCCAAGGATGCATCAATTCACCATGTTAAAGAAATTCACGTTCTCCTGCTGAACCTGCTTCCCCCCCAACAGTGGGTAGGCAATGATAGCAGCACCTTCCCTCCCTCTCAGGGAATTCCCAATCCCCACCAATCCAGAGTGGAGGGAGATTAGCTGGTGTAGGGAGGTGTGACTTTCACCCAAACTGGCAAAAGAAGGTGTATCTGTCTCTTGGGATAATTGATAAATGTCTCTTCTAGACTTCATTAACTCTTTAATGGAATTACTCCATGCACTGTACAGAATTCAGCAGCCTCTGTTTCCACCAGTAGCCAGTTGGGTGATCACATCACCTTCGACTGGCTCTCTATTAAATCAGTATCAATTTCAGTCATACTTCTTTGTGTCACTGGCTCTTGTTTTGTCATTACCATCGCTGCCTATCAAGGTAAAAGTTGGCAGGCCACTTATTTTGTCCAAATTTAATAATCTTAAATCTGAGAAGGGGCAATACATTTTTCTGTTGCTGTGAAACCCATTTCCTGCTTGTCTTGTTGTCATCAGCTTATGTCCACTATTAATTGACTTCAAAACAAAAACACCTTGAAAATCTGGCCACTTATTGGAGAGCCTAACTATAGACTCAGGCTTTGATCCTGCAATGAGCTGAGCATGCATGCACCCACACAAATCTCAATGTAGGGTCAGCATCTTAGACTCCCTGACTTTAGGCACCATCTTTGGAAATAATGTCCATTGCTTTTAATTGGCTATCTGTCGATTAAAGCAACTATATACTGGTCTATCTGCACTTACCTGTCTCTTTGCTGTATTGTAACAGCCATAAAACTAAAAAACATGCTCTTGGAGCTTGTGAAGTACAGTGTGGCACCTCTGTATGAAAAACGCTGCTACAAAAATGTATTGATAGGAATGTCTGGTTAAAACAAGGGATATACAATTCTGTGAAATTCAGCTCAGATTATTGCCCACAAGTTTGGATGTTTTTGGAACATCCTAGATTTAGAAACTTGGGCTTGGAAATCGAACAGCTGACTGTCAAAGAACCTTGGCTTTTAATTGCTTCTAATGAATCCAGGAAGTGGTTAAACTTTAATATTTTTCATTTTTATTTGAATTTTTTCAAATCTTGAGGTTTGGCTGAACTTCTAAGTGAAGGTTCAATTTAGTTACTTTGATCTAAATTGTTTTCTCCTCTCCAGCTTAGAGTAAGTTATTCTTGACTTCAGAAAATATTTTCTACGTCTACCTCTTTATTTTATTTTATTTTTTTAAATTATGTTCTTTCCAAAACACACATCACAAATATTAAGTTTTTATGTAAGGCAGCTGTAGATAACTTAAGCAATTGCAAAACTTTACTGGTAACATACTCTCTTAAACAATCTTGAAAATGTTAGTCTACACTACTGAAAAATGGAAACACAGCATGCAAAATGCAAGTTCTGATGAACAAACTTACATATTTATTTCTATTTTCTTATTAAATGTAAAGTGTAAGTGTGATATGGTAGCTAATGCTGTAGAAACATTGTTTAACTTCTCTGAGGAGATAAGGTGAGCTGTAAAAAATCTTTTTAAAATTTGGATTGGTCTCTTTGTATATTGTGTGAATGACTTGGGGGTTTAAACTGTTTGTAACCTTAGTAACATTAGGAATGTCAAGTCTGTGTTTTGCTGGGGGAAGGGGTCTAATCATGTTTGTTGCTCTTCCACCTTAAGTGCTGGGGCAGGAAGGTTGAATTTGTGACACATCACTTTTTTCAAAATGTCCATTAGGCACTGGAGGTGATAACCTACCAAGGGTTTTTAGGGGAGACAAGATTTAAGTTTTTTTAATGTTTAAAAAAAAAAAAAAAAACAACAACCAACCAGGAAATGCATTTTAAACACAGCTTTCTGCCTTTGTACATAAAGAACTATAAGCCTAATTTCATCTTCGAGTACTGTCCCTATGGGTGCTCCACTTCAAGTGCTTATGCACCTCTCAAGCCCTTGATCCGCGATTTCTAGCTAGCAGTGCCCATGCCCTGCTCATGCACCCTCTGCTTCCTCATGGCAGACACTGAGTCTATACAGGGGTGCGTATGTGAACTGCCCTCAGTGTCTGACATACACAACACCTGAAGTATGCCTATCATCATTGGTACAGTTGTCTCCAGCCATGGCAATCTCGGCTACGGTGTCACTACTGGGGTCCTTTGTTGCCACAGGAGTTCTGATACTTGAGGGACCTCTGTGTCGGATTTGCTGGCCAGGTACCAAGCATGTCTCAGTACAGAGACCTTGGTCTCTGAGTGGCCACTCCATGGCACACAACTCTCATCCATCCTCAATGACTGCCCCCGTATGGGAAGATGTAGAGGAAGAAGACTTCCAATTGGTCTCCTTGAGTGTCGGAGGAGGGGGCGTCGTCCTACATACCTCTTCAGGAACGCACCCTCGCTCAGGGAGGACTTTGCAGCTCACCAAGGATGGTGGAACCAACCTTGTACGCCACCCCCAATCTCCCCCCCCCCCCATGGTCATATTGAGACCCGTGGGCTGCCTATTGGCAACAATTCAACAGACTACTGGTACTGTCCCTCAGGGAGGCCAGGGTTTCCCATCCTCTCTCTACCCTTGCATGACAGAAGGAGACATTTGAGGAGCAGGAGGCTAGGGCAGAAGAGGAAGTCACCCCTGAGACTGCAATTTCGTCATAGTTGCTGGATGAGGCTGTTTTGCCTCCCCCACTTTCCACCACCAACAACTTCATACTGTTCCAGGATCTCATTAGAAGGGTAGCTGGTGCTCTGCAGATCCCTCTGGAGGAGGTCAGAGATCAGCAGCACAAGCTGCTGGATGTTTTGTAGTTGGCAACGCCTTCCAGAGGGGTGCTACCTATTAATGAGGCTCTGCTGGATCTGGCTAAGATGGTATGGCAGATGCCGGCCCCTAAGAACATAACGGCCATACTGGGTCAGACCAAAACTCCATCTAGCCCCGTATCCTGTCTTCTGACAGTGACCAACGTGAAAAAGGGTGGATAAGAAGTACTATGTGCCTTCTAAGGATTCTGACTATTTATTTTCTCATCCCCACCTAACTGCCTAGTGGTGGATGCAGTGAACGAACGGTGTAAGCCACATTTTGAGACCTACCCCCATGACAAACACCAAAAGCAACTGGGTCTTTTTGAAACGTCTTATTGTCTGTGACCATGCAGTTCTGGATTGTGAACTGTCAGGCAATCATGGCCAAATACAACTTGACTAATTACAACAAGCTCATGGCCTTTATTGAACAGCTGCCACATGACTGCAGGGAGCAATTCTGGCCCACTGTTGTGGAGGCTCAGCTATTGGCCTGAACAGCTCTCCAAGCATCCCTAGATGCTGTGGACATTGCTGCCAGATCTCTCTCCACCGTGGTAGTTATGTGCAGGGTGTTTTGGCTCCAACTTTCAGGGTTTCTGAGAGAGGTTCAGAACCCTATAGAGGACTCCCCTTTGTCTCAGAGAAAAGCTTACGACCAATGAATGATTCCCTGCATATGCTGAAGGACTGCAGGGCTGCCCTATGTTCCATGGGCATCTACACACCTACAAGCAGGAAATGTTTCAGTACGTCACAGACTGCCCAGAGGTCAGACGCTGTTCAGTTCTTGGGGTATCGCAAACCCATGGGGAAAACCCGCCCAAAGAGACAGGTTTCAGAGGAAGAAGGCGGCCCAACCACCCTCCATGACCACCCAGGCATCATCTAAACAGCAGTTTTGATGGGTTGGCTGTGGGTTCAAATCCTCCCACCCCTCTGATTTTTGCAGTTCCATCCTTTAGCCCCCGCCTTCCCTTTGGGGACAACCTTGTTCATTTCTTCGGGCTTGGGAATGGATCACTATGATCCAGTGGGTCTTGGAGGTCATAACACTGGGCTACACCAGCCAGTTTTTTGGCACTCCTTTGTTTCCACCCCCCTGCCCTGTCCCTCATCAGGGACCCCCACATGAGCGTCTACTAAGGCAAGAGGGGGACTCTCTTCTCCAGCTAGGAGCAATACAATCTGTCCCTTCCCCTTACAGGGGCTGGTAGTTCTTCTTCTCTTCCTAGTACCAAAGGAGGATGAAGATTGGAGACTGATCTTAGATCTAAGACGGCTGAACAAGTTGGTGAAATGTCAAAAGTTTCGGATGGTGACTGTAGCAACTATAATTCCTTTGCCACGGGAAGGGGGTCGGTTTTCATCCCTTGACCTACACAGTGCCTACTTCCATAAAACATATAACCATTTCCTATCGCACAGGAAATACCTATGCTTCACTATAGGCCAAGATTACTTCCAGTAGCGAGTGGTTCTCTTCAGCTCCAAAGGTGTTTTCGAAAGTTCTAGGAGTAGTTGGTGACTTTCCTTTGACAGGAAGAGATTCTTGTCTTCCTGTACCTTGACAACTGGCTGCTCAAAGGGTGCTCTTTCGGGGCAGTGTTATCGTCCACCCAGAGGGCCTTTGGTGTGTTCCAAGAGTTGGTCCTACAGCTGAATGAAAAGAAATCCATGTTAGTATTGGTGCAAAGGATAAAGTTTATAGGGGCGTACATGGACTCAGTGACAGCCAGAGCGTATCTCCCTTTAGACAGGTTTGTGACCCTGTCAAGAATGATAGGAACAATTCAGGGCAGCCTTTGGACCTCAATAAGCAACTGTCTTCAACTCCTTGGCCATATGATAGCGTGCACCTTTGTGACCCATCATGTAAGGCTACGCTTCCACTGCTTCCAAGGTTGGTTCAGAGCTGCCTATTCTCTGACCAGACACACCTTGGATAGGTGGGTGAAGGTCCCCTTGCACGTGAATAACTCCCTAAACTGGTGGAAGGAGCAACTCCATGTCTGTGCAAGCATCCTTTTCTGCCAACCCACCCCAACTCTGTTAGGGTAGGGAGTCCTCTTTGACACCCCCGGGTTCAGGGCAGATGGACAGTCCATGAAAGCTGTCTCCAGATCAACCTTTTGGAGCTCAAGGCCATTGGGAACACTTGCCTCCATTTCCTGCCCTTCATCAGGACAGAACGATTAGGGTCATATCGGACATCATGTCCTGCATGTTTTTAAATCAACAAGGAGGAGCAAGATGAAAATCCAAGGTATCTACCAGTATGTTTTTCCAGAACCTAATAGTTTTCAGCTGGAATCCTATTTCCATAACCTGGGTATTAGAAAGTCAAAGCCCTTCTATCTGGATAGGGCTAAGTGATTTAGGAAATTGTCTACACTTCATACTTTTCACAGATAGATCAAAGGGGTTCCTATTTCTGCTCAGAGACCACCTGATATCCATTTTGAAAGTATCCCTACCTGTTACGAGTCTGTGGGTGCTCAGCCCTCCTTTCCCCCACCACCTCCCCAGATGTGAAAGCGCATTCAGCCAGATTGCAAGCAACATCTACAGCATTTTTGAAGGATGTTCCCGTATCGGAGATATATAGCGCCACTATGTGGACTTCAGGCCATATGTTTTCAAAGCATTATGCCCTGCGTCATTCCGTCGGATCTGCTGCGGCACTTGGCTCTGCAGTATTGTCTTCAATTCTGGACCCTGATCCGAAGCTCCCTTCTCTTCTGGATACTGCTCGGAAGTCACCTGAAGTGGAGCACCCCATAGGGACACTATTCAAAGATGAAGGAAATGAGGAAATGTTACCTACCCTGTGCAGCAACTGTAGTGCTATAAGATGTGTGTTCCTATGAGTGCTCCACTACCCACCTTCTTCCTTTCTGCTTCAGATGTTCCTTAGGGAATGAGTGAGTATAGAAGGAAATGAGGGCAGTTTGTCTGTGTACCCCCACTATAGCCTCAGTGTCTGCCACGCAGAGGCATAAGGTGCATGTGCAGGTCAAACGGGTACTGTTAGCTAGAAATCTCTGATCACTTGCACCTCTTGAGCCCTTGAAATGGCATACCCCTATGGGAGCATAGCTGGAACTACAGTTACTGCACAGGGTGAGTAATATTTCCTTTTTATTTTGTTGCAGATCATTTTAGTCCTACTTGAAAAGGTACAAATGACCAATAAGAGAGTAGAATTTGGTTACAAATTCAGATGTCAGAGTTTTTGCTGGCATACTAAGTTCCTATTTTAAGGAGCCCCCTTCTTTTTAACAGGATATTAAAGATAAAGAAGTGGGGGAAAGTAAAAGTGTTCAACTGCGCTGCAAGCTCAATAAATGCTTTTTATAGTTAAACAGCAAAATGTGAGCAGACTACAAAAAGTTCCAGTGAAATTTTGTGAGATGAGGAAAAGTATAGCTTTCTTTCCTTGTATGCAGTGGTTGAACTGAGCAGTCAAAAACTCTGTAAGGAATTCACCTTTGGCTGAGAATTTCTTAGGCTTTGAAAGAAAGTGTTGCCATTTTAATATAAAAAACTGTAGCTGATGCATGACTAGAAAATCAAATGCATGGGCTTCACAGTCAGGGAACGTTTTGAACCCTGAGTTGGAGAATAATTTCCTTTCTGCTTTGCCTTTTTGCTATAAATGGTATTCCTTCGCCGGGGGATGAAGGGGGGAATACTTTGCGGACTCCCCCTGTGTTTTCTTGAGTTATTCCACCATCCTATAGATAACATAAGAATATTTCAACACACTTGGGAAGCAGCAGTACTTGCCCTGCTATATGAAATTTTCTTAGTTTTATTTTTAGAAACTGCTGGTGATTTTTAGTGGTAGCATGATAGTGTATTTAAAAAGCTTGTTAGTCATCATTTTGACTAAACTAATCCAACCAGCTAATCATGGAATCTGTTCTCAAAATAAGTCAAGACTTAAGAGGGAATTATTTTCTTCATGAACAACTGAAAATAAGTATCTGGAGTGTTAAACATCTCAAATACAATTTTTTAAAAAAAATAAGCCTGACATTTTGAAAAAAGTTAACCAATGAGAGAATTGAAGTGCTACCTGCATGCTATTAAATCTCAGTCACCTGAAAATTCCTGTGATCCACGTATTCTGTCCCCATGACATTCAGAGTAGTGTCAGGGCACAAGGCCTTGGTTCACAAAATTAAGCTTCAGATAATTGAAGTCAAAATGAATGCTGTCAAATACACATCATGTTTTGGAATTTCTCTTGCTTGCTCAAATGGAAATAGGGTGACCAGATAGCAAGTGTGAAAAAGCAGGACAGAGGATGGAGGGTAATAGGCGCCTATATGAGAAAAAGCCCTGAATATCAGGACTATCCCTATAAAATCGGGACATCTGGTCACCTGAAATGGAAACAACCTGTGAAACTGAGTACAGTGTGACCCGTTCTCAATATCGAGAACCTTCAACTCTCAAAATGTTAATTTTTGGCCATTTAAACTGGTTCTGAGCCAAAACTTTTCTTGTCTCACTAATCAATAAATAGCAAAATTCACTGAATTTGAAGATCAATAGGAATATCTCTGGTAGTATTGTTGATCCTAGGTGCTGTCTTCCCAAAACACTTGAACCTAAGGACAATGCCATGGCATATGTAGTGGGGTTAGCATTTGCTGGGCTCCTAAAATGACTAGCGTGGCAATGGGCCTAATTACTGGAATTGTAATTTCTGCAAAGCCATATAGTCTCATGTCATGATGCAGATTTTATAAGCTATGTAAAAGATCAAATGGTTGAAGCTGAATGAACAAATTTGGCCCTTCAGTATACCATATATCATATACTTTTCTTTTTTAAATTAGATGCAACAGTTGGAGCTGGCACAGATGCAACAAAGAGAAGCCAATCTCACAGCTTTGGCAGCGATTGGGCCAAGGAAAAAAAGACCACTGGATTCACCAAACCTTGGATCTGGGCTTGAGGTATTGAAATGTCTTGTATGCATTTGTTCCATTTTAATATTGAATTATCTTCTATACCTTTTGGGGGGAAAAAGGAGGGAAGCCCTCCATGAGGCTTGTTGAATATTGTAGGGAAAATAAAGATTTAATGACTAAAGAAATACTAAAAGCTTTAGTTTTGGTGAACTGAAATTATTTGAATATAGTTTCTAATAATGTGTATTGATGAGTGATGCCACGATTAAGCCATGGACAGGTCACAGGCAATAAACAAAAATTCACGGCCTGTGACCTGTCCATGGCTTATACTAAAAATACCTGTGATTAAATCTTATGGGGGGGCGGGCAAATCCAGGACGCTGCATGTGGAGGGGCGGGTTGGTACTGCTGGGGGAGGCACATCCGGGGGCCAGTGGCACCAGCTGGCCAGGGGCCACAGCCTGTGGCTGCTCCAGCCGGCCCGGGGCCGCTGCTGGGGCCTGCAGCACTAGCTGCTAGGGGCCATGGCCTGTGGCTGCTCCAGCCAGCTGGCCGGGGGCCACTGGCTGGGGCCAGCTGCTTTGGCAGCCCTGGGGCTAGCCACACTGGCCGCTGCAGAAGTCACGGAATCTGTGACCAACACAGAGGCCTATTGAAGAGCATGCTGTATAAAAGGAGTGCTGTATTTACAAGACCTAATCAAAAGCATGATGATGAAAGTCTCTGCTTAATCTCGGAGAGGAAACCTCCACAACTTCAGTGATGTGTGACAGCAGCGTAACTGTTTCTGGGGCTGTGACAGACAACTAGCTGCCTAGCTTCCCTACAGGGGAAGAGAGTCTCACCCAGAGGGACAAACAACTGTTGAGGTGGTCTCTGGAAGACAACCAGCCGCCTCTGCCCACAAAAAGTAGTAAAGAGGCATCTGCTTCTAATCCTAGTTGTCCTAGAATAACCGAAGGGCCTTGGTACACAAGCTATGCTCCCCAATGGGTCAGGACCGTGGGTTCAAGTAATGTCCTCCTGATCCAGGTGCCCTTGTTTAAACACACAAGTTGTACCAATTTAACTATCACAGACGTACAGGAAGGGGATTAAGCAATACCCGTATAAGGCACCTGCATCCATACTAGTGATTGTACCGCCAACTATTTCATTACAAAATCGCACCCCATACCAATGTAGTTATACCTGTACAAAATCTGTGTAGACCAGGCCAAAGTCCTTTAACGTGGTTTGTTGCAGTGTGCTCCTGAAGGAGTCTGGAATCTCCAGTAAGGTGGTCTTGACCATGCTAACCCCTTGAAAGAGAAATACTTGTGTTTTGGAGTGTGGACCATTCCCTTTATATAGGGCATAGAGATTCTTTCGGATGCACCAGAATCTCAGCTTTCTTAAACTTCCAGCAGCTGGCTTTCATCAAAAGCCTAATCTCTGCACTAGCGCCCTTGCTTGCCCAGTAGAGGGGTGAGACAAGGTGGGATCCTCTCCCCAGTGTCACGTTATCTGAAACTCTGTCCTGAGTTCCAAAGTGCCTCAAAAGGAGTCAGAACATGGCTTGTATAAATCTCAGTGGGAGCGAGTCTCCCAGCACAGGTAGACAGACTCACGCCAGAGGGGGTCAAGCTATGACACTAAAAAGAGCCGTCTGGCCCTTACGACTCAGGCTTTCACCCCTCCTTACCCCTAGGCTTGAGAGCCAAAGCTCCACCCCAAGTCCCAAAATCCCTGCTGCGATTTTTAGTGTGATTGCACAAACAAGGCTAGCTTCCAGCTGCAGTGTAGATATACCTAGTATGAGTCTCTCTTTAACACATTGTCTGTTCCTCTCCCTGAGGTGGCTTGAATAGCTATCTCTTATATAGTGGTCTTATAGTCTTGTGGTATTGACTTTCCCATAATAACATGATGCTTGGCTTCTGTCCTAGTTTTTATAAAAAATCCTGATGTCTGACTCATTTCCTAACCATGATATTCCCCCATCAAAGCTTCTACTCCAGTCTTGTTCAAGTTTTTCCCTTCCCGTAACACCTGTCATCTCAAAAGGGCCTTTGAGGTGCTCTTGGATCAGAAACATTGAGCAGAAAAGATTCCCTTTTTCATTCTCTTCCACGGTTCAGGGAAAGAGCTCATGGTGGCAGGATACACCCTGGCCAGATTAATTGTGTTGGGTATCTAAGACTTATGAGGCTGCCAAACTTCTCCCCAAGACTTAGAGCCACTACACTAGAGACATGGCCACCTCTTGGTCTGGACATGGGAAGCATCATCAGATGAAATTTGCAAATATGCCACTTGGAATTCCTTGCACTTGCTCACTAGGCCCCACCCCTGGTTGAACATGCAGACATCTGCGGACACAACCTTTGATCAGAATGTTAGAGCAGAAGTCCATGAGAAGGTGGGGGTAAAAGAATTAAGGGGGTAAGCAGTTTCCATTCCTCCTTCCCTCTCCATAGCCCTCATGCTGCATCCTCTAATTCAGCAACAATTCTCATGATCATCTTTCCTAGAATGTTTCTTTCAGAGGGTGCCTATGCAGAAAAGCGGGGGTAGGGCTGACCTAGGAGAGAAGGGCTAAAAAGCTAGAGGCTAAGCGACCAAGGAGAGCTAGTGAACAAGGGACAACGAACGGGAGTTTCAGAGGGAATTTGTAAGTGGGAGTCATAATAGAATAGCTATGGCTAGGAAGGGCGGCATCACCAGTGCCAACGCTGCTCCTGCACCCGTATCCAGACAGAGAACTTAACGATGGATGCCTCTACCCAGATCCTAACGTGAATTTACAGAAACTTGTGACCTGCATTTCTCTTTCGCAGAATGCCTGGCTGGGGAGTAGTTATCAGTGGTTCACAGTCAAACTGGAAGGGCATATTCAGTGGGGTCCCGCAGGGATTAGTTCTGGGTCCGGTTCTGTTCAATATCTTCATCAGTGATTTAGATAATGGCAGAGAGTGCAGGCATAGGAAATTCTTTTTTGTCAAGGTCCCAATTTCTTGGTCAATGTATACTCAAGGTCCAGACTCCAGAGAAGAAAATAATAAAAATAACAATGATAATAAGTAAATAAGATTTCGGGGACTGTTCAAAAGTGTCTAGCGGTCCAGATTTGGCCCAGTGTCTGCCTATTGACTACCTCAGCATAGAGAGTACACTTATAAATGTTGTGGATGATACCATGCTGGGAGGGGTTGCAAGTAGAGCCCTGTGCGGATACAAAAATTTGTATCCGCATCCGATCTGCATAAATTGTCCTCGGATATCCATGGATTTGCAGGGCTCTGCTAACAGCTCCACAGGTCACCTCGCACCAGTGACGCAGGGCTGTGTCAAACCCCCAACTCCTCCCACTTCTCCCCAGAGACCTCCCACACCCTGCTCTGCCCAGTCGTACTTCCTTCCCCACTCTGGGTGGAGGCTACATCCTGGGTCCTAATGTGCAGCACCGCCCTCCCAATGGGGGGGCTCGGACACCCCTACACAGCTGTGGCGGTTCTAACACATGCTGCGTTATGCTCACTGCATAGGAACACAGCATCACGCTCCCTTCTGGGAGTTGCAGTTTACCTCCCATATCTGAGCAAGCTGGGGACTAGAACTCCCAGAATGCCCAGCAAGCTGCTGCTGCTTGATTCAGAGAGCCGAGCTGAAGGCTGGGTAACAGCCACTCCATTCAGGTGAGTGTGTTGCAGAGCCCTGTGCGGATACAAAATTTGTATCCGCATCCGAGCTGTGATCCGCAAAAATGGTCTGTGGATATCCGCATCCATGGATGGGGATACAAAGCAAATATCCGCAGATTAGCAGGGCTCTAGTTGAAAATGCTTTGGAGGACAGGATTAAAATTCAAAATGATCTGGACAAATTGGAGAAAGGGTCTGAAGTAAATAGGATGAAATTCAATAAGGACAAACGCAAAGTACTCCACTTAGGAAGGGACAAATAATTGCACACATACAAAATGGGAAGTGACTGCCTAGGAAGGAATACTGCAGAAAGGGATCTGGGGGTTATAGTGGATCACAGTGGATCACAAGCTAAATATGAGACAACAGTCTAAGGCTGTTGCACAAAAAAGCAAGCCTCATTCTGGGATGTATTAGCAAGAGTGTAGTAAGCAAGACACGAGAAATAATTCTTCCACTCTACTCTGTGCTGATAAGGCCTCAACTGGAGTATTGTACTGCAGTTTTGGGTGCCACATTGCAGGAAACATGTGAATAGGGTCGGCTCCAGGCACCAGCTTGCCAAGCAGGTGCTTGGGGCGGTCACTTTGGAGAGGGGCGGCACGTCTAGCTGTTCGGCGGCAATTCGGCGGACGGTCCCTCACTCCTGCTCGGAGCGAAGGACCTCCCGCCGAATTGCCGCCGCAGATCGCGATCGCGGCTTTTTTGTTTGTTTGTTTGGCTGCTTGGGGCGGCCAAAACCCTGGAGCCGGCCCTGCATGTGAACAAACTAGAGAAAGTCAATAGGACAGCACAAAAATGATTAAAGGTCTAGAAAACATGACTTATGAGGAAAGATTGAAAAAAAGGGTTTGTTTAGTCTAGAGAAGAGAACAATGAAGGGGAACATAAGTTTTTAAGTACATAAGTTTGTTACAAGGAGGAGGATGACAAATTCTACTTGGCCTCTGAGGATAGGACAAAAAGCAATGAGCTTAAATTGCAGCAAGGGAGGTTTAGGTTGGACATTAGGAAAAACTTCCTAACTATCAGAGTGGTTAAGCACTGAAACAAGTTGCCTAGGGAGGTTGTGGAATCTCACTGAAGATTTTAAAGAATAGGTTAAACTAACATGTGTCAGGAATGGTCTGGTTATTACATATTCCTGCCTTGAGTGCAGGGGACTGGACTGGATGACCTATTGAAGTCCCTTCCAGTCCTACACTTCTGTGGTTCCGAACTGAGACATACATGTAAAGAGCCTATATCTTTCCACTTACTGGCCTAATTTCTGCAGCTGGGTCAATATTGTGGAGACTCCCATCCTGCAGGCCTTTTAGTCCAGCCTTTGACAAGAGACTGTCCTTAGGGAAGTAAAGCAGTCTCCTAGGTCAGAAAGAATCAAACTGGAGAAGCAAAGGAGGGAGACCTAGCAAGTAGGAGACTCCTCCATGATCCTCGTTTGCCATCCTGCCCCTCAGATCAAGTGAGGTGGAGGAACCCAGCTCAACCTGGCCACAGAAAACGTATTAAGAACTTATCTTCCTTTTGAGTGGGTACATTTTATGTTCCTTGGAATCTTCAATACATCAATAGTGGCCTTTATTCTGCATGTAGAAGTGAGCTTGTTATCTGCCTTTTTATGTAACACCACTGGAAGACTTGAAAACATGAGCCTGGCATTAGAATAACTTTCCTCATCTCTCCCTCCCTCCCTTCCCACCAAGTTTTTTTGGTTAATCATTCTTGTTTTTTTAACAGAGCCTTTGATAAGGAAAGGCTATATAACACAAGGTTGCAATTGTTAACCCTCTTTTGGCATAAGAGGTTGTGTAATGGCTTCCTGTTACATATTTCAGCTGTCACTCATTCTTTGGCATGTCCATTATTTCCTTTATTAAAAATTTGGTAGCACTGTGCCAAATAAGTACAACTGGGAATAGTGTCATATTGCAGTGTTTTGGGCCATTAATGCAGTACTTTTTTAAAAAAGGGTTTGGATGTGAACTTAAACTGACACAAACCTGGTAGCATTTGTTGTAAGTTCCATTGGAAATGCACATTCATAAATTTAACTTTTGATGTGTGTTGTATTGATCTCTAGTTGGACCAACATCTAAATCCTAGCATGCTGATTAGTAAAGGATGTCATGAAGGTAATTTCACATGTGAAAACAACCTGTTTCTTGAATGCAACTCTGCATGTTCATGTGTAGTATTTGTTGTCTTGGGAACAGAGGAGTGGTTTGTCTAAGAATACCTAATTCTTTGGAAAATCTTTTTTTTATGCTTTATTCCATTCACAGTAGATATTTTGTGAATGTAACCTCTTCTCTCTGTTTTTCTCTGGGAACTTCTAAACTGATGTTCCAAGATGTCTGAACAAAATTTAGTGACCATAAAGAACTTAATATTTGGTATAGAAAAATGCAAATTGGTCTGAGTCCCATTTAATATTGCTAGAAGCAGAATACCTATAATTCATTGATAACATGCTAAGCAATAAACAGCCTTTCTTCAGAGGCTGTCGTCGTTGGAGTCTCCAGTCCTAGTCGATGTATGAGTCACCTTGTTTCAGTGCATCTTGTGCAACTATAAACCAATGAGGAATCCACAGATGTGTCCGCCCGTTGGGCAGACATGGCCATGTGTTTTTGCCACAGCCTGCTTTCTTTGCTCACGCTTCCCTTCGGCTTTTTCTGTTCTGTTATTCTCAATGGCTTAACCGCAGACCAACAGGTCTGCCTCCATCCTGATCTATCAGCAGCAGCAATTTCCCATGTATTCAGTTAGACTTGGCCTCCCAACATACATGCTCCCATTTTCAACAGTCCATAAAATATGGCTTTGGGAAGTCACAAACCATCCATACATACGAGATGACCACCCTGCAAATTTGTGCCTGTATGATTAGGGATTCACCACTAGTTATGCAGCACCAATCCAGGACTTCTATGTTTTGGTATCCTGTCCGACCACTTGATGTTACAGATGAGATGCAGACAGGACATTTGAAAATGCCTGCTATAGTGTCCATGTTTCACAGCTGTAGAAAAGAGTGCTGAATACGATTGCACAGTAGACCGTAATCTTGGTGTGAAGTTGAATGCCTCTCACCTTCCCCAGGCAATTTCATCATTGATCATGGCATTATTAGATCAAGTGCTGCCAAGATAGCCATATTTTTCTACTGTTTTAAGCAGTGTGTTATCAATTGCGATTTCGGGGACAGAATCCTTTTTTCTTTCCTTTTCTTTTTTTTTTCTGGAGCAGGCTAGTAAAGCACTTTGGTTTCCTTGAGTCTGATAGTGTTCAAATCGCTTGGCTGATCTAGAAAAGCAGTTGATTAGATGCTCCGTAGATATGTGCTACGAGTGCACAGTCATCGGCCAAGAGGAGCTCCCTAAATAGCAAATCAATCAGTTTAGTGCGAACATGAAGATGCTGTGCAGAATTGCATATAAATACTCCCGTTTCAGTCTCTGAAAGAATCTCTAGCAGCATAATCCCAAAGAGAATAGTAAATAGTGTAGATGCGAACACAGCCCTGCTTAACACCATTTGTGACAGAGAGGCTCTGAAGCACCATTTTCCAGCACTATATACCCAGCATGCCGTCATGGAATGAGCACACACTGGTGATAAATTTGTGCAATGAATTCAAATTGATGAAAGCAAGTACAATGTGGCTTTAGGCCAATACACATTTGGCATCTTTAAAATCATCTTTTTGGGCAACTTGTCTGAGTAATTTAAACTCAGAGAGTATAATTATTCATTTTGTATTGCAAATATAAAAAGTATTATACTCCATCTTAAATGCCAGAATTTCCTGGTTTATAGCAACTAGGAATAAATCTGTCCCTAATACTCCTGTATCCATTTTCAGTACCTGAGTAGTGTGCTGGAAGGATTTCTTTCTTGCATTCTAGTTCCCCTTTGTGTAGTTCAATTAGATATATAATGTTAATTGTAGTGTTAGGTTTTCTTTAAAGTCACTTTTACCATGAATGTTCAAGTTGCATCAGGTAACATTTTGTGTGTTTTAAAATATAAATATAAATATAAATAAATATAAATATAAATATAAATATAAATATAAATATAAATAAATATATATATATATATATATATATATATATATATATATATATATATATATATATATATATATATATATATATATATATATATATATATTTGGGGCATTCAACTGTGCTCCAACATAGCTTAAAATAAGAGAATAAGATGTTGGTATGTTTGATTTTTCTGTTCCTTTATACTATAACTCAGTATTTAAAAAATAAATGGAAGTGTTTCAGGCCATTAGTCAGTAATGTAAACTAAAGCTCCAGGGTATTTAGAGAAGGAGGAGAGAAATGATTAGTTTTCAAATGCGTTGAAGTGAAATGTTTCACCTACATAAATTAACGTTTTATATTCAAATCTACCTTCACTGGGCAAAGAAACCTAGCAAGCACTGGCAGAGGGCAACTTAACACACTAGACTGTAACGGTTCCAGTCACTGCTCCAAAAATAACAATAAGTGAAAGGCTAAAATCCATCTTATAACATGTGCACCATGTCCCTTCCCTACTCTCCTCCTTCCCACTAGTGGGTCTGCACCTTTGATCATGATGGCTCCTCACCTGAGAATATTCTTCCTCATCCTCTGTGCTGT
Source organism: Emys orbicularis (assembly GCF_028017835.1). Taxonomy (NCBI): domain Eukaryota; kingdom Metazoa; phylum Chordata; order Testudines; family Emydidae; genus Emys; species Emys orbicularis. The sequence goes on along the minus strand of NC_088684.1, from coordinate 80,519,947 downwards.
ACAATCTCTCCTCTGTTTCCTCCTCGAGACTCTCATTCCAGTGCTAGATACTCTCTCCTGTGTGCTGGTCACTCTTGCACTCTAAATATTTTAAAGACAAAATAATATTGTGAATTATTTTAAAGAAATATTTAAGATTTCAGGGAACAAAATTGGACAAATCAGCTACACAAGCGCATATGATCTACTGTTAGAACCTTTGTCTCCCTTAAAGCCCCATTACCCTTTGTCATCCCCTGCTTTTATGTCTGAATTAAATTGTAAACTCCTCTAGGCAATGACATACTCCTTTCTTTGTTCTCTAAAGCACCATGGACATCTGTGCCACAGTATACAGTAAACTGTGTGCTATAATGGCTATTGATGATGGATACATGCCACTACATTTCAGCAGGGTTATGACTGTGGAAAAATCAATGGAGACTATCAAGCTGACAGTTAAGGCTAACATTTCCAAGTCTAGAATCTACATAAATGTCAATATAAAGAAGAATTATCTGTTGTTCTTGTTTGAGACATTTGTTATACTCTCTTTACCAGGATCAAACATCAGCATTCAAAATGAATTTGGATTTAAGCACTTATAAAAGAATCTGGTTATCATGATAATACATGCCAGTTGGTGAAAGTTGCATTCCAAGTATCATCAGAAATCCTTTTCAGTTGTACCCTTTTATATCTTCATTAATTTCTTTAGAGTCTAGGCCCTGAGTACTCTTTGCATGGACATTGCAGGGGAGGCCTTGAGACTTCAATTCTGTAGATTTTTTGCCACATTTCCAAAAAATGGGGGACAAATGTTAATGAATTGTAAGATGGGGACACTTTAAAAATGTATTTGACAAGGATGTTTTTGAAATTCTCACTAAAAGGAAAGAATGCTAGCTTTTGCGAGGAAGAACACTTTGAGCCACACATTCTCTCCCTGATTCTTCTAATTATGTATTATAGTGTATATTGCTTCATGATGAGCCATATAAACTGTTACCTATGATGAGGCAATCAAGTGTCACCATCTAAAATGGAGGCACTCTCCTATGGTGGTGAAACAGTTGTAGTGAAAAGTATCATTTTTCGAAACGTAGTTCTTAAAAGTTCCCAGATCAAATGCAGGGAATCTCTTCTGCTGAGGAAGTACAAAACCACAGCTTTTAAATAAGTGCTTATAAAATCTGTTTCCATTATACAAGATTCTAGCTCCTGCAAATCTATTGCAATTTTAGAAATTAACAGCACTGTACCTATATGCAGTATAATATAAAAATTAGGAATATATAATATATGCATTACATTTGAAACTAAATATGCATTCATTGCAATTTCTTAATCTTCAACTTCTGAAGAGAGAATTTCAGACTATTCTACTATGTACAGGAAAGATTGATCAGAAATTTACACTAATGTAGTTTTGGGGAGAGTAAGAAATAAAATTGGTGTGGCTAACAATTCTTACTTTCTGACCCACATTACTACATTAGCAATTTAGAAATAAACAAAGCCACATATGCTAACCAAAGGGTGCTGTAGGTGTTATCTTTCATACACTTGCTTTCATGTTAGTGACATTTGTATTGACTGACTTGCTGTTCTCCTTGTAGTATCAAGTTTTTGTTAATAGTTCTTGGCTATTGCAATGGATTGAAGAAACACCTTGATTCTAGATATGGCTTGGAGAGGAGTAGTTCTGTCTGCAATAGGAGTGGACTGTTTTAGCAGTAAATAACAGGAGCCCTTGCTTACAGTAAAACTAGAAATGTAGACTCCTACCAGTATTGTTTGTAGATAGGATCTTGACAGTCGCATGCAAATCCACTAACTTAGCTGCATAGATACTCTGCTCTAGGAAAGCTGAGTATTTCTTAAGTCTTCCTATGCAGAAGTGGAACATCAGAGTTAACATAAAAGCAGTATGTCTACATTCTATTTTGTGTACTTGCACTACATGTAAATGACAGGTTTCAGAGTGGTAGCTGTGTTAGTCTGTATCAGCAACAAGAACGAGGAGTACTTCTGGCACCTTAGAGACTAACAAATTTAGTTTTCCTACTGTATTTTCCACTGCATGCATCCGATGAAGTGGGTTTTAGCCCATGAAAGCTTATGCCCAAATAAATGTTAGTCTCTAAGGTGCCACAAGTACTCCTCGTTCTTTTTACATGCTAAATGTATCCCATTCTGTGAACAGCTATCTAGTATATTGCATCATCAGTGCTTGTGGTTGCATTACAGAAGCCTAAAACTAAATTGACTGCTCCCTGTCTTTCACCCTTTGGATATTCTTGTCTCTACCCTACACTGGATGGCTATTCGATTCTAAAAGATGCAGCACCACTATGAGGTAAAATGATTGTCTGGCCATTCAGCGTTTCCTGATCTGTTGTCTGTCTGAGATTGAGAATTCTTTGGCAGAGATTGTGGATAACATTTTGAAAAACACTTAGGAATATATAATATTTTCAAAAATAATTTTAGGTACTTTAGGGTCTGTCTCATTGACAGTCAATGGAATTTAGGTCAAGCTGCTTTTTGAAAATGGGACTTAAGTGCTTTTCAAAACTTTACCCAAAATCTCGGCCAAAAAATTCTCAATCTAAGGCACTGTTCTGTTTTCAGGTGTCTTGGGACCTAAATTCCACTGACTTTAAATGAGACTTAGGAGCCTAAGTGCCTAAATCACTTTTTAAAATGGCACTTGAATCTTTTCCAAATGTTTCCATTTATCTCCCCCATGATTTGTATAGCACAGAGCACCCTGACAGTGCTTTGTAAATAACAAATGCTATAGCTGGTGTGGTGAGACCACAGTTCACAGCCTTGCAAATACCTTGACTTCTGCGGGACCCCCAACTCCAGCCCACAGAAGTTTGACAACATGGCTAGTAAGCAAGATGAGACACAGCGAGGGATTTAGGATCCAAGGTAACAACAACACTTGTAATAAATCACATGGCTTCCGTTATCCAGCTCATGCTAAATTATGGGCATGAGTCTCCTTCATTTCTAAAGAATGAAGAAACGGTACCAAAAACCCAGTATTCCAAAACTGCTGGACTTTCTCCAGCGTGGTCTAGACACTGAGTATCATCTCTGCAGGTACCTCTAAATCCATGGAAGATCTTCCCCTCGTATTCAAATCCCTATGAGCAGCTGTTCTTTCAACACCAGCTCCCAGACCCACAACATTAGAGGGTGAGGAGACAAAACCTGAACAATATAGACACCTTCAGGCATCTTCCCCTGAAATTTAGGAAGAACATACAAGTCATCTGTTGCCAGATTGATTAAGTGGTATATTTGATTTCAGATCTTTGCTTATCTAATTCAAAATCCCTGTACCAGAAAGAATCAAGGTTCACACAGCCTGTTCTGTGGCACCTTCTTGAGTAGAAATGGTATTGATCACCGCTGACGTATGCAGGGCTTCAACTCAGTCATCCATTTACATGTTTATAAAACACTGTAAGCTAGACCTTGTTCCCCCACAGATGAATCCTTTGGACAAAGTACCAAACAGAACGGTCCCTAAATAAGCCAGCAGTTCCTTCCAAGTACAGATATGGGACGAGTGTATTTCATTTCTCCATACTGCTTACTGTCCAATTTGTCACAAATTGGGGGCAAAGTCAGGATCTAGGGGTAAATGGTTACCAGATATTTTTCTTTTCTAGAACTGGAATCCCTTCTAGTCTGATCAGGCTGATTGAATGAGTTCTGCTGTCTATCTTAGGAGCACCATTTATGACAGGATTTCTAGCAGCATTTTCTATCAGCAGTACTAAACTTTTAAATGCATCTACAGCTTTGGAAGTGCTCATATGGGGCACTGGAAGGAGCATGGATAAGTCCCTGAGCAACAAGTCTTTGCTGCCCCACATCACTGCCAAAAGAGACCCCTACTCCTTAGGGAGGTGATCGGGGGAATGGCCTAGCACAGAAAGGAAATAATTAAGTAGGACTTTCTATTTTTCAGAGTTTAATGCGTATAACAGGTGTTTTAATGTTTGGGTGTTAGCTGTAGTAGGTGTAAGCACCTTTTCAATCTTAATTCTCTCTTAGGGCTTGTCTACACTGACAAGTTTTGTCACCAAAACACACAAACAGCAAGAGTGTATACACTACAACTTTTGTCGCAAAAAATGCTCAGTTTTGGTGACAAACTTCCACCCCTATGAGAGACTTTCATCTTTCCCCCTCCCTTTATTGTGGACAAAGAGCCAGTGTAGACACTGCTGATCGTTTTGTCGACAGAACTGGCTTTCGCCAGTATCTCACAATGCCTGCCCTGCTTGCTCTGCTCAGTGTTTTGATCTCTGTTGCCCTGCAGGCATATGCCCCTCCCCTTTCAAAGCTCCGGGAAGTATCTGTGTGCTGCTCCGTTTGGAGAACAAACAAAGAGCAAATCATTGGAATGCTCCTGTTCTGCACTGTACTAGGAACACAGCAGCAGGCAGACGGGGACAGACTGCTGTGCTGCTTTGCCATTCCTCAGCATGGAGAGCTCACAGAGCTGCTCATGATGCTGCTCTCGGCAGCTGAGGGGGCTGTGGGAGAACTCGGAGAGAAGCCCAAGATGCGCAGTGATCAGCTCTTCCTTCCCACAACACTGCACTGTGGGATACATACCCACGGTGCATTGCTCACCCTGTCGATGATGTCCCCAATGTGGACATGATCTGTTGACAGAGGGAGCAAGTGTGAACACCTTTTGGCGATTTTTGTTTTGTTGACTTTTGGGTGTCGACATAAGTCTTGTCAACAAAACTTGGTAGTGTAGACAAGCCCTTAGTGAAGTATTCTTGTGTGGGTATTAACATAATTCATCAACTCAAATATTGGATTAAGATGCAACTATATTTAAATTTAAACTAAATTCAGATCACTGGTTCAGTAGGAGATGAGAACTGGGTTGCTGCTGCTTGTATATCATGTGATGTACCCAGCTTCCAAGCTGATCAGCCTGCCTGCTACTTGATGCCATTCATTAGTACACATTAGTGCAGCTGAAACAGCTTCTTAAAAGCTGCTGAACGTGTGACTTTGAAAGCAGTCACTTTAAGTTGGGCGTGAACTTCTAACTTGCAAGTAGATGTTCTGGAGAACTGAGCCACTATGCAGATACTGTTACAAAAGTGCACGTTAAGGGTGTTTCTCCTCTTCCTTGTATTCTGGATTACAGTAACTCTTCACTTAACATCCTCCCGCTTAATGTTGTTTCAAAGTTACATCACTACTCAGTTAGGGAACATGCTCGTTTAAAGTTGTGTAATGCTCCCTTATAACGATGTTTGGCCGCCTGCTCTGTCCACTACTTGTAAGATTCTGTAGAAGAGCAGCGACTTTACAAGGGAGCATTGCACAAGTTCCTCTTCTCCGCCTCCTCCCCCTCCCTCCCAGCGCTTCCCCCACAGCTGTTTGGTGGTGCTTAGGACTTTCTGGGAGGGAGGGGGAGGAGCGGGGAAGCACTGCGTCTCTGCTCCTCCCCCTACCTCCCAGAAAGTCCTAAGCACGAAGCGATGGGAGGGAGAGGGAAGAGTGGGGAAACGCCGCGTCTCCGCTCCTGCCCCTCCCTCCCAGAAAGTCCTAAGTGCCACCAAACAACTGTTTGGCAGTGCTTAGGACTTTGGGGGGGGGAGGAGTGGGGATGTGGCGTACTCCGGAGAGGTGGAGTGGAGGTGGGCCTGGAGTGGAGCGGGGACAGGAAGAGGCGGGCCTGGAGCATCCCCCGGCAAAGTCGGCACCTGTTCTTCTCCGGGGAAGCTGCTACTGCGAAGGTGCTTCCTAGCGTCCTTGCCTGCAGCGTGCCTGTGTGAGGTAAGCCAGGGGCACTTCCCAACCACAGTACAGTACTGTACAGTATATAATGCCTTTTGTTGCCCCCCCCAAAAAATTTCCTTGCAACCTAACCCCCCACATTTACATTAAATCTTATGGGGGAAATTGGATTAGTTTAACATCGTTTCACTTAAAGTTGCATTTTTCAGGAACATAACTATAACGTTAAGTGAGGCGTTACTGTATATCTTATGTTCCCCAAAACTCATGCTTCAGGTTTTCAGTTGGCCACCTGCGGAGGTCAGGAAGGGATTCCCCCTCATGATGTATTCTAGGAGGGTTTGGTCTCCTTCCTCTGAAGGGTCACGCATGGAGATGGGACATCAGGAGGGGTGGGCAGGTGTGCTGAGGTGGCACTGAGCATTCTCTCTTGTGCTTGGCTGGTTGGGGCTCACATGCTCGGGGTCTAGCTGATTTCCATATGTGAGCTTGGGAAGGAATTTTCCTCCAGGTTAAATTACCAGAGATTGAGGGGTGGAGGGGAAGGTGCTGCCTTCCTCTGCAGTATGTGGGTGCAAGTCATTTGCCAGGTTTATCTGGAACTATCTCAATCATTCCCCTGACACTGCAGGGGTGTTGAGTGCTCATGCACCTCGGTCTCGCCTATTCTCTACTTGTGGCACGCACTAATGTAGTCTAATGTGGGTTGTAATACTTGTGACTGATGTTAGTTGTTGTGGTTAGTGTGCAGGTGGTGTTGGTGGCCTGAGTTATGCTGGGGATCAGACTAGATGAGCTGGTTTTAAATGCCAGTGGCCGTAAATTCTGACTACTGATGTCCTTTTGACTTGAATGGGTTTTTTTACACACATGAATTTCACATATACAGACCCTTAAAACCAGCAGACAACTCAAGAGTTCATGCTCTAGTCTTAACTCTCCTGTCCAGCTGAGGTGCAGACTATTGCAGTCATAAAAAGGAGACCGTGAAACAAAGAATAGTGTACTTTGCTGCAAGACCCAAGCACACCCCTGTCAGTTAAGGCTGTAGTTTCAGTTTCAGCTCTGAATTTCCTGGCAGTTGTCAGGTTAGCCCATACTCTTGACATAATATTTTACCATGTAAGTAGACCAAGATATTTGAGACTGCCATTTATATATTTAAGGAATGCAGCTCATTGGCCCATAGTGGGTTCTCTGTGTATAGAGATTAACTTAATTCTTTTCTTGTGTGAAAGATATCTGCAATTTAAATGACTAATTGCACTGTAGCTTTAGGCTGAACATATTGGTAACACATAAATGTTGATGACATGTGAAGGGTCAAGAGATTTATAATTTAGTTGACAATATATTGCTTAAAATGATGTGGCAAAGAGCCAGAAAACTTCATCTTAATAATTGTCTATTAACTAACATGACATATTTGTACAGTATTCATTACCTCCAGGTACAGATTAAGCATCTGATGTAGCCATAGAAAGTGACATGCGTACATGAATCTTGAGCATAATAGTGAATAAACTGACATTACATTTGCAGTAATTTGTTTCAATATGTAAAACATGTTGTTTCCTACATTTGAAAGGACGTGTAACAGTGTCACAATGAAATCTGAGGGGAGAAATGTAGCTGAATATTTTGTTCTGTTCTGTAGATCTTTGACAGTGTAGTGAAGCTCCTTTTTTAGACAGAAGATAATATCATAAATATACATGTTTGTTTTTAGCTTCATGAGAAACAGCCTGGAAATAGAGATCTAAGCTTGACGTCAACTTGATCTACACTCAAGGTCTAGAACTGTCTCCTTTTTAAACAAGTTTTTTTTATTTAAAAAAAATCAGTTTTTAATGCATTAAATACAGTTCAAGAGAGAGCATTCTAGCCAGTTTTGTGGACACAGAAGTACTATTAGCAAACCAAGATTTATCAGAGAAGGGGAAACAATGAAGCAGAATTGCTGTAATCCGGTTTGGTGTAACTGGAGAAGCATGGATTTGTTTCACCAAGTACCCTTTGCTTTCTATGGGCTACACTGTGATCCTTTGTCATTTTAGTGAGGACTGGCAGGAATAGTCCCACTGATTTACAATGGGCTAGATTGTGCAAGCTTTCTTTGAGAGAGATTATATATATATATATATATATATATATATATATATTTTTTTAATGTAAAAGTGGCTAACTTTTGGCAGTGTTGCTCCTTTACTTTTAGATAATGAACTATTTAACCAACAGTTCAACCAACCTGTCTTTTTATGGCCTTCATCCCTGTAGTATCTGAGCACCTAACAATCATTAATGGATTTTATCCTCTCAACAGCCTGTGAGGTTAGAGACGTGTTATCTGCATTTTACAGATAGGGATCTTAAACACAGTGTCCATTATAAATGATTTGCCTGTGGTCACATATGAAGTCTGTGACTGAACTGGGAATTGCACCCAGATTGAAATCCCAGTCCCGTGCCCTATCCTTACTATCTATATAGGATGTATTATGAACAGCAACTATATCAGATCTGTATTTGTGTATCTCTTGTAGCTTAACTATCTTATGTCTCTGCTGCTGCTTTTTTGGTGTACACAGTAGAATTACTGTGAACATATAGAAAAATCCTAAAGAATCTTTTGAAACTCACACATACATAAATAACAAGGAATGCTTATTTTTAATAACGTGGTGTTAACATTTTAAACAATCTTGGTATCAACTAGTTATTTTTAAAGCTGAGCCGGAATTCTGTGTGGAAAAGGTCACTGAAGCAAGTGAGCGTTGGATCAGGTCCTGAGTGGGTAGCTCTGAACACTGACTCTATTGACAGTACTTTGGAGCACATATTCCAGAAGTCTGTAGTTTTATCATTTAAATTGGTTACACTTACTTTCACTTAATATCTTGGAGACCAAATCACTTAAAATGGAGATAATTACAGCACAAACCTTGGTATTCTTACTTCATAATCACCAGCACTGTTGTGTCAAACTCTTCACTCGTGCCTTTTGAGGTACAATTCAAGTACTGAACTGTTGGCTCATAACAAATGCCAGAGAAAGCTCTGGGTTCACTGGAGACTTTCAAACCAATAGTTCTGGAGAACAATCTGACAAGAGTAGTAGATGTGACTGATTTATAGTAAAAGTTTTGATTTGGAACCCTAAACTTTTTTGGAACAATTTGTTCTCCTCACTCTGTACCAAAATCATCCTGGCAGTAGTAACTGTATGCCTTCTGACTTATCACATGGTGTCTTATGGTAAGTTCACTGGTACATAAAGGATTCTTATTCTTACAGAAAGAAGGCAAGGTGAAGGGTTGCCTACTTGATACCCTAAATATAAAACTTTGAGAAGGTGCCTGCAGCCAGATTCATGGAAGACGGGCGAGATTCAGGGGTGAAAGTAACTTACAGGACTTACCGGTACTGCCGGAGTCCTGAGGGGGGCGTGGCCTCAACCGGAAGAGGCGGGGCCTCTCAGGATTTAAAGGCCCTGGGGCACCGGCTGTGGCTGGGAGCCCCAGGGCCTTTAAATCAACCCGGGGCTCCCAGCTGTGATTTAAAGGGCTCGGGGCTCCCGCGGTTGCGGGGAGCTCCGAGTCCTTTAAATCCCGGCCCCAGCCCTGCCGCCGGAGCTGCGGGCGGGATTTAAAGGGCTCTAGACTCTCCGCAGCAGCGGGGAGCTCAGAGTCCTTTAAATCCCGGCCCCAGCCCTGCCGCCGGAGCTGCGGGCGGGATTTAAAGGGCTCTAGGCTCTCCGCAGCAGCGGGGAGCTCCGAGTCCTTTAAATCCCGGCCCCAGCCCTGCCGCTGGAGCTGCGGGCGGGATTTAAAGGGCTCTAGGCTCTCCGCAGCAGCGGGGAGCTCCGAGTCCTTTAAATCCCGGCCCCAGCCCTGCCGCCGGAGCTGCAGGCGGGATTTAAAGGGCTCTAGGCTCTCCGCAGCAGCGGGGAGATCCGAGTCCTTTAAATCCCAGCCCCAGCCCTGCCGCCGGAGCTGCGGGCGGGATTTAAAGGGCTCTAGGCTCTCCGCAGCAGCGGGGAGCTCCGAGTCCTTTAAATCCCGGCCCCAGCCCTGTCGCTGGAGCTGCGGGTGGGATTTAAAGGGCTCGGGGAGCCCAAAGCCCTTTTAATCCCGGCCACAGAAGCCGGTGCAGTCCGGCACGGCGTACTGGCTCTTGCCGGTACGCTGGACCGTACCGGCTTACTTTGATCTCTGGCGAGATTCCAGAGGACCGGAAAAGGGCAAATATAGTGCTCAACTAGAAAAAGGAGAATAAGGACAACCTGGAGAATTACAGACCAGTCAGCTGAACTTCAGTACCTGGAAAGATAATGGAGCAAATAATCAAGCAATCAATTTGCAAACACCTAGATGATAAGTAACAGTCATCCTGGGTTTGTCAAGAATAAATCATGTCAAAGCAACCTAATATCCTTCTTTGAGAGGGTATCTAGCCTTGTGGATAGTGGGAGCAGTAGATGTGGTATATCTTGATTTATTAAGCCTTTTGATATTGTCTCGCATGACTGTGACGTTGTGCAGTCTATATGGTTTTATAAAAACATGATAATAAGTGAATATAACGTAACTGGGATATGCTTCATGCAAAAGATCTCTTGTAAGGTATCATTACAAAGCTTATAATCTACTGAGTGTGATCATCCGATTTGTATAAATGTGCCACTCTTGTATCTAAAACTAGAAATATAAAATATAACTCTGAGGGCCTATTGTAATTATGTAAAGTGTGGGCCATTAATGATGGTTTGGAATCTTGATGACTCCCATTAACAAGGACCATTATCCACAGATGGCTGTTTATACCTGTGAGTCTTCCTGCATATGTGTGTGCTGGCAAGTGGGCAATGAACAGTGACATGTGATCATGACACCTGAACTGGAATCCATCTTTAACCTGGTGCTTTTCCAGTGAGGGGGGGTGGAAACCCAGAGGGACAAAGGGTTCCCACCTTATGCAAAAGATATATAAAGGGGTGGAACAGAACAAAGTGGAGAGAGGAGCCATCATGAAGAATCCCTTAGCTACCACCTGAGCTGGAACAAGAGCTGTACCGGGGAAAGAATTGTGCCCAGGCCTGGAAGGTGTCCAGTCTGAGAAAAAACTTACTGAAGCATCTCTGAGGGTGAGATTATCTGTATTCAGTTTGATTAGACATAGATTTGTGCATTTTATTTTATTTTGCTTGGTGACTTACTTTGTTCTGTCTGTTACTACTTGGAATCACTTAAATCCTACTTTCTGTATTTAATAAAATCACTTTCTACTTAGTAATTAACTCAGAGTATGTATTAATACCTGGGGGAGCAAACAGCTGTGCATATCTCTCTATCATTGTTATAGAGGGCGAACAATTTATGAGTTTACTCTGTATAAGCTTTATACAGGGTAAAACGGATTTATTTGGGTTTAGACCCCATTGGGAGTTGAGCATCTGAGTGCTAGAGACAAGCACACTTCTGTGAGCTGTTTTCAGGTAAACTTGCAGCTCTGGGACAAGTGATTCAGACCCTGGGTCTGTGTTGGAGCAGACGGGAGTGTCTGGCCTGGCAAGACAGGGTGCTGGAGTCCTGAGCTGGCAGGGAAAACAGGAATAAAAGTAGTCTTGGCACATCGGGTGGCAGCTCCCAAGGGGGTTTCTGTGATCCAACCTGTCACAGTGACCTTCTCATAAACTAGGGAAATATAATCTAGATGGCACTACTATAAGGTGTGTGCATAACTGGTTGGAAAAACTTTCCCAGAGAGTAGTTATCAGTGGTTCACTATCAAACTGGAAGGGCATAATCAAGTGGGTTTCTGCAGGGATTGGTCCTGGGTCCTGTTCTGTTCAATATCTTCACAAATAATTTTAGATAATTTGCAGATGATACAGAGCTGGAAGGCGTTGCAAGCACTGTGGAGGGTAGGATTAAAATTCAAAATGATCTGGACAAAATGGAGAAATGGTCTGAATGCAAATTAACTGTATTCCACAATAGGTGTGCGTGCTCGCCACGGGCACCGGTGTTGTAAGTTTTTCCCCGAGCAGTACCCGTAGGGGAGCGCCCCTAGCGCCCCCTGGATTGGCGCTTTCATGGCACGGTATAAGGGGCGCTGCGCGCTCCCCCCACCCTCAGTTCCTTCGGAACTGCTCTGCTCCAGCTTTGCTGTAGCTCGTTCAGTGTGCAGTACCTGTAGTTAGTTAATAGATTCGTTAGTTTAGTTTAGCTAGAGCGCTCGGGCCGGGGCATGCCCCGGGCCCCAGGTTTTAAGTTGTGTGACACTTTTAGGTGACCTATGCCAGTTAGTGATCCGCACGCGGAGTGTTTACGCTGTTTGGTGGAAACCCATCTCAGCGATTGGTGCGAGATTTGAAAGTCGTTTAAGCCTCGGACCAAGAGAGAAAGGGACATTAGGCTCCGAGCTATTCTGATGGAGTCGGCGCTGACCCCGGCTCCGGCGCACCGCTCCGAGTCGTCACCGCGGTGTCGGTGTGCGGCGACCCTTCGGCGCCATTGACTAGTCGGCACCACTCCCCGTCCACAGGGCAGGCCAACAAGGCTGGGAAGAGGCCCTCTTCGCCGCGGCACCAGAATAAACCCGGGACAGAGGCTAGACCCTTGTTGGGCAGTCCTCGATCCCCACCAGCCTCTAGGCCTCCAACTCAAGTTGAGCGGAGTAGCCCGGCCCATTCATAGCAGGCCTCCCGAGATGTCCGGATGCCCTCCGCACCGGAGGCCCTGCAGGCGGCCGGAATATCATGTCCATGCCAGTACCAGGAGCACCGCCAATGTTGTCCTCGCGCTCCAGAGGCAAGCCACCACTGGGATGTCCGCAGTCGCCCCCGACTCGGTACTGGTCTCGGTCGAGGGAACGTTCCCGACGCCGTTCGCTGCCCAACAACCGTTCAGGGCAAAGTCCACGTGGATCGCCCTCAACTCCCACCAGGTTGTCTGGTTTGGTTCCGTCTGACTGAGACTCCCAGCACCGCTCTGCCTCGAGGAGCGAACACCGACGGGACCAAGGCAGACGCCACCGAAGGTCCTCGTCTCAGAGGGGCTATCGCAGCCGGTCATGACACGAACATAGACGCCGTTCCCGTTTGTCATCCCACTCCAGTACGCCGCCACAGCACTGCCTCTGCAGCCCTGGGCGTCGATCACCGTCGTGTTGCCATCATGGGTCCGCCTGCTGGAGCTGATCCCGGAGCAGGTGTTACTGACGGTACCGGTCCTCCACGTCGGGATTGCGGTCCCATGGTCTGTATCGCTCCCAGCACCGCTGCTCCTCCCGGTCCAGGGACAGCGGCAGGTCATATGTCAGCCCGGACCTCCCTTCGTAGTCGTCCATCGATTGGCCAGGCTGAACAGCTGGCTCCGCTGGTGCCACAGCCTCAGGGCTGGCCCAATGGTACCAGTGGACATTGTGGCCTCCGACGCAGCCCCGGTGGGGACTCTCTCGGTGGTCGGAGCCTCAGAAGGACCATCAGCCTCCCTCTCCAGACCTCTGAGGAAGGAGTCCATGGGACGTGCATCCTCAGAACCGTGCCCAGATACTGACCAGGTGGTGGACCCTCTGGTGCCGGTGGACACACAAAGTACTGCGCCGGCCTCCTCGCCCTCCCTGATGAGGCGATTACGGCCCCTCTTCCCTCCGTCCCGCAGGAGGACTTTAGGGCCCACCAAGAACTCGTAAAAAGGGTGGTATAAAGCCTCCACCTCCAGGCAGAGGAGATGGAGGAGCCCTCGGACCCCTGTTTAACGTACTGCCTTGCCTCTCCACTAAGGGGTGGCGAAAATTTCAAATGCCCTGTGGCAAACCCCGGCCTCATTGGCCCCCATCTCTGAGAGTGGAATGCAAGTATTTTGTGCCCGCCAAGGGGCATGAATACTTGTACTCCCACCTTGCGCCTAACTCCCTTGTGGTTGAGTTGGTCAACCACGGGGAACAGCAGGGCGAACCAGCCCCTATCCTGAAAAATTTATTCATCCTCGAGCTTTCAGTTATGGGTGGTGAACCACCAGGCTCTCCTGGGCTGGTATGAGTTCAATCTGTGGGGCTCCCTGCCCAAGTTCGAGACTCCCTCCAGGAGCGCGACAGGAAGGAGTTCAAAGTGCTGGTGGAGGAGGGTACAGCAGCTGCCAGGGCAACCCTGCAGGTAGCTTCAGATGCAGTGGACACGGCTTCCACAGTGTCTATGAGAAGGGCATCATGGCTCCTGCTCTCTGGGCTGTCTGGCGAGGTGCAGACCTCCCTGCAGGACCTCCCGTTTGATGGCAAAGCTCTGTTTGCAGAACAAACGGATACAAAGCTGCATGGCCTGAAAGACTCCCGCACGACGCTCCAGACTCTGGGTCTCTCTGTTCCGGCTCTGGCTAAACCTAAGTTCAAGCCGCAGCAGACTCCCATCCAAGCCACCCATTCAAAATACAAGACCACTTATAAAAAGTCGTGGGACTATTAAGAGGCGCCCACAGAGGCAGTCTTGGCCTGCCCCCCAGTCTGGGTCCTCCAAGGGCAAGCAAGCAGGGAAAAGGTGGTTTTGACAGGATGCCCGGGGGCGCCCAGCCAGTTCTCATCAGGGATCCTTCTTCAATAAAGCTTCCCTTCTCCAATCAGTTGTGTGCTTTCCGCCCGGAGTGGTCGCGGTTGACCTCGGACCGATGGGTCCTCAACACCATCTCCCAGGGCTACACCCTCCAGTTTACTTTCTCCCCACTCTCCACCCCGCCCCTCCTGGGGGACCCCTTGCACGAGGCTGTGCTCGAGCAGGAGGTGGGGCGGCTCCTCGGCCCAGGAGCGGTGGAAGTGGTGCCGGGGGAGTTCAAAGGCAAGGGGTACTACTCCTGCTATTTCCTTATCCTGGAGGCCAAAGGAGGGCTCAGGCCCATCTTGGACCTGCAAGGCCTGAACCAGTATATGGTGAAGCTCAAGTTCCGCATGGTCTCCCTGGCCTCCATCATCCCCTCCCTGGATCCCGGGGACTGGTATACCACCCTCAATCTGCAGGACACATACTTCCACATTCATATATTCAAGGGGCACAGATGCTTCCTCCATTTCACGGTGGGGCAGGAACACTACCAATTTACTGTCCTCCCGTTTGGCCTGTCCACTGCCCCCAGGGTATTTTACAGAATGAATGTTGGTGGTAGCAGCCTACCTCAGGCGCCGGGGGATCCAGATCTTCCCCTATCTGGACCACTGTTCAAGGGCAGCTCCCGGTCGCAGGTGCAGGATCACGTGGTGCTCCTTCTGTCCACGTGCACCACTTTGGGCCTGTTGGCAAACAACACCAAGTCCATGTTAGTCCCGGTACAACACACAGAGTTTATCGGGGCAGTCCTGGACGCCTCGTCGGCCAGAGCCTCCCTCCCACTGGACAGTTTTGAGACCCTGAAGGGGCTCATCGACACGGTCACCAGGTTTCCGGTGACAACAGCCAGAGCGTGCCCCCCTACCCTCAGTTCCTTCTTGCCAGACAACTCCGACAGAGGGGAAGGAGGGCGGGATGTGGAATAGACATGAGCAACACATCTCAAAGAACACCAGTTTCGGAAAAGGTAACTGTCTTTTATTCCACTTAGGAAAGAATAATCAATGGAACACATACACAATGGGAAACGACTGTGTAGCAAGGAGTACTGCAGAAAGGGATATGGGGGTTATAGTGGATCACAAGCTAAATGTGTCACCAGTGTCACAATGTTCCCAAAAAAAGCAAAAATAATTCTGGGATGTATCAAGAGGGGTGTGGTCAGCAAGACACAAGAAATAATTCTTCCACTCTACTGCGTGATGGTA
This sequence comes from Emys orbicularis, assembly GCF_028017835.1. Taxonomy (NCBI): domain Eukaryota; kingdom Metazoa; phylum Chordata; order Testudines; family Emydidae; genus Emys; species Emys orbicularis. Next base: position 80,504,371 of record NC_088684.1, on the reverse strand, counting down.
AGGCCTCAGTTGGAGTATTGTGTCTAGTTCTGAGTGCCATATTTCAGGAAAGATGTGGACAAATTGGAGGAAGTCGAGAGGAGCAACAAAAATTATTAAAAGTCTAGAAAACATGACTTATGAGGAAAGATTGAAAAAATTGGGTTTGTTTAGTCTGGGGAACACAAGACCGAGGGGGGACATACCTTTTCAAGTACATAAAAGGTTACAAGGAGGAGGGTGAAAAATTGTACTCAGCCTCTGAGGATAGGACAAGAAGCAATGGGCTTAAAATTGCAGCAAAGGAGATTTAAGTTAGATGTTAGGACAAATTCCTAACTGTCAGGGTAGTTAAGGACTTGAACAAATTGCCTTGGGAAGTTGTGGAATCTCCGTCACTGAAGGTTTTTAAGAACAGGTTAGACAAACACCTTTCAGGAATGGGCTAGTTATTACTTAGACCTGTCTTGAATGCAGGGGACTGGACTAGATGACCTATTGAGGTCCCTTCCAGTCCTACAATTCTCTGACTATAGTCATAAAGACTAAGCTGGTCACTGACTTTGGTGTTTCCTTCTATCTGGATACAGGCAGTGCTGCTCCAGTTTTCATTTCAGATAAATTCCATAAAGAGCCATAATTCTTTAACAAACTATTACATATAGGATATGGTAGTAGAAGTAATGTGGTAATTCTCGAATTATAACTGCCTTGTGGAGACTAATGCACTCCTTGGATCTGCTAGCTTATGTCTATCTTCCTCTGGTTTTGATACCTCATGCTATAATTGTTTCCAACATCTGGATATGGCCACACGTCTATCCATTGCCTACCCCAGTAGGTATTTTGATGGGGTCTCTCTCCCACTCACGCAATTTTCAGATTAGCAATTGGAGAGTTCCTGTAAGGTGACATCAAAGCTGCCCTAAGGCAGTAGCTTGAGGATTTCCAGATTCTTGTGAAATCCTCAAAAGCTATGAGGCCGGACAGCCTTGTGCCCCTTTCCCGCTCTGCCACCCCAGGGTAGAGAACATCAGGGGGCCAGCTATGGGAAAAGCCAGAACATGTCTGTGTTAGCAAGTTCTCCATAGTTGCAGTCCACAAGCTATTGCTTTGAGTGTTAATTCCACCACAGGCGTGGAGGCGAGAGAGTGGTTTGGGGCTTTGAAAACGCTGCTCTGGCCTGTCTGGGGCTCAGGCCCTCTGTATAGGGAACTGGGTATCCTCTACCCCCAATGGATCTGCTGCTGCCCACAGCAGGGATCTTCTTTTGTTAGGCTCTATCTTCAATTTAGAGGAGTGAGTGAGTTTGTTTTGCTTGCTTTTTTGTTTTTGTTTTTTGAATTCATTTAATGGGTTTTCTTAACTTTATTCCACTAACTGATTTCAAAGCCTACTTCCTCATCTGTTCAAACTGCCTGGTGCTTCTTCATTCTGTCTCAAACCTCTCTTCACTTGAGATTACACATATGACTAGATAACTCTCTTCATTTGTGCTTTGCATTGGTAAAAATGCAAATACTTTGAGTGGGAAGGAAGGGCAGTTATTCAGCTGGCCTTGCTTGTGACTCTCAGTCACTTTAAGCATCCCACCTTTTTACTATGTTGGGGAGAGAAATTGTCAATAGATTTAGCTGAAATCGTAATTGTTGAAAAAGTTGTCCATATGCAGTGGGTACATACCGCTTTTATATTTTGTATGAAATCACATTTGCATTGATTAAAAGCTCTTTTGAAGGGAAAGAAGCCTGTATTTCCCACAGTCCAGGGGAATTCGGTCCCCTCTGTGGATACTGCTGAGCCATTTTTGATTCGCATTGATACAATTCTTCCAATAACATGTCTTCTAAAACATTTTCTCAGAAAAGAGAGGGGCTTGGTTCTCTGGTTAGGGCACTGGCCTGGGAGTCAGAAATCTTTGGTTCTGTTCCTGGTTCTGCCACTGACCTGCTTTGACTTTGGGCAGTCACTTCACTTGTCTATACCTCTGCTTCCTCGCCCACCTTGTTGTTGTCATAGGCCTTACCTCGAAGAGCTTAGTCTTTCACTGTGCGTGTGTGGAGCCTAGTACAATGGCACCCTGATCTTAGTTAGGAGATCTGTTACTGTAATACAGACGATAGGCAGGAATTCCCTATAGAAGGGATTTATATCCTCTTTTTAAATTGTTCTGTTTGTATCTTAGCATGGCATACATACCGTTTCTAGAGTGAATGGAGGGAGTATGAGATGGAAGAGGACACATTCCTTCCTGTTTGAAAACTAACATTAATGCAGACTCCAAGACAGAGTTCAGGCTGGTGCCTGCAGGGCTGATATGCCTTACCTGTTTGCAGGTAAGTTCTGCAAAGCAGAGGCGGGAGCTGGTGTGCAGGCATCTAGGGTTGGGAGGGGAAAGACCAGGAAGGAGGCTCGGTCAGTAACTGTCACCCAAGGTCCAATAGGGCTCGCACCATTCCGGACAAGAGGCATCTTAATCTTCTCACTCACAGAGCAGCAGTAGAGGACTCTTCTGGCAGTTACACTGCAGAGAGCACTTTCCCTAGAGTGTCACCTCCAGATATGGCCCTAAGTGTCAAAAAACCAAGTCTTCTTGACTCCCGGTCTTTGGCATTAGCAGTGAATTGTGCCAGTTTTCTTTTGTTCTTGACAGATACAGACATCTGCTGCAATTAGCTATTCTCGGTGCACAATGTGAGCACGAACTTGTAAGTGCAGATACCGGTTTGTATTTTTGGTACCTCAGAAAGATGTTTTGCTTTTCAAGCAATACCCTTAGAGGTAAAAAGTGTCAGTACAAACACTTCCATTTTTTCCCCACTTGCTCCCTGGTTTAAAACAAAATATGAAAGGACAAAAAATTGCTGCGGGTGGGGAAGGGCAAACCAAGAGGGAATTGGAATGATGCATATCTGAGGTTTTGCTAGTATGTGCTCTGCAGTTAACTTGTACTTTAAAGGAGGTTTCTATGTGCTATAGCCTCAAAGCAACGCAGCATTCCGTGTTAGGTGTCATTCCAACCAGATTCATTCCTTTTGCAGCACCAACAGTTACCTCTTCAGATATGTGAGTGGCCTGACCCAGATTGCCTGTTAAAGCACAACTAACAGACTAAATATGACTTAAGCCCCTATTTGTAAAGGTTTTTAATCAATTAAGACCCAAAATCTCATAGTTTAAATCCTGTTGATTGCCAAAGTGCCTAAATCCCATTTGAAAATGATATTTAGGCTCCTAAATCAGTTAGGCATTGCAATGCTGAGTGCAGCTATGCCTAATTACCTTTTAAAAATCGGGACTTAGATCTGTTTCTTTTCAAATAAACATGCAGTGGCCTGAACTTTCCAGGAAGTGATTTTGGAGAACCTAGTGGCTGTTGCTTTGGGTATGTTCAGCAGCCAGTTGAAAGGCCATCAGAATTTTGTACTCAAATAGCTTATCGATAAAGATTTGTATAATAGATGACAGCTGTCTTATGAAGTTGGAAGTGTGAATTTACTGGCTTAATAGACTACAGTCTATTATGAGCTTGTTTTGTTTTTGTCTGATTACATTCTTTCGTAATGCAATTTCCAAGTTGCAGGGTGCACTAGATATGATTTCCAAGGACTCCAGACTTTAAGACTAAACTAAATCTATAACGCTCTTCAAAAAGATAAAAACAAAACTCCTTGAACCTGGACGGGTTGGCTCTCCCGCTTCCTTATAACAGCTTGCAATATTGACAGCTCCCAAACAGAGGTTGGGGATTTGAGATGGGTGCCCCGTTTTTCCAAGGGAATGAATAAGATTGAGAGGATGTGTGTGTTTATTTTTTAAAGGTAAGTCTTCACATCTAGAGAGAATGTTTTCACCTCCATGAAGTTCTTTGAATTCTAAAGGACATTGCTGTTGGGTTACTGAAAATCCCCGCGGGTTTGTTTCATTTATAACATTGCCTTGAGCCTTCTGCTGCATCCTGTTGGATTGACCTGGTTTTCAACTCTGTGCTGGCAGCTGCACTGCAGAGCTCTCTTTTTCCTGGCTCCTTCAGGGTTGTCATATGACAAACTTGAACTGTGACCCTTTTGTGTCTTACCAGGCCAGCAGTGCCCTCTTTATGCTCCGTGGCCAGCAGTCTTCCCCACACGCACATTTGTTCCAAGCCATTTAACAAACTGAAAGTTTCAAATTATGGCATTTCATAGTTTTTAATAGTAATGACTGTAAAACAAATGAAACGATGCTTAATTCGGTGCATGTTGCTAGTAAGAAATACTGCTTAATTTTCTGCAAATCATTGTCTAATATCTAGTGAAACTGCCTTTTAATGTATCTTCGCTTATAAATTTAAATGCTCTTTAATGTAAAGTCTCTCTTATGGCATAAATATCTAATTCATTGCTGTGGACTGTCCTTTGCTGGCTTTTGTTTCTAATGTGTGTTTTTAATCAGTTTTTTTTTTAAGCCAAAGTGATAAAGCCCCATTTTGCTGAAGTTTCACAGAGACTGTTAGGATAAGAATTGACAATAGTTAAGATTGCATCCAGGTAACACCACCTCCAAGTGGAATTGATGCTGGTGGGCATCGCCTGGTTGAAGTTAGTCTGAGCGCTTGTATTTGTACAAATTGCATTCATTACCAAGAAGCCTGCAGTAGTGATAAGAGACTGGCTGTATAGTATAGATTGGCTCCAAGATAAGTAGCCAGTCAATTGTGCAGCTCATAGTAATCTTCCTTTTTTTCTATTAATTAATCTCTGTTCATTTCAAAATGGAGGGTGGTTGCATACATATGCTCCTGCTAACATCTTGAATGTATGACACCTAATCATCATTTCCCCTCTAATTGGATTTTCATATCCAGATAAGCCTGCTGATTGGGAGATGGATAGACTGCATGTTCAAGGAATGCCTTCCCAGCATTTAGATACTCTGGCTGTGTGTGTTTTTTTTGCCTTGAACAATAAGATCTCCTGGATTATTTTTAAACACTTTTAGACAAATGACTGTACATGAATGGTTAGACTGTCCCAGTTCCTCTTTGCCGTGTTTACCATGTGTTAAAACTTGAGTCCGTTTTCAGACACAGCTGTCTTTGTGAGGAGGTTGTGGGTAGGAATGAGGACTTAACCTATGTTTTTACCCAAAATAGTGTGTTCCTATGGTATTCTCTGCCATACATACCCATTCTTTTGTGTACAGCAGTTTGGAAATTTTCTGACAAAACAGAAAATGTTGGTTCAGTGAACCCAAAATGTTTTACAAACATGGTTCAGGTTTGATGGAATTTTGTTGAATCACAGACAAGGTTCTTTCTGACAGAACTCTGGCTGGCAGGGATGCTAAGAAGTCTGGACTTCCATGGTCTTTGGCAGTCCAGCCATGCTGATAGGTCGGGGGATCCTGAAGCTTCAGGGGACCTTGTGTTTCCAGTTTCCCTGCATTGGAAACCAGCTGCTATTCAGTGGTGATCAACAGTGAAACTGACAAACGTCTTAATTTCACTCCTGCTGTCAGGGAACTGGGGGGGGGGGGGGAAGAGGGGGTTGTTGTTTTTGGAAACACCATGTTTCAGCCTGTCCAAAAAAAAAAATGGAATCTTTGGTTTATAGCAGATGTTAAACTTAGTTTTGGTCCTGATTAGACCAAAACCAAATTTTAAAATGTCAGTTTCTCGCAAACCAAAAATTCAGAGTTTTCCTCAACTCTGCTATTGTGAATTAGGTGGCTTTCAGTGTGGTTTTTGTCTGTACAAGCATTCACTGATCTGTATCTGTAGTGAAAATGCTATTAATCATAGTGGTTTAGTGTGATATATTTTCTTCCAATTGTTGAAATAACCAATTAAAATGGCAGACAGTAATTAAATTGCAAAAGATAAATTAAGTCATAGGTTATGTAGAAATGGGATTTATGGATTGCAGGTTTCTCTCTTACAAAAACATACATAAAGCTGAACATCAACATGCTAGATTTTGTCTGCCTTTACATGACTTCAGTAGTCTAGCCCATTCAGAATAAAGTGACATGAATTTTGAAAAATAATTCATTTTAACTTTCTCTCTTTTCTCTTCTCCCCACCCCTGTTTAGGGCTTGAATGGCAGTGCAGTTGCTTCTGGATCATCTGGTTTTAGTCTTACAAAACAGTTGTTTCGTCCAAGAATAACACGTGTCTGTCTCAGGGACTTGATATTCTGCATGGAACAAGAGAGGGAGATGAAGCGTTCTCTAGCCTTGTACCGTGCTCTTCTGAAGTGATGATTCAAATCTTGCATTTCATTTTTTGCTGTCTACTGCCAAAGAAAACACTGAAGCATTGTTGCACTGTCCTGAAATTCCAATTTGTGGGAAATAATCCGTTATAAGGATAACTTTTGTTTACAGATACACATTTGTATTAAATACCTAATTTAGCACCTGGAGGTTTTTTAAAAAATAAATCACATTTGGGTTAAACCAATCTGTAAACCAGTGAAGACAACGAGCACACAAGTACTCAACCCACCTGCATGCATTTAACTCTTGCAGACTAAAGACTTAAGATGTGTACCAAGTTATCAGTCACATGCTTCAGTACTCCAAAGTCTACAACATCTGTTCTGTGTGTAAAACCTTCCTCTAATCCAACCTTATTTAGGAAAACAAATTTCAAGGCACTACATAGCCTGATGAATGTATCTAATCATGAGCCAGCAATCAATCAACATGCTACTGAATCACCTATCTGACTCAGCATCTCTTTACATTTCCTAGTTTTGGAATTAGTTGTTGTAACTATTTCTAAAAGCCAGTTTACAAGGAATGAGGGAGCAAACAAAGGGATGTGAAGTAAGCTCACTTTTCCTTATTGCCTCCAAAGGAAGACTCAACCAAGAGGAATGTGAGTATAAATGCAAAAGCTCCTGTCATGAGGTTCACATCCTATGGTTTGGATAGCGTGAGCTTCAGTGTTGAGGAAACCTGGAGCTAGCTAGTGAAAGACCAGAATAAGAAAAGGAGCCTAAAAAGGAATGGGAAACTAGATTTGGTATATTTTCCTTTGCTAGTCATCTAAACTAGCAGTAAGTTCAACTAAACCTTGAACAAAAAATTGAACAGTCAAAAGCAGCCTGCATTGGCTTTCTGCAGAAAAGGCTATTTAAAATGTTAAACGTTCTAAGACTATACAGTCAGAAAATAGTCCTTTTTTTAAGAGGGAGAGTAGCATTTGCAAGGTGCAAAGCTTTCATTGCTTTATTGAGAATGTAAACTTAACTGATGTGACGCAGGTGCTACAGCAAAGATGTGCAGAATATATTAATTAGTGATCGGGGATTGTCTCAAAAATGTAAACTAAATGGTTTAGCCAGTTGCGTAATTCCCACTCAGTGAAGGTGACTCCAGTTTCTTAATACTGTTGGAATAGTTTTTCTGCATTTGACGATCCAGTGAAAGCTGCCTTGTTGGAGAAGGGAAAATCCCTTCCTCCTACTGCATCGCATACCCTATGGCATAGCACTGTATAGCATGGCTGTCTGACACAACTAGTAGGGAAGGCAAGAGCTGTGTATTGAATGCCTTCCTGCTGAAATTTAAGGAAAAGGCTTCTTACAGTTATTTGGCATGCTAAAGTGAAAAAAAATGAAATGTAACCATATCCTCGATCACTAGGACCACTGCAGACCCTTACCAAATACAGTATGTTTCAAATCAGTCATGTTTTTGTGTTGGGACAATAGTGAACAAAGCTAGTAAATTGCAGTAAATTATTTGTGTACATATAGCATATATGTAAAAAGCAGTACTTTGACAATGAAGCTGTAGTTTGCAAGATATTGATGGCATCAGGCAAAATTGTTTTGTATAATTAAATGCTTAGCTTTACTTTTTATGTAAAGTGCAGCATTTTTCCATATTTGTGTACTGTATCTTATTGACCAGATGTTTAAAATTATTTTAAATACTGCATTAAAGCAATTATTTTATTAAAAATAATAGTGGGTAACTTTACTCCATCTCATGCTAGGAAATACGCAGTCTTCAGTGTTTTTGAAAATTGATGCTTCAGAAATGAATGAAAAGAGATGCAGTTATCTCTTAGTCATGGTAATCAGCACCAGAGTTATATGTACAGAAGCTGTGGTTTGCTTTATTTTAAATATTTTATTGGTTAAACACATGCCCATTGAAGTCTGTATTTATACAAAAATTAGCAACAAAATCAGCAAGGAACTCCTTAATAGAAATAGCCTCAAAAATTACAATTGAAATTTAAAATATTTGTTGACCTCCAGAATATAAAGCCATAGCTGTGCTAGATTAATATATTATTTAATCGAGAGCAAAAGTTTTTTTTAATCTGAACAGGCTTTAATTTTTTATTCTTGGTGTCTGTGTAATATTTCCTTCATAAAGTAGAGAAACATGGGAGTCTAAGGTCCTGATATAAAACCCATTGGAGCCAATGGGTCTCTTTCCATTGTCTTCAGTAGGTTTTGGATCAGGCCTTAAATGATTTAAATATATGCATTTTGGGCAGGGAGCTCAACACCCTTACCATGGCCTATATCAATAACCTTTTCTTGGATTTTTTTTTTAAGACTTCCTTTTATGTCTAGTTGGCAGCCGGTTTCAAGCGGAGTCGGTCCTGGGGCCGGTTTTGTTTAATATCTTTATTAATGATCTGGAGGATGGTGTGGACTGCACTCTCAGCAAGTTTGCAGATGACACTAAACTGGGAGGCGTGGTAGATACACTGGAGGGTAGGGATCGGATACAGAGGGACCTAGACAAATTAGAGGATTGGGCCAAAAAAAACCTGATGAGGTTCAACAAGGACAAGTGCAGAGTCCTGCACTTAGGACGGAAGAATCCTATGCACTGCTACAGACTAGGGACCGAATGGCTAGGTAGCAGTTCTGCAGAAAAGGACCTAGGGGTCACAGTGGACGAGAAGCTGGATATGAGTCAACAGTGTGCTCTTGTTGCCAAGAAGGCTAACGGCATTTTGGGCTGTATAAGTAGGGGCATTGCCAGCAGATCGAGGAACTTGATCATTCCCCTTTATTCGACATTGGTGAGGCCTCATCTGGAGTACTGTGTCCAGTTTTGGGCCCCACACTACAAGAAGGATGTGGAAAAATTGAAGAGTCCAGCGGAGGGCAACAAAAATGATTAGGGGGTCTGGAGCACATGACTTATGAGGAGAGGCTGAGGGAACTGGGATTGTTTAGTCTCCAGAAGAGAGGAATGAGGGGGGATTTGATAGCTGCTTTCAACTACCTGAAGGGGGGTTCCAAAGAGGATGGAGCTCGGCTGTTCTCAGTGGTGGCAGATGACAGAACAAGGAGCAATGGTCTCAAGTTGCAGTGGGGGAGGTCTAGGTTGGATATTAGGAAACACTTTCACTAGGAGGGTGGTGAAGCACTGGAATGTGTTACCTAGGGAGGTGGTGGAATCTCCTTCCTTGGAGGTTTTTAAGGCCCGGCTTGACAAAGCCCTGGCTGGGATGATTTAGTTGGGAATTGGTCCTGCTTTGAGCAGGGGGTTGGACTAGATGACCTCCTGAGGTCCCTTCCAACCCTGATATTCTATGATTCTATACCTGAAAGAGATGCAACTCAGGATAATTTTCTCTAATCTTTCACAGTTTATTACTACTAACTTAATGCTGGAGTTAATATATACTTCATATATTTGGAGTTAATGGTCTAAAATATCTTTAAGTGAATTACATGTCCATATAATGGACCCCTTAAACATTGTCCAGGTCATGGTATGATTGCAACATTTAGAGAGTACAGTGCCATTCATTTCTAGTACTTAGATTTGTCACCTACCCAGATGTACATTACAAACAGTTCACCTACCTCTCTAAACAGTTACAGTTCCTGCACATTGACTTACACAATAGTTAAATCTGTTTGGAGTGAATCTGACACATCATCTGTTTCTCAGTAACTGAAAGCCAATTCATATTGGTTTACTTCCAAAATCTGTCAGTTATGTTTTGAGTTGTTTGGTGTGACAGCCTTAATAATTAAAGTTGTTTGTATAGGTTCCTTACTTGTATTCCCACAAATTGGAAAGGGCTGTGTATTTTATAAAAGAAGTGTGTGTGTGTGTGTGTGTGTGTGTGTGTGTGTGTGTGTGTGTGTGGCGAGAGAGAGAGAGAGACGGCTCAGACCTGAATAATGTGGAGTGAGTGCCTTTCTAGAAGAAATATCATTTCTGGTGCAATTACTGAATTATAGCGATTCCCAAGTGTGGAAACTAATCATCTTGCCAATAAGAATAGGGAGAAGATAGAGAAAGGTGAGGAATTCCCATAGAGCTGTGTGAGATTGTTTTAATACATTAAATCCTTTGACACCTTGTGAATAGTGATTGGTTGGGGAGGGGGTAACTTAAAAGCAGTTCAGCTGAGTTGTTACTGCTACACAGTGTGCTGAATTGTGCAGGGAAGAGAGATTCTTTTGAAAAACAATTGATCATTTTGGAATTGTCAAGAAGGATGGTAGTAAAAGTAAAGGCATAATTCTAAGGAAGGAAAATAGTTCACTAGAACTGCTCTTTGCTCTGGCTCAAATCACTTTGATTTTATTGAAGTACACCTCTACCCCGATATAACGCTGTCCTCGGGAGCCAAAAAATCGTACTGAGTTATAGGTGAAACTGCATTACATCGAACTTGCTTTGATCCGCCGGAGTGCGCAGCCCCTCCCCCCCGGAGCACTGCTTTACCGCGTTATATCCGAATTCATGTTATATCAGGTCGCATTATATCGGGGTAGAGGTGTATGTTCTCTTGCATTCTGGCACCGCTATGTGTCTTCTAGAATTCTTTCAGACTAATTTGCAGGTTAAATATTTAATTGAACAGACTTGTTGGTATTCTCCATCAGAGGAAGAAATGCATGAAGACTTCACTTTCAGTCCACCTCAGGTTCTATCCAATCTAGTTCTTTCCTACATGATTCTTTAATGTTTTGAAAAATCTGTTGTTGTTCACCCTCTCCCTTGTCCCATCCTAAATTAGTGCCAGAGGAACACCAAAAGTATGAATCTGCTTAGGCTGCATCTTGGTGACACTCCTCCATGTCCCATTGCATCAGTTGAAGTCAGCAGTAGAACCTCAATTCAAACTGACCAGTCAGCCACACACCTCATTTGGAACCAGAACAACACAGGCACCAGCAGCAGAAACAAAAAGGGGGGGGACGGGGAGGGCAAATACAGTACAGTACTATGTTAAACATAAACTACTAAAAAAAAAAAAAAAGGGAAAAGTTTAAAAAAAAAATTGATAAGGTAAGGAAACTTTCTGTGCTTGTTTCATTTAAATTAAGATGGTTAAAAGCAGCATTTTTCTTTGGCATAGTAAAGTTTCAAAGAAGTATTAAGCCAGTGTTCAGCTGTCAACTTTTGAAAGAACCACCATAATGTTTTGTTCAGAGTTAGGAACAACCTCCATTCCTCAGCTGTTCATAACTCTGAGGTTCTACTGTGTTTTCAGTGTCAGGATCAAGGATGAGCTCTCATTCCCCTCACCCTTTTTTTTTTCTCCCCCCCCCCCCCCCCCCCCCCCCCCCCCATGGCTCCGTGTTGTCTGATCCAGCCACAGAGTGACTATAGCTCTCTAATGCAGAGGAAGGAGGGTAGGCAGAAGATCTGCAGCTGCAACATGTCCATATCCAGCTTCCTTTGAACTTTAGTTGTATACTAACCTAAAAGCAGTGTAAACCCCTGCTCTGCAGAGTGGAGGGGTTGGGAAGGATGTTCTGAAAGGGATCTTCTGGAGTGTTTGACCAGTCCACTCCAGAGCCTTTTTTGCAGCTGCTGAAGTCCAATCATAATATCTAATCTTTCTCCAGCCACTCAGGTGGGTCCTGGTATGAAACCAGGATACCCAGTATGAGTAAGATGTAATTAGCCTAGAATAGCTGCAGGGCAGGTTTGAGTTTTGCAACTCTTTCTAAGGCAGGGAAAATGCCCTGGGCATAGGTAGGTGAAGGCTCACTGGGGACGTGCAGCAGGTTTCCCCTTCCTTTCTGTCATCTGAGTGGTGCAACTGGACAAGCAGAGCACAACCCCTACCCTGACCATAGAATGTAGCCCTATCTCCTTTATGAAAAAAATATATTTGGTCCTTCAACTGAAAAGGTTGGACACTACTGTTCCCACTGAGAAAGCAGCAGAAGAAAGGAGGGGCTAAGACAGGGGTAGGCAACCTGTGGCACACGTGCCGAAGGCGGCACGCGAGCTGATTTTCAGTGGCACTCACACTGCCCGGGTCCTGGCCACCAGTCCAGGCAGTTCTGCATTTTAATTTAATTTTAAATGACGCTTCTTAAACATTTTAAAAACCTTATTTACATACAACAGTAGTTTAGTTATATATTAGACATCGAAAGAGACCTTCTAAAAACGTTCAAATGTATTACTGGCACGTGAAACCTTAAATTAGAGTGAATAAATGAAGACTCAGCACACCGCTTCTGAAAGGTTGCCAACCCCTGGGCTAAGGTCTTGTGTAGACGTAAACAGGCTGAATCAGTCTTATAGTATCACATTGAAAAACTGATGGTACCATTTCCTGTAGCAGCCAGAGATAAGGACACTTTCTAGTTTCCACTGATTTGGAAACTGCTTATCTATACCTGCTCATGGCATGACCGGTGTTTCAAGTTCATAACCTCTAGCTTGGAGATCTTTGTCATTAGAACTCCCAGTTGATGGCTACACCCCAGAGGCTGGTTACAGGCACTGGGAGTTCTCTGTCAGGGGCTTCCTACGGCCAGTTAAGATACTCTTGCCTAACCTTGCTTTTGATGTGCAAGGATGGCCCTGTTACCTGAAAGGTTTGAAAGGACATTTTGGCTTCTGGGAGGATAGAGGGAGAACCCTGAACTGCAGTGTTACCAACCCCAAATGTTCAAAAAGCCTAATCCCAAAAATATGTCCCAGTATGCATGAGATTTTTAAAAAGATTCCAGTGTGGGGTCAGTCTTGATTTTTAAATTTCCCTTTTGCATCCCTCTGTCAATGAATGTGGCCAACTCGCCTGAATTTCTGGAGTAAGATTTTGGCTCTTGCAGCAGGGGCTCTTGCAGCAGGGACTCTTGCTGGAATCTAAATGTGAGCAAATTAGATTTGTATAAAATGCTGCCTGCTTCTTCCCCACTCCCAAAATTCTGATAAACTATTTTTGTGCCACCTCTAACCCCAGCTCTTCCCCACTGCACACCTGGGCGTTCTCCCTGGGAGGACAACTACACTAGTTTCCTTGCCCCTTCCCTGGCCTAGGGTTGCAACTTGCAGGGTGAGGTGGCAGAAACACGAGCAGTGCTGGGCTCTTTCCTCCTTTCTCCTCAAGGCATGGGTGAGTGCTGCTTGCTTCCTGCAGCAACCCTGATTGACTGGCTGCCTTCCCCACTTGTTAGGGAAGAGCAGACAGCTGGGGTTTCCCCTAGGCAGGGCTGAAATACATGGGGGGGTTATAGCTTCTCCAGGGCGAGACTGGCTACAGCAGGAGTTAAAAATCATGTTACTCAATCAAATGGGGGTTTGACAATACTACAGCCAGGCCGGCATGCAGCTGATTTATTCCTAGCTGAATGGCTTAAAACTTGAGTCTCCCTTTCCTCTGCCCTCTAAGGGAGGAGAAGACCCACCAGGCCTGATATCAAGTGGGCTTCTTCAGGGAGGGTGGGAAGTGGGTTAGGGGGCTCAAGTCCCCTGTTTGCCTAATGCGGAGCAGGGCCTTGGATGCTGTCAGGGTGGAGCTATGGAGTATGTGGAGACAGTTCTCTGAATCTCTGCGGTTGCAGCTGTTTTACTGTGTATAAATAATTAAATAGGGAGGGGGCTAGCAGGTGAGAGAGGAGAACTCTAGGCCAAGGGTTAGAGCCTTCCCCGGGGATGTGGGAGACCCAAACTTAAGTCTCCCTGCTTCCATTAATATTTTATATATAGTGGAACAGCCCCAAGAGTAGAGGGAGAGAGGCCTGTCCCTGAATACCCTATAGCAGAGGGGCCAGGACACTGACTGAAGAAAGGTGAACCCTGAGTTTTAAATTGCTGCTCATGTGAGGCAGAGGTGGGAATTAAACCTGGATCTCTTGATATCACAGGGGTATGCGCTAGCCACTGGGCTAAAGGTTATAAGGGGGGGGGTCTCGCTCCTTTTCACCACAGCCTATTTAAATATTTACGCTGGGTGCTCCAGTGAGTGATGCTGTAGTTCAGGGTGTAGGACATGGATCTGCATGCCTGGGGGAGGTGGGACAGCTGGGGCTCAGTGCACCTGGGCCAGTTGCTCATATAATGTGGAACAGCTTCAAGAGGAGAGACTGAAGGAGCTCCACGGCAGCCTGTCCCAGAGGTTAGAGCACTCATCCCATGTGGAAGATCTCCATTCAAATCCTCTTCCCCACCCCCACCAGCTGAAGGTTGTAAGGGGGTGGCAGTAGTGCTGCTGCCCTGCTATCAGAATAGCACCTACTGTATCTTGAGTACAAGTTAAGATGCTTCGTGGGGGCTGTCCCTGTCCATACTAGAGAATTCCAAAAAAGTCCCTCTTCCCTAAGGGTGAGGCCTCCGACAGGCAACCCTGTACTCCACGCTGCAATGCTATAAGAAATCCTTCTGAAGTCCTCACCATTGCTTGCTGGTGATCCACTGCTCTCTAGATAAGCATGACCCACTTTCTGCAGTGTGTAACACCCCCACTTGTAGCTCACACCATTTCATGTACATGCAATTATCATAGTGATGACAATTACCATTGGTCATGTGGAACAAGGGCCACCCCCCACACTGTACAGCTGTGGGCATTTAACAGCTATAGGCAAATTACCTGCCACAGCTGGAGCTCCCCTCAGTGTTCCCATTCACCCCTGGGGAGAGTATAAGGTATGCAATGCTCTCACCACCATGTTGGAATGGTCCCTTAATTCCCCCACTTCACCTAAAAGAGGAAGCCAATGCGCTCCTGCTTCCACCAGCCTGCAGTGAGGCCTACAATGTTAATAACGCAACTGTTGGGGGGTGGGGTGGAGCTAGCACCTAATGAGGAAAGGGCAGATGTGGAATTTGGAAAACTTCACAGACTGCACCAGGTTAGAGCAAGAGGACGATAAGCACCAGCAACCGTTCTTGGACCTATGCATTTATACCATCTTTCGGGGGGGGGGAATCCAGGTCACACCCCAGCCCTATACCCAGAGCCATGGTGCTAGCAGCCAGATGGAGCGAAGGGTGAGGCTGACATGTCTGCAGCTGTAGCACGACTGCCCTCGCAGCCACTCATGTTCAAGTGAGTGTTGGTCTGGCTGCACTGGGAGACTAAGACTGGGCAAAGCGTGGTGGCTACAGCTATGGCTACAGCTATGGCTACACCCCAATAATAAAAAATCCCTGGCACTGAGTCTTAGAGTTTTGGCTCAACAGGCTTCTGCTGCTGGGCTAAAACTAGCAGTGCAGCTGTTTGGGATTCAGAGCCCAGGCGCCAGCCCCAGCATCTACAGTGAGCCCCACAAGCCTCAGGGTTTGAGACGCTCTGCTGTTACTGCAGGGGAGAGAGACCCAAACCGGGGCACAAATACAAAATGGGAAGTGAGTGCCTAGGAAGGAGTACTGCAGAAACGGATTGGGGGGGTGGGGGGAGGGGGGGTGGGGGGAGAGGGGAATCACAAACTAAATATGAGTCAACAGTGGTGCATAAAAAAGCAAGCAACATTTTGGGGTGTATTAGCAGGTGTGTGGTAAGCAAGACACGAGACGTAATTCTTCTGCTCTAGTCCATGCTGGTTAGTCCTCAGCTGGAGTATTGTGGACAAACTGAAGACAGTCCAGAGAAGAGCAACAAAAATGATTAATGGTCTAGAAAACATGACCTGGGAGGGAAGATTGAACACATTGGGTTTGTTTAGTCTGGCAAAGAGAAGACTGAGGGGGGAGACATAACAGTTTTCAAGTACATAAAAGGTTGTTACAAGGAGGAGGAAGAAAAATTGTTGTTCTTAACTTCTGAGGATAGGACAAGAAGCAATGGGCTTAAATTGCAGCAAGGGAGGTTTAGATTGGCCATTAGGAAAAACTTTGTAACTGTCAGGGTGGTTAAGCACTGGAATAAATTGCCAAGGGTGGTTGTGGAATCTCCATCAGTGAGATTTTTAAGAGCAGGTTAGACAAACACCCATCAGGGATGGTCTGACACTAGATAATACTTAGTCCTGCCACGAGTGCAGGGGACTGGAAAAGATGAGCTCCCTTCCAGTCCTGTGAATATGTCCATGTCAAGTCTAGCTGAGGCACATTACAACTTCTGCATTGCAGAGGCCTTAGGGCCTGTGAAAGAGGAAAGGCTGCAGCTGCTTGTACTCCCCCATCAGAGCGACTGTAGCCAATGAGGGTCCTGTGGCACCTTTGAGACTAACAGAAGTATTGGGAGCATAAGCTTTCGTGGGTAAGAACCTCACTTCTTCAGATGCAAGTAATGGAAATCTCCAGAGGCAGGTATAAATCAGTACGGAGATAACGAGGTTAGTTCAATCAGGGAGGGTGAGGTGCTCTGCTAGCAACAAGCTCTGTGACTTTATCCTCACGCACAATTATTTCAATTTTGGTGACAATATATACCTCCAGACCAGTGGCACCGCTATGGGCACCCGCATGGCCCCACAATATGCCAACATTTTTATGGCTGACCTGGAACAACGCTTCCTCAGCTCTCATCCACTCACGCCCCTTCTCTACCTATGCTACATTGATGACATCTTCATCATCTGGACCCATGGGAAGGAGACCCTGGAAGAATTCCACCATGATTTCAACAGCTTCCACCCCACCATCAACCTCAGCCTGGACCAATCTACACGGGAGGTCCACTTCCTAGACACCACAGTACAAATAAGCGATGGCCACGTTAACACCACCCTATACCGAAAACCCACCGACCGCTACGCCTACCTTCATGCCTCCAGCTTACACCCCGGACACACCACACGATCCATCGTCTACAGCCAAGCGCTGAGGTACAACCGCATCTGCTCCAACCCCTCAGACAGAGACCAACACCTACAAGATCTTCACCAAGCATTCTCAAAACTACGATACCCACACAAGGAAATAGAGAAACAAATCAACAGAGCCAGACGTGTACCCAGAAGCCTCCTGCTACAAGACAGGCCCAAAAAAGAAACCAACAGAACTCCACTGGCCATCACCTACAGTCCTCAGCTTAAACCTCTCCAACGCATCATCAGTGATCTACAACCCATCCTGGACAATGATCCCTCACTTTCACAGACCTTGGGAGGCAGGCCAGTCCTCGCCCACAGACAACCCGCCAATCTTAAGCATATTCTCACCGGCAACCACGCACCGCACCATAACAACTCTAACTCAGGAACCAACCCATGCAACAAACCTCGATGCCAACTCTGCCCACATATCTACACCAGCAACACCATCACAGGACCTAACCAGAACAGCTACATCATCACCGGCTCATTCACCTGCACGTCCACCAATGTTATATATGCCATCATGTGCCAGCAATGCCCCTCTGCTATGTACATTGGCCAAACTGGACAGTCACTACGCAAGAGGATAAATGGACACAAGTCAGATATCAGGAATGGCAATATACAAAAACCTGTAGGAGAACATTTCAACCTCCCTGGCCACACAATAGCAGATGTAAAGGTAGCCATCTTACAGCAAAAAAACTTCAGGACCAGACTCCAAAGAGAAACTGCTGAGCTCCAGTTCATTTGCAAATTTGACACCATCAGATCAGGATTAAAAAGACTGTGAATGGCTATCCAACTACAGAAGCAGTTTCTCCTCCCTTGGTGTTCACACCTCAACTGCTAGCAGAGCACCTCACCCTCCCTGATTGAACTAACCTCGTTATCTCCATACTGATTTATACCTGTCTCTGGAGATTTCCATTACTTGCATCTGAAGAAGTGAGGTTCTTACCCACGAAAGCTTATGCTCCCAATACTTCTGTTAGTCTCAAAGGTGCCACAGGACCCTCTGTTGCTTTTTTACAGATTCAGACTAACACGGCTACCCCTCTGATACTTGTAGCCAATGGTTGTCTTTTATTTAGAGTGTAAGATCTCTGGGGCAGTGACTGGCTTTTTTATTATGTTTGTACAGCACCTAGCTCTGGGGGCTGGGGAGATGCTGGTACATGAGTAGGGCTCCTTGGCTCTGCGAATATACACGATTGCTAGGAGAAGCGGTTGTGTTGTGGGGCCTCTCTGCTGCTATGCATGACTAATGCACTGCTGTTCTAGGTAGTTAGTGGCAGACTGGCATTAAACACCTACTCCTTCAGCATAACAAATAGGTGTGGGCATCTCCTGGCCTCAGGGAGCAAGCATCAACCTGGCCTGCAAGTAAATAGGTTACATCAAAAAAGGCCAGCTACGTAATTACATACGCCCACAGCCAGAGGCAGCAGTAGCCCATAAACATGCCTGCTTGCCTCTGGGGAAAGGAGGGGAGGGCTTGAAGGGATAGTCAGTCTCATTTGCAAAACCATACACAAGAAAATATTTAGCTTTGCCCTTGAAGAGCAGAAGACTAACATTCTGTAGCACTGAGGTAGGCCAAGGGATGCTGTGAGACTACATTGTCTAACAAGGCCAACACCATTACTGCAGCCAGAGCCCTCATCCAGCAGCGCCTCGCTGGGAGATGCTGACAGGCAGTGCCCCACCCCAAAAGAACCCTTTGAGTCTCATTCCTCCAGCCTTGTTCTCAAACCACCCCTACCTGCTGGGGATGGGAAGCACATTACTCATCCTCAAGGTTCACAGCAAGATTAAATCTCTCACCCACAGTCACACAGAATGGCTGTGCCAGAGCCAGGAATTAAAACCAGCGCTGCACCCGCCCAGTGCAGGAGCTTAGGCACAAGACTCTGCTCCCTTCTCTCGACCACTAGCCAGCAGGGGCTGCACAGTCTGTGTAGGGTTAAAGAGGCACTTTGGGCCACGCATAGAACGCTCTGGCTGTGGCAATAACTAATGGGGCATTTCAACAGCACAGCCTGCTCCTGCAGCACCTGTTGCCAGGCAGCACCATGATGTGCCTGCCCCACTGTCAGAATGATGGGCTGAATCAACAAGGCTGATGTGGTCACAGCTTTGGTTGGTCATCATCAACATACTGGCCTCAGGCTCTAAGAGCATGCAAAACAAGGTACCTGCAGTACCCCATCATTATACAAGGCCTAGCCTGTGTCCAGGGTTGTAGCAGCTGACTCATAGCTGGCCGTTTCTGCAACAGGTGTGTCACTACTTGAGCTTTCCTGCAGTTGCCTGTGCATGGTGGGGCCAGCTGTTATCCCTCCTCTCCCCTCAACGAGCCCTTTGGCAACCTCCATATTTACCTACGTGTGTTGTGAGTTTGCAACAACTGGCAGGATACTTTTAGGTGGCAGTGTCTGCCCAGGCATGTCCCTGGTGGAAGTTGTATATGCCGTCTACTGACTGATGGCTCCTGCACTCCACAGGAAAGGGCCAATAAATCAACTCCCACTGCCTACTGTAGTGTTCAGTCATGGTTGGTTTTGCATTTGAGCTCCGACACGCCCTGGCCCTTCACTCAGGTGCATTTGCTGCTAGTGTTCAGGCATTTTACCAGCCGCTCTTACCAGCTCGATTCCACTGGGGGAAAGTGGCTTCCCTCCAACTGTAACATGTACACATAGGGCCAAGGACACCCATGGGCTGGCCTTATCACATTTCTGCTCCCCAAGGCCCTGCTTTCTCTGCTGCAAGTTCCTGCATGCAGCAGCCTGTCTGTGCTCCACCTGTTCAGCTGTAGCATAGGTGCCCACACATTTTTTCCATTGTGAACCTTGCAGTCTTTGCCAACACATGTACCAAGCCATTGTTAAGGGATAGTTTGCATCATCAGCTGAGCCCACACCTGGCTTTTTTGGCTTTGACACATGGAGGATTCATCACAGGTGCTACAGGTTTGGCTGTGCATTGCCACCCGCTTCAATATAGGAAAGCCACAGCTACAATATAGGAAAGCCACAGCTATAGGCATCGGCGCAGGACTAGCTGTGGGCCTGCTCGTGCCCCATTTTAGTTCTCTGCTGCCAATCCCACCACCAACCTTTTTCTGCCAGCATTAGTACCACAAAATAGAACAGGAAACTGCCACCGTATGGCAAGGCATAAGCATATTGCACCTGGTCCTTATAGCCAATCTTTTATCTCCAACACGTTCTCATGACTGTAAGTATGCTCGATTGCTGCCCCGGCATTAATCAGCACCAGGTGGCACAGTACAACTGCCAGCAGCAGCAGCTTCCTGGACCAGCTGACGATACGCTCTAGGTCAGATATTGGGATTTAAAGTTCAAATTAAAGTTGTCTGCAGTTACTATTACCCATGTCCAGCCACAAGCTGCTGGCTCATGTTGGCATTGTGGGTTGGGTTTTTTTTTGTGTGATGAAGTGCATGTGTTGTGCCTGCTGCTGTCCTTTTCCCCATTTTCAAGCATACAACAAAAATGAGAACACACCCGCCACTATTAAACTTTACAGGTCTAGTACTGTGCGTGCACCGGCCTGAGGCCCTGCAGATAATATAATGTAATACTTTGAGCTCCTTTGATAAAAGGCACTATATATGCAATGTGCTTTCTGAACATTCATTAGTTAATGGTGGAAATTTTGCCAGTGGCCAAAACCAAAAAAACCTTCACTCCATCCCTCTAGTCTTTAACTACACAAAGTTAATGATTCTGTGTGTGAGTGTAAAAAACTTAAGAGTACATTTTAATTTCAGTTTACTTTGGGGTAGATGGGAACACTGGAAAAACTTAGCTCTCCCACACACCACCTCTCCAGGCAACCTCAACTGGTAGTGACATGGCTTCTGCTCTGATCATTTTAGCTCGGCTCTGCCAATCAGGGAAGACTTACTGTACAAACTTGGCCACTATATTTTGCAACAAAACAGTAAAATTCTGTATCTGAAAACTTTTGCTCCTCCCTTCCCCCCCCTTATAACCACCATCCAAATCAGCCAAATTGTGTGAGAGTGGGTGGCACTGTGACAAAATGCTCACAGGGCTCTAAGATTCACTTCCAGTTCCAGTTCCCCCTTCTATCCTTTTTGGATTTGGAATGAGGGACAACCGTTTTTAGTGCTACACTCAAGGCACGTGCAAAGGAGAATGGTTAGGGGAGTGCACTGATCTGTAATTTGCAAGGAGTGGGGAAATACTACTACAGTAGGCAGCACCACGTGCCCATTGCTATGACTATCCTTGCGTTTGATGCCTGAAAGTTAGATTGCAGTAACATAGTCTAGAGGATGAGGTAACACTTTAAAGCCCTTTGAGAAGTTCAGCTAGTGCAGAAGATAATACTTAATAAGCAACATGCTATTTCCCCACAGGAAGCACATCTGCACTGCTTGCTCATTGGCTTCTACATAACATTTAAGATATTGCTTTTTACCAAAAATACCAGAGTGGTTTGGGTCTGCCTCTTTCCCCAAGTGCAGAGGAGCAATGAGAACAGACCAGAACTCCAAGCTGCAGCAGAACCTAGTCAGCTCTCCTGGCAGTCTGACTGGCCTGGGGCAAATCAGAGGAGGTGTGGGCTATGTGCCGGAGGAGAGGTTCTTCTTCGAGTGCTTGCTTGTGTCCATACCATTGTAGGTGTGTATGCTCGTCACATGGACCGGTGCCCAAAGTTTTTCCCTCAGTGGTATCCGTAGGGGACCAGCTCTGGCGCCCTCTGGAGTGGCATGCATATGCTGCAGTATAAGAGGTGCTGCCAGTCCCCCCCACCCTCAGTTCCTTCTTACCCTAGTGATAGTGCTGGAACGTCTCCTTGCCTCGGCAAGCTTACTCCTCTCAACTGCTAATTGCGAACTTTGCTGTTTATAGTTGTTAGTTCTCTTAGTGTAGTTTAGTATTCGTGGTAGTCCTGGCCGGGACTTAGCCTAGGGATGGGGCATGTCCTGATCCCCACGCTTCAAACCTTGTGACTCTTGCAAGAAGCCCATGCCAGTCCGCAACCCCCACAGTAGCTGCTTAAAGTGCTTGGGGGAAACCCACATTAGCGATCTGTGTTGCATCTGTAAACGTTTCAAACCGCGAACCAAAAAGGAGTGGGACATTTGCCTCCGAGCGCTCCTTATGGAGTTGGCACTTACATCAGCCCCAGAACTGTCCAGATCAGACTCCACCCCCAGCACCATGGCCTCAGTGTGGAGTGTGCTGCCGGCACTGGCCTCGGTCCGGCATCGATCCCCATCCCTGGTACCAGCTGGAAAGCAAAGAAAGGCCGGGAGGGGATGTTCTTCTACGTCCCACAAAGAGAAGGGGAGGACCGGAGGAGAGCAAAGGCCCAGGAGGGGCAGATCTTCCGCTCCTGACAGAGGTCAGGCCCCAGCTTCTGTTGAGCAGGCTAGCCCACTCCAAGACCCGCCCACCACCCTGGGAAATGGCAGAGGCACCCAACACCTGATGGTGCCATCCACACCGGAGGCTTTTCAGGCCACAAAGGATATTTTGTCTTTACCAATACCACCCATGCTGGCTATGGAGGTTCCCCAATCAAGGGGTAAACCTGCCTTGGGACCCTTCCAATGGTCCCCATCATTGTGGCACCACTCCTCACCTCAGGGAGTGCCCCGACACAGCTGGCTTGCGCAGAGCTACCAGACCCTGAACACAGGTTGGCCTACCAGCCAGAATTCCCGGTGTCAGTTCCCGGACTCCAGGCAACAGTCCTTGGGCTCGAGGTGACAATCACCAGTGGGTGGGTGCAGACTCGCAGAAGAATGGCACCTGTCCCCACAGCTTTGGTGCAGGGAGCAACCAGGGTGGGCAGAAGGCCTCAGCACCAGCCTGGTCCCCCAGACAAGTATCCCCCTCCTCAGGCTCTGACAGTGAGCACTGGGGAACCAGTAATGCCCGCAGGACTATAGGAGGTAGCATGGCCTCAGGGCCAGTGGCCAGCAGCCAGCCGCATGGCATCGCTGGAACCACTGGGTGTTTCCCCGGCCATCACAGGGACATAGGTCAGCCTTGGGAGCATCCGACAAGCGGTCGGCGACAGCTTCCCACCTGCCCCCTGAATCGGACGCAGGAGTAGAGCGGGCTGCTCAGGGTCCCCCAGCCTCGACTGAGGCTACCATAATGGAGGCAGCAGAGGTGACAGACCTGCTGATACCTCCCTCATCATCATCTTCTCCTGATGAGGTGATAACTGGGTCCTATCATCCAGTCTCCCAGGATGATGCCAAGGCTCACCAAGAGCTCTTAAAGAGGGTCACCTCAAACTCGATGCTGAAGGCTGAGGAGTTGATGGAGCCCTTGGACTTCCTCTTTGATGTTTTAAGCTCGGCAGCCCCAGCCAGGGTGGCATTGATCACAAAAACTGTGGCAGATGCCTTCGTCATTACCCCCTCATCTTCAAGTGGGCAGAGCGTAAATGCTATGTCCCCGCTAAGGGGCATGAATATTCGTACATGCATCCTGCCCCAAGTTCTGTGGTGGCTTCTGCAGTCAATGAGCATTACAGACAGGGCCAACCAGGTGCGACACACAAAAACAAAGAGGCTCGATCTCTTTGGGAGAAAAGTTTATTCAACTTCCAGCCTCCAACTGCGAGTGGCCAACCACCACGCCTTGTTTGGCCGCTATGACTTTAACATCTGGCAGTCCATCGCCAAGTTCTCAGACTTGTTGCCAGAGGAGCCCAAGAAGGAATTTTTGGCTATACTTGAGGAGGGCAAAGCAGTGGCAAGGGCAGCCCTCCAAGCGGCCGCAGATGCAGCAGACTCTGCGGCCCAAATCTCGGCCATCTCCATGAGGCGGGCGTCTTGGTTACAGTCATCGGACCTTTCAACGGAGGTTCAGCAGTCCATCCAGGACCTCCCATTTGATAGCCTGATGCTGTTTTCTGAGCAGACATACACAAAACTGCATGGTCTGAAAGACTCCAGGGCAACCCTGCACACTCTGGGCCTGTACACCTAAGGACCAGCGAGGAAGCGATTTAAGCTGCAACAGACCCAGAGGTTTGGAAGCCAACCTTGGTCGGAGCCCTTCGTAATAAGGGCAAGAGGTATAAGTGCCGGGAAGGTCACCAGCCGGCATCCTCTGCTCATTCCAGCTCCACCCATAGCCAACAGAGTGGTAAGCGGACATTTTGAGGATGCGCTCGAGGGTAACCTTCCAGCCTGGATCCTGCTACCCTGTTATTTTCCAACTGCCTGTCCCCCTTCCTTCCTGCCTGGGCCTCTATAACATCGGACTGGTGGGTCCTCAGCACAGTAGCAGGGGAATATATCCCCCAGTTTATTTCTATCTCCCCCAACCCCCCTCCCTGTTCATCTTCAGGGACCCTTCTCACAAGCATCTGCTAGCACAGGAGGTGCAGCGCCTTCTGCAGGTGCAGAATTCCGTGGAAGAATTCCTGCTGCATGTAACGGGCAAAGAGTTTTACTCCCACTATTTTTTAATCCCAGAAGCCAAGGGGGGGTCTGCGGCCCATCCTAGACCTGAGAGGCCTCAACAGATATCTCAAGAAGTTGAAGTTTCGCATGGTCTCACTGGCCTCCATCATTCCTTCCCTGGATTCGGGAGACTGGTACGCCACCCATGATTTGAAGGATGCTTACTTTCATATATCAATATTCCACGGACACAGGCGTTTCCTGCGCTTTACGGTGGGGACCGCCCACTATTAGTTTGCAGTGCTCCCTTTTGGCCTAGCAACAGCTCCAACGGTGTTTACCAAGTGCACATCATTGGTGGCAGCTTACCTCAGACGTCAGGGTATCCAGATTTACCCGTACCTCGATGACTGGCTCATCAAGGCTGCTTCAGGATCCAAGTCCAGCACAGCGTCACCGTGCTGCAAGCCACGTGTCACACCCTGGGTCCGTTGATAAATTTACAAAAATCAGTGTTAATCCTGGTCCAAAGGATAGAGTTTATCGGAGCGGTACCGACTCTACCCGAGCCAGGGCATTTCTACTACAGGACAGATTCAGGACGATGTCAGATCTCATTGCCAGCGTCTCCGCACATCCACTCACTACAGCCCAGGTCTGCCTCAGACTGTTGAGTCACATGGCAGCATGCACTTACGTCGTCCACCATGCAAGGTTTCGACTGCGGCCCTTCCAATTGTGGCTAGTGACAGTCTATTCCCCATCCAGGGATCACCTGGACATGATCATCACAATCCCGCTGAAGGTACTTACCAACCCAAGGTTGGTGCTGGAAGGAGTGCTGTTCGAGAGTCCACGACCAACGGTCTCCCTGATATCGGATGCCTCCAACTTCGGTTGGGTAGCACATGTCAGTACGCTGCAGTCTCAGGGGACATGTTCTCCAGAGGAACTGGCGTTACATATAAACATCAGGGAGCTCAGGGCCATCTGCCTAGCCTGCCGGGTCTTTCTGCCACAATTGTCCGGTCGAGTAGTGCAGGTGTTGACAGACAATATGGCCTCAATGTTCTATGTCAACAGGCAAGGGGAAGCATGTTCATCGGCTCTCTGTCAGGAAGCACTCCGCCTGTGGGACTTTTGTATCCAGCATGTGATACACCTGGAAGCTTCGCATCTCCACAGCATCTGGAACACGCTGACGGATTGCCTCAGCAGGTCCTTCTTTCACCACGAGTGGTCGCTCCACTCGGAGGTCATCTGGGCGCTCTTCCAGAAGTGGGGGGGCTCCCCGAGTGGACCTGTTCACCACCAGACAGAACAGGAAGTGTCATCAGTTCTGCTTACTCCAGGGCCTCGGCAGGGGTGCCCCCTCCGATGCCTTTCTCCTGTCATGAGCGGGGGATCTAATGTACACTTATCAGCAGAGTCCTATCGAAAATCAAGAGGAACAAGGCGCGAGTCATTATGATCACCCTGGCATAGCTTCACCAGCATTGGTTCGGCATGCTCATGGATCTGGCCGTGGTTGCTCCCTGGCCACTGCTCAGCCACCCAGACCTGCTCTCGCAGGACCACAGTCGGCTCCTGCACCCGAACCTTCCCTCTCTTCACCTCACAATTTGGCTGCTGCATGGCTGAACCCAGAGGAACAGGCTTGCTCTAGTCAGGTACAGCAGGTTCTCTGGGAAAGCAGAAAGCCCTCCACCAGAGTGACTTACCTGGCAAAGTGGAAGTGTTTCTCCTGCTAAGCGTCGGAGTGTAGCATCTCTCCGACCCAGTCGTCTCTGTAGTCCATCCTGGATTACCTGCTCCACCTAAAGCACCAGGGCCTCGCTCTTTCTTCCATCAAGGTGCACTTGGCAGCCATATTGGCCTTCCACCTGCACGTTCAATTGGTGTTCTCACGTGAGATGTCGATGAGGTTCCTAAAGGGCCTTGAAAGACTCTTCCCGCCCAGTCCGAGACCCTATTTCTCCAATGGGACCTCAACCTGGTCCTCTTTAGGCTCAGGGGCCTGCCCTTTGAACCTATGGCTTCTTGTTTCCTTTCCCATCTGTCATGGAAAATTTCTTTCTTGTAGCCATTACCTCAGCGAGGTGCGTATCCGAGACTAAGGCCCTCACGTCGGAGCCGCCGTATAGAGTATTCTACAAGGACAAGGTCCAGCTGCGACCTCCTCTAGCTTTCCTGCCTAAGGTCGTGTACCCTTTTCATGTCAACCAGAATATCTTCCTCCCAGTGTTCTGTCCGAAGCTGCACTCCACCAATGAGGAGAGGCAGCTACACACTTTGGACGTTCAGCGCGCCCTGGTGTTCAACCTGGAGCGCACCAAAGCCTTCCGCAGGTCAACCCAGCTCTTTATCGTGACAGCGGACAGGATGAAGGGCCTCCTGGCATCCTCACAGAGGATCTCCAATTGGATCACCACCTGCATTTGGACCGGTTATGAGCTGGCTCGCACAGAGCCGCCGCCTATAGTGAAGGCCCACTTGACCAGGGATCAAGCATCCTTGGCAGCTTTCCTAGCACATGCCCCTATCCAGGACATCTGCAGGGCCATGACGTGGTCCTCGGTATACACGTTCACAATGCATTATGCCATCCCCCAGCAAGCCAGAGATGACACTGGATTTGGCAGAGCTGTGTTGCAATCGACATGTCCATGAACTCCTACTCACCTCCGGTGGTACTGCTTGGGAGTCACCTACAATGGCATGGACATGAGCAAGCACTCAAAGAAGAAAAGACAATTACCTTTTTCCATAACTGGTGTTCTTCGAGATGTTGCTTATGTTCATTCCATGACCAACCCTCCTTCCCCACTGTCAGGGTTTCTGGCAAGAAGGAACTGAGGGTGGGGGGAGCTGGCGGCGTCCCTTATAATACGGCATACACGCACCACTGCAGAGGGTGCCAGAGCCAGTCCCCTATGGATACCACTGAGGGAAAAACTTCCGGCATCAGTGCATGTGACGAGCACACGCACCTACAATGGAATGGACATGAGCAACCCATCTCAAAACACAGTTACGAAAAAAGGTAACTGTCTTTTACTAACCTTACAGTGACTTGAGTTCTTAGAGGTGTTTTGTCCCTATGGGTGCCCCACTATGGAATACATGAGTGCCCATACACTCTTGACTGGGGAATATAATGCAGTGGCCACAGCCTCGTGCCTTTAAACGAGGGATTGCCCTTCAGCTCCTTCTCAGCTGCAAAGCAGAGTCTTCATAGATTCATAGATTCTAGGACTGGAAGGGACCTCGAGAGGTCATCGAGTCCAGTCCCCTGCCCGCATGGCAGGACCAAATACTGTCTAGACCATCCCTGATAGACATTTATCTAACCTACTCTTAAATATCTCCAGAGATGGAGATTCCACAACCTCCCTAGGCAATTTATTCCAGTGTTTAACCACCCTGACAGTTAGGAACTTTTTCCTAATGTCCAACCTAGACCTCCCTTGCTGCAGTTTAAGCCCATTGCTTCTTGTTCTATCCTTAGAGGCTAAGGTGAACACGTTTTCTCCCTCCTCCTTATGACACCCTTTTAGATACCTGAAAAACACACACAGCCAAGGGGCAGGAGGTGGAGCACCCATAGGGACAAGACATATTATAGTAACTTGAGTGGCCTTAGGTGTTCTCTAGTGCCCATCTCTCTGGAATCAGTGAGGCTGTGTTGTAACATTGGGGTATGTGAAGGAATCCTTAACCCCCAGTCTTTAAAAATCTAACAAACTCTATAACAGCCAGAACACTCACCCAGCAGCACGTTCCTCCTTTGGAATTGGTGGCAGGCGGGACCGCCCCGTACAAGAGCCCAGCCTGTTTCTCAAACCACCCCCACCCCAGCTAACTGGGAAGGGGGAGCCAACTGCAGTATTTTATAAATGTAAAAATTAATATGTAGGTGGTTGCAGGGCAACAAGCAGACTTGCCAGGTCTTACAGTTTCTTAAGGAGGGGTCTTCTTTGAGTATATATCCCTATGGGTGCTCCACCATAGGATGAGCGCAGGCCGGAGAATGCAAAGCAGTGTACACTTTGCAGGAGTGAAAGTAACACAGAAAAACTTACTGGTATGGGGGCCCAGCTCCGGGGCCGCGGAAGGGGTGGGGCCTCAGGTGGAAGGGGTGGGGCTGGGGGTGAGCCTCCCCCAGCCAGCCCATCCGCGCCGCCTGGGGCTCTGGCAATGATTTAAAATAGCGTGGGGCTCCGTCTGCTGCAGCGATAGCGGTGGCTGGGAGCCCCGGGCCCTTTTAAATCGCCAGGCCCCAGGGCAACTGCCCCTTTTACCCTCTCCCCGCCCCTCCCCCGTTGGCGGCCCTGCTGTTAGGGGGGCTGCCAACGGGGGCATGGGAGGGAAGAGGGGCAGCGACGTTAAACCGCTGGTACCGGCGGCCACTTCTTACTGGTACGCCGTACCGGCCTACTTTCACCCCGACGCTTTGTGTTCTGTGTTGTAATTGAAAGCAATATATTTGAAAATGTAGGAAAGCATCCAAAATATTAAACAATAGAATACCAATTGAAATGTATTAAACAGTGCGATTAAAACTGCGATTAATCACAATTACTTTTTTGAGTTAATCGCATGAGTTAACTGCGATTAATCGACAGCCCTATATAATGACTAAGGTTGTGTTATAAAAAGGTAGCAGTGTTGCCCTAGCTCCCATACTGAGCCAAAGGGGGCTGGGGGAGGAGACAGGATACTGCTCCTTATCCTACTGCACAGCAGGCTTGGCTGTTCTCCTCTCTCCCCAGGAGCTGGTTCGAACAGATGGATTTTGCAGCATGGCCTGGAGGTCAATGGGTTCACATTTTGGCCCAGGGTAGGGAGTAAGTGCCCAAGTTAAAGGCTGCTCATGGAGAATCTCATCTCTGCCAGCAGCTCCCAGTGTTAATTGTAAGAAATATCAAGCATTATGGCTACAGTTCCTCTCTGCCCCTGTATCCAGATCTGAGATGAAGCCAGTGTCTGGGTGCCAGATAGCTGGGGGGGTGCTGCTCCACAGGAGAGGCAGAGTGTAAAATTCCTTAAACCACTCCCTTGTGGGCACCTCCAACATGTTTCCTTTCACGGCATTCAGTCTCTAATAGGCTTGAGCTCTGATGCCAGGTTCTTGCAGCGCCCTAAGAGGTAAGCTGTATTTTGGCAGATATCATGAACAATTGCAACTTGCACAGCTGCCTGGGCTGCCTTGGGTCTGCCAGCCTCTACTGGACACAGGCAGAACAGCCCATGCTTGTGTCGGATGAGCCTTTAGGCATTCCATTGAACAGAGGTCCTCTTCTGATCTTGGGTCCAACTGCAGTTAAGGAGACCTGGCAGCAGTCTTACAGGACTGTGGCTGGAATGCAGAATTATTCAGGCCACAACTCCACTGTCTTCTCAAGGGCCAAAGATTGTGCACCTTTGTGTACAGAAAACTTACTGGTATGGGGGCCCAGCTCCAGGGCCGCAGGTGGAAGGGGCGGGGCTGGGGGTGAGCCTCCCCAGCCAGCCCATCTTTTAGGGACAGTGATTGTTGGAGGGATTCCTAAGAATCACAGGCTGCAAACTTTGATTTTGGAGCTACAACAGACCTGCCCCAAATTGCTGCCACCTCCAGGCATAGTTACACTTCACCTGTACCCTTTATACAGGCAAACCTTCCCATAGGAGTTTTGCCTCGCAAGGAATACAAGATAGAGCTTGTAAGGAGGAATTGGTATAGTAGTGCCCAATGCACACCTACCTGAATGAGCCAAGCTGGGTTTTCACGTTGTACGGTCAAGAGTGTTTAATTTCTAATCCTTGTATCTATTTAAAAAAATAATTGTACTGAAGTTCTCAGAAAGAAAACATGCCACTGAAGGCTCAGATCAGTGCATCAGGAGCAGTACAGAGAGAGCAGCCCATTTGAAAAAGCTCAAGCAGGTACCACTGCAAGCCAGCTATCCACCACCTGGAAGAGTTACATTTCCTGCAGTAGTGAAGGTGTTCGCCATTCCGAGTATATGAAATATTGAGCTAGAGGTAAAGTCCTAACTATGCAGAAGTGCTGTTGGGTGCCCAATATGAGACACCAGGAGGCCTGATTTTTCAGAAAGTGTTGGGCACTTGCCCTTGGACAGGCAAGCCCCTTTAAGTTGCATCAAGCTGGGCACCCAGAAACCGGAGGCACTCACAAATCACTAGACCCTTGGAAAAATCCAGGCCAAAGCTTGGGATGGAATAAATGTCCTTGCTTTAACTGTGCAAATTATCAGCGTAACAAGAATTGATTTTTTTTTCCCTTCAAGAAAGGTAATGACCAGCTGGCTCTCTGGGGGAAAGGTTAGCTCCATTTTAAAAATGCATCTTAAAATGGCCAAGGAATTTGCAATGTAATGGGCAAGGGACTTTGTCTTCCTTTGTGGGTTGCTAAGCACCAAACGCCTTGGTGGGGCTCCCTAAATAATACCTAACCATGTGTGTCTTCATGTCTCAGTCAGATGGTATCTGCTTTACCAAAGTCATCAGCCTATGTTGCAATAAAATGTATGCAGCATTTATTAGAGCCGAGGCCTCTTACTACTCATTGATGAGCTATTATGCAAGAAAATGTTCCTTCCACATTCCTTGTTGAAGCAGAAGCAGGTGTGTTACTTTGATGGTTGAATGAAATAATCTTAACTTTGCCTCAGGATATTTATAACCAAAACATACACAATTATTGCGCCATAAAGCCTGCTTCACTGGGTCTTGCTGATTTAAAAAAAAAAAAAAAAAAAAAAAAAAGAGAAGCTAATGTAATTTAAAAAAAAAGACAGACAAGAATACCAAATATAGTTCAGATCTTCAGCACTATATAACCCCAGCAATGCTTCCCTTCAATTTAAATCCTATGGAAAAAGCCAATGCTGTTGAAACACTGCAAATTAACAATAGCATTGGCCCTGCACATCACCTCTACAAGACAACCAACTCATCAAATACCTTTTCTTCTCTGTGCAGAGGCACAGGGGGGAAAAACATCATGAAAGTGAAATGGTTTCTCTCGCTCCCTGCCACCCTGGAGGCAAATGCCAACTTTTGCTGTTGTAAAAGCTACGGCAAAGCAATCTAAGGAGTTATGGAAGGAAAGCGAATACAACCCATGCTCTGGCAGGCAGAACAAGACAGAGGCATGTTTAATTGATGTGAAAAGAACACAAGGATACGAAGCTGGCATTAGAGAGTAGAGTCTTTTTTTCTCTTGATGCCAGGCACCCATTTAAAAAGTCTGGCTTACCTGGGCACATCACCAAAGGGCAACATGTAGTCAACAGCCCTATGGTGTTTGTCCTTGGGCAACTGCCAGTAAAACTGGTTTCATCTAGCAGATGTGTATGCAAGCCGCAGTAATTGGTGTGTTCTTTTCTGTCCCAGATTTATCATCCCACACTATATTTTCCCATTACCTCCCTTTTTCAATCCCTTTGTTTCTCAACAAAAAAATATTTACATTGAAATAAACGAATGGGAAGTGTTTCTAGCTCACATCACACAGAAACACAGATGCAGGGGAACTCCAAAAGTGGTCAATACTGCACTGACAGCAATTTTAAAGATAGCCTGGAAATAGAGGGCTTTTTCTTGTGGGACGTTTTGTAGGAAGAGAAAGGGTTTAAAGCCTAGCTTAGCTACAGCTGCCCCTGTAGTTTGAGGATGCAGTGCATCCTGGCCCATAGCTGTGTATCACAACTGCAACTTTCCCCTTTGAGAGCATTTTGGATTGTTTTACCGGCATTTTTTGTGACTGTTTGAAGAAAAAACCTACAAATAATGGCATATCATAGACTAGTGTGAGGAATTGCTCTGCTCTTCCTCACACAAGCTTATAAACAATTATGACAGACTGGTGCCAGGTCTACACGGAGAAGGCTTTGCCTGTACAGCTATACCAGTACACTATGCTCTTCCCGGGGATACAGCAGCCCTGATGAAAGTGAGCTTTGGGCAGTAGAGCTTATTGCCATCTCCCTGAGGAAAATAAGCTGTATGGGGATGGATAAAAGCGAAGTTTTGCTGCTATAGCTGCATCGTACCAGGGACTTTTGTGGGCCCAGCTATGTTGGTCACAACTCTTGCCTCATTACAACCCTGACTGACCTAGCTGTGCCAGCAAAAGTTTGGAGATCTGGCCTGGGATTAAAAGGAGCAGCGCTGGCAGAAAACTGTTAGGGACAGCACAACACTCAGGCAGCATCTGAGTGAGTGACTGGGTTGGTAGAGACAGCCTTTCCTGGGGCAACTGAGCTCCTAGAAGAAGTTGGGGAAATATATTTCTTACCTCCTCCCCAATCTCTTACTGTTGAACATAAATATAGCACAGTAATTTGGCACGGCATTTACAGAGACTGACAAAAGATACAGCCCCTTCTCTGAAAGGTTAGATCAACATTTCCAGACCAGGACACCTACAGTTAGGCATCTAAATCCATATTTTGGTACCTACATACATGTGGCCTGATTTCCAAAAATGGTGAACACCCACAAACCTCTTGAAGTCAATGGGAGCTGTAGGTGCTCGATACCTTTGGAAAATCAGGAGTTAGAAGCCTAATTTTAGCCACACAAGTTGAAAATGTTGGTCTTTACAGTCTAAGAGCCAGATCCTGCTCCCACTCAAATCAATTATCCACAGGAGTAGAGTGGAGTTCTCAGTTGGCGAACACTAAACCATGATAATAGACAAAGGCAAGAGGTAAGCAAGATGGCACAAGGATTAACATAATCGGATTAT
Source organism: Emys orbicularis (assembly GCF_028017835.1). Taxonomy (NCBI): domain Eukaryota; kingdom Metazoa; phylum Chordata; order Testudines; family Emydidae; genus Emys; species Emys orbicularis. Next base: position 80,471,216 of record NC_088684.1, on the reverse strand, counting down.
GTTAAAGATCCAGGAAGAAAATTGTCCAATTGTACAGGATTAGAAGAGAGAGATGAGACAAATGGCGAAAAATGGCAAGCGAGCTATTGAAGAAGTGGGGTTTCAGGAGGGATTTGACGGAGAATGGAAGAGGGATGTAATTCCTGAAAGAGGGAGAGGCGCAAGAAAGGCTCCCAGGTGAGTGTGGGAGGAGCCAAATGGAGGAACAACGTGTGGAGAGTGCGCCAAGCACAGAGGGTGAGGAGCGATCAGAAATATGAGCAAGGGCAGGGCCTTAGAGAGCAGGGTGAGGAGTTTGAACATCATGCAAAAGAGACAGGGAGCCAGTGAAGGCGCTTGAGGAGCACAGTGGACAGTTATTTTAACAGTAGCATGTTGAATGCCTTGGAAGGGAGTGGGAGTCAGAGTAAGGAACGTGGGGTGGAGGGGGAATGCAGCTGCCCTTCCTTTGCCAAAAGCAGAAGGAGAACTCTCCTCATGCGTGACAGGAGCTGGGAGGGTGCAACGTGAAGAATATTCAGAAGTGGGAACAGAAGGAAGAGCTGGTGCTTGCTGAGAAGTTTCTGGGGCTCCCAGGCTTCCTGCCAGGGGTGGAGCAGCAGCAATAGCAAGAGGAAGCCTTCAAAAAAAGAGAGCCAGCTTTTCCAGAGGGGCTAAGCCCCTGCCGTTCTCATTCAGTTCAATGGGAATGGAGGGTGCGCAGCACCCCTTGAGGCTGCTTTAGTTTAGGTTCCTACGTATGGATTTAGGACCCTAAATTTAGGCCCCCAAGTTTGAAAAGTTTGGCCTTTGTCTGTTACCAGCGTCTCCAAAGAGAGCAATACTGGGTCACATTCTGGTGTGCAATTCAAACCAGTCAGATTGTGTTGCTGCTTGTCTTATAACCCTGAGTGCCCCAAAATTCTTCTGCTACTCGTGGATCCTTGCCTGGGACATGCACACAGCCAGCAGCCAGCATACCCTCTGTGTTCTGTATGCTGTCCAGCCCTGATCCCAACTCCCCCCCCAGTCCCGAACTTTCCCAAACTCATGTGCTCTTCAGTGTCCAGTACCCTCCTGCAACGTTCAGAAGAAGATGATGATCCATTTGCTTCTTTAAAGAGACAAAACCCACCAGTTTGCTGCATTAACTGGAGTTAACTAACATTTGAATTCAAATACAGCACTGTTGGATTAGATTAAAAGTAAAACAAGTATTGTTAACAAAAGAAGAGAGGATTTTAAGCAAGTTTAAGAGATAAAGTTGAAATGGTTACAAGCAAATAAAAGTGAAAATTTGCATCTAAAAGATTAAAACAATCTAGCAAGGTATTTCTCACTCTCAGTCTTCCAGCAAGATGGTGGCTGCCCCCAGTCAGGATCTCCTCCAGAAGCCCAAAAGTGCTGGTTCCTTTGTCTTCTTAAGTGAGAGAGAGAGAGAACTTGGGGTTTTCTGCCCCTTTCTTTTATAGTCCAGTGAACCTTTGAGGTGGATTCTAGGTTACCCCTCTAAGTACAGTTTATTCAAGCTGTAGGGAAGCCAACATGGAGTGTGGTGGTGAAGGAAGCGGTTCCCTTCCCCCCATTGGTATTTGCAGGAAACGGAACATTTGCATTTTAGCAATCTCCACCCTCTGTGTCTTGATGGTCCTGTTTACTGCTTATATGTAAACTGAAGTTAACCCACATTCCTTTGTCTAGTGCAGACCTGTTTACCAAACTCCCCTGACATGCCTGGGCTAAGCACACTTTAGCTGTAATTTTAGCATATATCCATAACTTCATACACACTGCATACATACTTCACGTAAGAATATGAATGATCAGCAAGTTATTTGTTTTCAAATGATACCTCACAAGGCATATTTTGTACAAGGAGTATTACAACACTGTGTAGGGTGTGAATACCTACGTGCTTGGGGTTACTATGGTCTTCTCTGCTTCCCACTTTGTCCAGTATAATGTTTGCCCAGCACCCATTGCAAGGGCTCAGTCCCAGGGAGTTTAACAAACACAAACACACATTTTTAGATTTGTAAGTACGCTGAAATGAGGCAGCTGTTTGTTTTGTCCATGGTGGGCAATTTAGCTAATGTGATGCTGAATTCATCTGTTTAAAATACCCAGATGCTACAGCAATGAGTGCATAAAAATCATTCAATAAATAATGGAAAAGTAGATTTTTTTTTTACATTAAAAAAAGAAAATGGGAAAAGTAGTGGTTTGCTACTGTACATCAGTTATTTAACATGACATCTAACTGTAGTAACATTCCATCAACATCCACTATTACTCATGATTCATAAATAGGTTTATGACTGCGGTGGAGCTGTTACTGCCAAGTCAATTATATATATTTTACAATAATAAATTATATATATTGAACTGAGAATGCTGGTGTGTTGATTGCTTGCATTTTTGTAGGGGGAAAATGTGGCTCATGGAGTGATTATTAGGGTACTGAGAACACAGCATAAGAGGATGCTAAATCTGCAGTTATTTTTACGTGGGGAGAGATTGAAAATAAATATTTAATCCTATGTTACCAGCACTTAAAAACAACAAACAAACAAAAAATCAGAAAGACCAACCAATTGGCTAAACCTTTCTGATTTCTTCTATCCCCTCTTCCTCCTGGACACCTAAGCCCCAGCTCAGCAAGGTACATAAACGTGGACCTAATGTTAGCATCATGAGTAGTCCCACTGAAGTCAGGACTACTCAAGTGCTTAAGTATTTTGCTGAACTGGGGCCCTATATACTAACTCTAACAGGTTCTGGCACTAGCGATTCCAGTCAGCTTTCTAAGTCCTCTATCATTCATTCTTCAGTAATGAGAAGTAACTATGAACTACTGTATGTTCTTCAGTTCATAAAACTTCCAGGAGTATTAGCTTCAATATAGTCTTTCAAAGGAAATTCAGTATTGATACCTGGCTGTGTGTTTCTAATCTGCAACTATGAAAGATTGTTGTAAAGTCTTAAGGCCCCAAGCCTGGTCTCTTTGCCTAGAGGAAAAACAAACCCCAGAGAATGGGAAAGGAAGGCAAAAAAGGAGAAGAAAGTTGGGACGGTTTTGGGAAACTGCAGGACAGTTTGATGCTGCAGCAATGTCCAAAATAGCTTAAAGGTGACTGTACAGGAAGAGACATGTTTGTGTTCCTTTTTGCATCTTTACAATGGACAAGGAAGCTTGAAAGTATGCTTCTGATGGCTTTCCTTTACATACAGAAGGACTAGAGAACTAATAGGATTTAGCTGTGAAACTAAAACTAGAGATTGTAACACATTTTTAGACTGTTTAAAATGCTTTGTTTTTGTGTACACCTATTTAACTCCAACTCCCAAGAAGCACTTGGGAGAAAAAGCTCTTTCTGAAGGATTCAACAACTGTATCCCTTTGCATGATGACTCAGAAATCTTCCCCTGCAGTTCTCTGCTTCCCCAAGGAGTTCTGTAATCTCCTTTGCTGTTACTGGACTTGGTATGTCTGATATTTCTAAAGCTCCAAAACTCAAACAGAACAAACATTTTCAAGGGGGTATATGTGGGAGGGAAGGTCAGGCAGTCAGTATTTATTAAAAAGAGTAAAAAAAAAAAAAAGTCATTTCTTTTGCAGGTCACTTTTAAAGTCCATTACACACTTTGTTCAAAGTATAGGGAGGTAATGGTCAAGCTGAAGACACAGACGGTCTGTAGAGCAACATACAAATCTTGGGGAGGAGAGGAGGGAAAAAAAGGCAAAAAACTTAATTTGCAACAGAGCAACTTTCCCCAGAAGTCTCTTCTTTCTTGCCTGACATAAATTTAACATGGCTGACTTGTCCCTTTCATCACAACAGGAGACATACATTTACTTTCCCCCTTCTTTAAAGAATGAAGGAATTCAATGCCAGGCACCCACCCCCACTCCTAAGCCTGATTTAGGTCATTCTGCTTCCTCCCACTATTCTGAGTTAAGGAGAAAGTACATTACTGTCTTTTACTCCCATAAGTTTCATACTCACACACATCTATAGCACTCCCAGGCTGCTGGCTTGCCATTCCTGTTCAACAATGAACTTCAGTCCATACAAAACACTACCCCCAGAATTGTCAGTGATTCTCAGTGCTCAGTCCATGCTATTACTGTGCTTAACTCTTTCCATCAGCATCTGGTTATTTTGACAGCTAAGGCCCTTTCTGTTTGCATAATATTGCTCATTTATATCCCCACATGCACTTCATGCTCCTCTGGCTCTGAAGTTCAGGGTGGATTAGAGATCATGGAAAGCTAGGACTGGATGCAGCAGTGTGCTGGGCATGCTGGCCCCCCATCCAACAAAGTACTCAAGCATGTGCTTAATTTTAATGTAAGTCTAGAATTAGCCCCACTCTACTGATGTTCTACGCCTGCCTCATTCTCCAAAGTTAGGCATGTGCTTAAGTGCTTTAGTGACTCAGGGCCAGCATGCTCAGCGCCTTGCAGGCCCCTGAAGTCTTTTCATGTAAGGTTTTGTGGGTCTTCTCTTGCCCGTTTCCATATTGCTGTTTAAAAACAGCTCTTGAAATGTGGCTGACTTCTCTAAAGTGGTTGCAAGCTCTGGATTCAGACTACAACTTGCGCATGTAAACTGTTGCTTTACAGCACTATACAATGGTACATGGCACCGAATCTTGTCTGGACCCACCCGGATGACCAAGTAGACACTCATGTACAGTGTGTGTCTGTGTAACCTCACTATATTCCCACCCTTGTGTTGGGTCTTCATTCAGATTGTAAACCCTTTGAGGCAAGAGAAAACAGGACAAATGCCAAGTTTTGCCAAAAAAAGTTGTGACATTTAGGACAGAGCTTAAAAAAAGGACTGTCCTGGCCAAAATGGGATGTATGGTCACCCTATCTTTATCTACTGCCCGTGAAGTGGCTTGCATGCTTTGAGCACCATGGCAGACACATTGGCATAGGCAGTGCTCTGGTATTACTGTCCTGGTGCATTGGAGGTCACAATGGTATAAATTCCTAAGTCCTGTCTACACTACTGTATCCATCATTGCTACCATGAGGTTGTGCTGATGGTGAATTATGGGTAATTTTTACTGTTCATGTTGTGATCTTGACACTTCCTTGTTCAGATCTTCACAGATTAGCTACCACCAAGCGATATACCTCATAGACAGTGGGCACCATTAAAAACTAGACCCTTACCACCCAGAGTCATTTACCACAATACTTTTCATTTTAAGATTAGGGAATGCCACCTCTTGTCTATAGAGGGCCTAGCACAATTGGGTCTTCTGGGTGCTTCTGTAATACAAATCGAGTAAATAGAGTAAAGCTAAACAGTGAGGTGCGGTAAATATCCAGTTTTTAATGAAACTCACTATAAGAGGCAATGTGTCATTTATTGGAGCTGTTGTCATGCCATTGTAAAGAAAATACTCAGCCTAAGATGTGGCTGACACTGTGTACTAAAGAAGAGAACAACGCGGTCAATTATGCGACCAAAAGGACAGACAGGTCGGGGGATTCCAGAAAATGGGAAAAGATAACAAAGTAGTACTCACCTACCTGTAGGTGCAGAAACATCTCACTTCTCACCTCCTGACCACAGCACAGACTCAGGTAGGTGTGTAACACTCTCCCCCAAAGGAGATATTAAGAGGCCTATACAACATAGAATGGGGAATAGGAAAGATACATTTCCTAAGCATTTTACTAAAAACACTTATTTTCCATCAAAATCGGACTATATTCCAGTCCCTTTGATATATCATCTTAGCAGCACTCTTATGCTTGATGGACACATTAACATTAAAAATGTGAGGGCTTAAAATAACTTAATATACAACTTACAGCAAAGTATTAGAACAGATCAATTTATGTTACAGTATCTTGAAAAAGTCAGCAACGTTCTGTTCACTTTATACAAAAAGCCTGGGTGTTTAAATGCATCAGTGATAAAGTGTGAAGAAAACAGAAGTGAGTGGATCTCATTATTTAAACTAGTGCAAGGAACAATTTAACCCAATTAGCTTGGTCATTACAAAGATTGTCAGTGCTCTTGGGTGTGAATACTGATTTGCTCACAGAAAAGAGACATAGGTCTTTTTTTAAATGTTTCTCCAACAAAGGGGAAGATCAGTCAGAAACAAACATGAATGGATCAGACATGTTAAAAACCGAAGTTATATGGAATATACTTGATTTTTCCTAAACATTGTTTCTTTGTACTTCCCTTCAAAGTACTCAAAGTCCACTGCTCATGCAATATCTGGCAAACAGCATGGCAGTTTGCCTGAGTTGAAGAAACATTATTGAAGTCTGTATTCACAGGCGACTTTAACATTCTACGGAAAGTGCTTGGGTTTTTTTTAGCCTGAAAGTATGTCACAAACATGAATAGAATTATATGCTTGCTCTCCCGAGCCCTCTTTACCTTAGGATAAAATTATACACTTCCAATTACTGGGCCAGTTAAAATCAATACAAAGGTGGGAAAAAATAGATCATTTTTCTTATGGAAGTAACTGTTTTCATTAATTTTTCATTAGTCCTGCTTTTGTTTTGCTATCCATCACTGGAGGAGCTGGTAGGAAGTAGATTACATTTAGGTTATCTTACATGCTTCCAGGATTTAGTAGATATTGCCTGATAAAGCTGCAAGTTTTATGGCTTTAACTTATATTTATCAGTAATGCATCAGAAGAGTATTTTTGGCAGTACTGTTATCTCTGAGCCAACCAGTAGAGTATTTGAGAGTTGCATTGGCTAAGGTTGTTAATATGGTACTCTCTTTGAGCTACACATCCAAACACAGTACTACTGTGAGAAAGATAAGCAGATACTGAAGGACCAAGTTAATGTAGAAGTTTAATCCTCATCTTTTTTATTTCGCAATTTCAATTTTGGATTTTTTTTAAGCTAAAAATCAAGCCATGCCTTGAACAAACGTATCTATTAGCGCCCATCGCTTTAAAAGACTCCTGTCATTGACAAAAATCAAAACTGAACTGTAATCCCTTTAAGCAGGTATATTTTCCTGGATTTTTTTTTTCAGATGGCTAATATGAATTACCAGAACTCTCTCACTTATTATACAGCTTTTTTTTTCTATGCCACCTTAGTTCTATGGAAGGGAATTGAAATATCAGAAATAGAAGATTATAGATACTAATGAAAGAAGTGGCCCAGAGGACAAAGATACAGAACCAAATAGAGGTTATTTAAACCCTTTGATTTTTTGTTTTATAACTAGAACAAGAACAAAATCCAAGTGAATATGCAAGATTAACACAGTAATTATTTTAAAAATTGAAACCGAAAGGCAGTGGCTATAAAGCATCTATGCCACATTTGAGCAAACCATAAAGTAATACATCATAGTATATCAACGTTCCCAAAGTGGTTTTGTATTGCAAATGTAACTGTGAAGGAAAATGAAAGGACAGTGATGGCATGGTGGGTTAGTGCCAGGAACACCTGAGTGTGAATCCTGGCACTGCTACTGCTTTGCTTGCAGCTTTGCACAAATCATTGCTCATTCAGCTTTCCCATCTGTAAGATGAGCATGCTACCACTTACTTCCCTCACAGGCACTGAGATGTTTAATTAAATATTTGTACAATCTTCTGAGCAGGCTAAGTATTACTATGGAGCTGCCCAAATACACCCAAGCAGAACAAATACAATATAGAGGAAAAGGCAAATAGATTCACAACCAATTTCACCATTTATCTGGCAATAACTGTATTCAATGCAAGACACCAAATACAAATCTGAAATATGTTATTTATTAGGAAATTGTAAGGATTAGTGAAACAGCTGCTACAGATCGAACTAGCATCCCATGTGCTGATTTGTAGATCAAGTGTAATTTCTTCTGGATTAATCAATTGAAGCATCAAACATCAATTTATTTGATCCTCACTAATCCATAAATTTGAATGTAATAGAATGGAAAATCAGAACAAATACAACTAACAGTACATTAAGCTAGAGTGTCAATGTAGACTTTATGTATAGATTAAAAAAAGGTTGACACCCAATTGAGGTGAGTACTTAACATGTTGCATACCTATAAATTACAGGCTGCTTAATAGTGGTGACTAGGCAAGGTCAGGCATCCAATATTACATATTTTCCTCAGAAAAAAAAAATACTGACTAGCTACATAGTAGAACAGAAACAGAAAGACTATTTGGTGTTATAGATGAACTCATTTATCAGTCCCAACTCAGAGTACAGAGACAAATCACATGGATCTCTTTCTTTCCTCCACCATCCATCCAAGAAAGCTAATCAAAGCTGTACTCTTAAATGCAATAGAGCTGACCAGTGTAGCTCGGCAAGCGCTCAGCACGACTTGCACGTACAGTCAGAGGAGCTGGTCACTTCAGGGCAAATTTTTCATACTAATGGGAAAATAGGAGGCGTTGTCAGGAATGCAATGTTTAAACTTTGCTGTGAGATGAGGTGTGTTTCTCTCACTCTGATCTGATATTAAAACGTAAACTTTTTTTTAATTTTTTTTTTTTTTAAATACAGGATTGTGGTCAATTGATCATTTTGGCCCAGATTCTCACCTCCTACCCCCATTACGTAGCCCCTTACTCCATGAAATAGTCTAATCAAATCCAAAAGAGATTAATTAAGGAGTAAACTACTATTCAATGTGAGCAATGGGGAGCAGAATCTGGTTCTTAATAGCTAACTTCAGATTTTCTTTTGATAATTTCTCTTGTTTATTTCATGGACATATGGCACAATAAACAATAACGTATTAAACTGCAGGCCAAGTAAGTTATAAAAATATATATATTTACAGAAAACAAAGGTATCCAGAATCTCTCACGGGACATTTCTACTTTTGCAAACAAGTGTCTTATCCAAAAGAGTGACAATTTCAAGTGCTAATATTAACATGCCATAAAACACTGAAGTTAGTCATTGGCTAATATGAAAACAATGCTCTAGCTCAAGTTACAGTTATAAAATGTTGGGAGGAAACTTTTGTACTATCAATTCAACTATATATCTTGCATCTGTGTTGGAAGAAGGGTGGTGATTTGATTTCAACAGTTTCTATCTCAAATACAGAACATCTGATCCAACATACTCAGTTTATTTCTGGGGGCCTGAATAACCAGCTCAGTGAGGTAATAGCCAAAGACAACAGAGACTTAATGCAAAGTATTGATTTTGGTGCTGGTGATCCCTGCAGCCCCTCAAGAAATAATAAACCATTCAAACTGAAGTCTGAGAAAAATCAACTGGTCTGAAGGCCCTGAGGGTTTCTTGGTTTCATTTCCACTGTAAATAAACCGCAGGCAACAAGAATGCCTGCATTCAAATATCAGTTGTCCACTAGAAATGATTCATAATATAGAATTCCTCAGTAAAGAAGTGACAGATTCAAGTAAATTGTTTTATTTCTCTAAAAAATAAACATTGGTCAATAGAATTCGAAGTTCTCTTTTAAAAAAATGTGGACTTTAAAGTGATAAGTCGCTCATGGGAATGCAAAATCTTGTAATTAATGTATGAATCAATTTGAAAAGGTCTATGGAAAATATTCAGGGTCCACGAACAAGTTATTTCTTTGTAAATTAAAAATCAGCTCATTTAGCATAACAATGGGAGCAAGAATAATTGAATGGCTTGCTCAACTTCTATACCTTCAGATGGTCCTCTGTAGCCAGTCAGGCTCCACTGACGTCCCTTCTGGCTTTTGTTACAGCTTCAGTCATATGACTTTTCATCCTATGGATTAACTTCACTGTGCAGCATGACCAACTTAGTCAAATGTCAGTGTGATACAGCCTTCCCTTCCTCCCCCCCAAATTGCTTCCCAATTACTCATGCCCCTGCTAGCCAACAATTGAAAATACGAGCATGCTGACTAGTGCAGTTTAAAAAAGACACAATTCAGCTTTCTCCTAGATTCATGGCAATGAACTGAGAAAAGCAACTGGGCAAAGCTCCTGTTATAAGAGGAGTGGGGAACAGAATTACCAAGTACTTTTTGATATGTAGCAATTCTACAAATGTGACTAAAATAGGGACTTAATTTTTTTCCCACCTGACCAAAGGGAGAGAGGATTGATTAGTTCAGTTTAGGGACTCATCAGATCTGGGATTTTCAAGAGTCACTATATATAAAGACTTGCATTACACAGTGTATATTAAGGTTGAATTTGGGAAAGAACTGTACTTGGTTTCAAAAGTGAAACCGTTGAGCGCTACTTGTAAAAATCCAGTGTTAACTTTTCAAAAAGCAACAATGCTGTCACAGTTCTTTGGAAGTCAGAGTTTTTCCTCCCCCTAAGTTTTATTTGAAGGAAGAGTGTGTCACATGGCATTTTCGAGGACATGCACAGCAGTCCCTTTGATAGTTGCTTAATCAACCTGCCAGACATGTAGAGTTGGAAGCCGGCATTCATTGCAATTTTTCCACTCGGTATAGCTAAATAAAACACACACTGATGGCATAAAATACAGTTAAACTAAGAAAATAGATCAATAAAACTATTGTACACGTAAAAATTATTAGCCTCCAGAAATGAGCTGTCCTTATACTCGTCCTTTCTCTTTCTCTTACTGGATATGTTGCTCATGTGTCTACTGATCAGATTTTCTAAGCAACATTTTAAAGACACATTGTTACAAGCGTGACCTTCATGTGCACCAAACTAATCTGTTTCCTCTCTAAAATCTATGTTTTGTTTATTCCTGCATCTCATTACTTTTCATTAGTCATTCCTTTGTCTGTGACCTCTTACTCCATAACTACAACATAAGTGCAGTGACATTTACATTCAGGGTCTCAGAATGATTTATGACTCAATTCTTAATGAATGAACATTCAGTGAAAGCATATCTGGCCATTCAGGGATTTGGAAAAAGCAGGAAGTTATCTCCGGCTTCAGGGAGCTGAGCAGGTATGTTGTACAAAGAGCCACAAAACTTCCATCTGAACAAAACCCAGAAACTTGAAACAACAGCAACAAAAATGTTTTGTAGTAGAATTTAAGAGGAAAGAGAAAGTGAATTCTTTTGATGCCTGTTTCCCATCCACCCCAATGATCTCTGTGCTTACACAGACCAGAGGACAGGCAGGTGCATTGTAATAAGCCAGAGGCCCCAGTAGCAACATTACACTCAAACAGCCTGGCAGAGTTTCCATAATGTATATTCAAGTTTTTCAGATTCAGTCTCAACCATTTCTGACTACTTTGCACTAATACAAATATCAATCCCTGGGATGTTTCCTTTCCCACCTCTGTGCAAACTAACTACTAACTTTTTGGGGGGCGGGAGGGAGAAGTACAAGCATTTATTTATTTTGTAAGAGGAGTACTTACTATTACTCGAAAACAAGCATTTTAAAATGATGCAGCTATTTCAAGCTTTTCATAAGTGTATACCTACACATAAGCAGGAAACTAAAAACTGTCTACCCAACTTAGATTTCTGGAGTTCCTCTCCTGCACCTCTCCACCCCTCCGCTTCCATAACCTGCTCATTTCAAATCCCAATGGGATGCACTGCCAAGAAGATATTAAATATCCCTCCCTCTCCTAAATGTTAATAAAAAACAGAAAAAATGGTTTACTTTTTTCAGTTATCAGAACTATATTAAAAACCTTGTTACATGGAGTATTTACTTTTCACAATGTTTTTTAAATAAATAGCAAGGTCTCACTGAAATGAATGGAATGCCTGCACCATTGATTCAATAGGATTTTCCATAGTAATATACAGTCATATAGTGTAATATTGCATAAAGAAATACTTTGGATGAAAGATAATGTGGTTGCTGGTGCATCTTATGTGATAAAATCATCAACCCATGAACAGTTTGTGCAGTAGTGTCATTTACGCATTATGTTTACTTTGCAAAGTCTAATTGACATCAACTGGGCATGTGCACAATTGATTTCAATGAAATGTTGCACAATAAGAATAACTTGCAAGGTAACTGTATACAAAGTTACTGCCTAGTAATAAGAATAATAAGGTCGATGGTGTAGCCAAAGGGTCTCACTTCTAGGCAGAAGCTTATTAGCCCTAAACAAGGGAAATTAACAACATTAAAAACAAACATTCTGACTTACAGTCATCAAGGTAATTCAGAGTTACAGCTGCCAACTCCATGTTTAAAAAGGAATGATGTGACTATTATTAGTTATAGGTTTCAGAACATTTACCTGGCATTATTTTCATGACTGATTTCTCTGGGCCAAACTTTTATTATTATTATTAAGTTCGACCAGTATTGAAAATGTTCCCATCACCACAATAGCCTCTTTTCAAACTCAAAGCTTAAAAAACTAGTGTTGAATGTAAACCAGCAATATAGGGTGCACCAGACAGGTTTTCCAATATAGGCCAATGAGAGCATCTATTTCCTGTAACTCACTCTACCATGCATAGGGATTGCAGCTTGCTTACTGTATGCAAGATAACTTACTATTCTGCAACCCTAACAGGACTAGGGGAAGCATAAACAGAGTGAGCTACTGACTGATTATTTTAATTCAATTTCTTTTGCTTTTGTTGGTTTAATCCACACCCTCATTATTTTAAACAGAGTTTATTGTATCCAATACATTATAAAATTTAAAAAATTGTAGGAAAGCAGCAAATTCAAACTAGAGCAACTCTACCAAGTATTAATTCTGGTCCCATTGCAAAAACAAAAAACTCAACTCATTTAAAACAAAAAAAAAAAGGTAACTTTTCACATCTGTGAGGGCAGACAAAAGTGTGTGATGTCTGTACAGACTATGTTTAAAATCTCTGTCAACTAGCTTTCACTGCAATGGATGGATGTTTCCTGAAGTCCTACTGCCTGGTTACCTCTAAAAAGACACCGACATAAACCTCCAAACGCAAATAAACTTGAATCAAGACGTACACACGGGAAAGTGGATGGATCTCTGGTAATGGAAAATGTATCGGAGTACTTTGTCTCCCCCTGATGGTAATGGCTTGTTTACCGTTAAGTGGGCCTAAAGAAGGCCTAGGACACTTAATGGCTATCACAGCACCAACCCTAACTACCCATTTTTTTTCCTTCCTTTGTTTGCATTTCCTATCTTTTGACATATAATTACACCTTGAGGTTATTATTATTACTATTCCAAATGCTCCCGTATGAATTCAGGTGTGGTCTCTATATTTCATACAAAGGCGTCTTTATTCAATTTTAGTTCCAGGACTTGTTTGGTGTCCAAACTGCACATGTAACGTCCCTTTTTTGCATAAAGAAACATGTCCATTTAGTCCAGAGGCTCTTGCTTTATTCGAATGACGGAGGGTGCACGAGATGTCCTTCTGAGTTCTCGCCTCAGTACGTATTCACTGAATTGGGAAGAGTCCACCCCTCCTCCACATGAGCCAACAATCTCAAATCCTCTTTGCTGCAACCTCTCAAGTACCTGCAAAGAGAGTAAATAAATGTAAAAATAAACAACAAAAAACCAAGACTGCTACTACTGGTGAAGGATGATCAACTTGCAGTAGCCAAACTGTGACCTTCTGTAAACTGTGATCCAGGTGAAGAACAAATAACGCACAGCTCTGCTAACAGACTTTGCTAGAATGTCTTAATTAGTAGATTTCCTTTAGATACCATTGCATTCCCCCCCCCCAAACTTTCTAATGCATTTAAAAAAAAAAAAAAAAAAAAAGAGAGACGTTACTTACCTTCCAGTAACTTGAGTTCTTCAATTTGTTGTCCCTATGGGTGCTCCACCATAGAACGTGTGTGCCCCCATGCGCTATCAACCAGAGATTTGAATCTACAGTGTCCGCGGGTCTGCACTTGAGCACCTATGCGTCCTTGTGCTCCAGAGTGAAGATATATAGGGAGGAGTGAACCCACTGCTGCTACAGTTCCTTCTCAACTACAGAGTCAGAGACTCTGCAGCTGATGGGAAGGAGGGCGGGAGGTGAAGCACGACCTCCAGAGCTGAACGCCCCTTGGGAAGCCAATAGTATTGAGAGAACCTTCATGAAGACCCGTGGGGCCATGGAGAGTTAGAAGGGAAGGACACGGTATTGATAGTGTTCTGAGCTGACGATGTAATGTAGAAAACGTTTCTGGGAAGGGTGCATAGCAATGTGAAAATACATGTCTTGAATGTCAAGGGTAGTAAACCATCCCCCCAGATTCAAGGATGGGATTATGATAGCCAGAGTCACCAATCTCAAGTGCTGCAAAAGAATGTAGGTGATTAGTGGGCTTTGGAAACGAGGGCTTATTACTGCTCCCTCTTGTCCTGTGGCAAGTGATCAATAAAATGAGTACATTTTGAATAGTTATTGAAGTCATATTTTGGCATCAGGGCATGATAATTTGTTACTCAAAATTGAAGAGCAGCAGACGAGTGACTCTTCCTGCTGAGGAGGTCTAGGCATTGAGCCTCTTTGTCAGAAGGTGTTAATCTTGAGTGAGTTTGGCGGTTTTTCTTGTTGACTGCATCCACCACAAGGGAGCTGGGGGGGTGGGGTTTGAGGGAAGAAATACTCCAGCCCTTTCACTCATACATAATATTTTTGTCTGTCCATTTGAAGGTATGTGCAAGAGTGGCAGGGATCTGCCATAATTTACAGGCTAGAAACAAGAGCGCCTCATTAATAGGCAGAACTATCTTACTTGGGGGTTGGGGAGGGGAACGCATGGAATGTCCAGAGAGGGCTGAGATACTTGTACCTCCTCTGAGGAGATTTGAAGAGATTCTGCAGGTGGCTTCATTAGGTCCCGGAATACCGTAAAATTGACGGCATAGGAGGGTGTTGGTGGTGGCAGCATCACTGCACCATCGGGGAGGAGGACTTGTGTGAGGAAGTGTCTCCTCTTCTGCAGGTAGCTCCTGAATGTCCTCCAATATTGAGGAGAAATGTGGTACTAGGGACTGTTGCTGCCATGCCAATGGCTGTTGCAGCACCTGTGGGAAGCCCAAACATGGCTTTTTCCGGGCAGGAACCCTACAGAATTGGTGCCCTTAAGAGGTCCAGGGATTCCAATAAGGTGGGTAAGGGGAGAGTCCCCAGGGATATTCGTGTTCTAAAAGCCCAGAGTGCCTTCTGGGCTCTGGTGATTTCTTGCTGGGGTACACTTCAAGCAGCGTAGGATGGTAAGTTAAGGAAGAGCCCTGCCCAGACATTTCAGATTCTGAGGCAGCATCCCATGTCCAGAACTGGAGCTCTTGGTGTTGTTGCCGGAGAAAGAGCTGGGGGCTATGAAGGCACTGGAAGATGGGTGAGTACTGGGAGCCCGACTCCTAGCGTGAGATGAAAGGAGGAGATAACCGGTGGACATATCGATATCAGCAGGTAACTTCTCTCAGTGCCCCTTAAGAGGTAGGGACTCCAGTTCCTCCGAGATAAGCAGACCCTCCTGCAAGAACCACCGCTAGGGTGCTAGAGGCCTCTGGCAATGGGCAGTTGGAACTGGGAGCGGCACCGAAGCTCTAGCTGGGGACGAGAAGTGGGGGCTGTTGACGTCGGTGATGAAGTGGCCACCGAAATGTTATCTCTATGCTCCAAGTGCATGCCACCCAAAGTTAATGGTACTGGAGAGGGAGCAGAGGCTTGAAAGGGCTCTATATGACTTCTTGGAGGGCTTTTGTACCATTGCCTCAGATTATCCTGAGTCTTTGGATTTAGATGAGTCGCGATGTCAAGACGGTGCTCAGGAAGGTGCTTATCAGAACTGTTTGCTGGCAGGCTAATCTGAACAGGACCTCTGCTTAGGTGGTACCGAGGCCTCGGTGCCAATGTCTGTTCAAGCCTTGGAGGTACTCATTATGGGACATGAGGTCTCCCTGGGATCCATTCTAAGGAGGTGAACTACCCTTTTTTCTGGAGGTTCTCTCAGAAGAAAGGCTCTCTTTTCTTGGAGTGCTTCATTTCTGAAACAACCTCAGTCACTTCCGAAGTATTGGGGGGAGGGGAGGAAGGAATCTGACCCCACAGACCTTAAGGAGTGTGCCATGAGGAGAAGCTTCAATCTTGCCTCCCTTTCTTTGTGAAACATGCTTTTAATCCCCGTGCATCTTTGCACTTGGATGGGATGTGAGAGTCTTTGAGACACCAAAGACAACTAGAATGCTTGTGAGTCTGATGAAAATTCTATTATAGGTCTGGCAGGATTTGAATCCTGGAGGCACTGGCATACCCCAGAAGTTAAGCCAATGAGGAAGGCCAAGGAATCAATGCTAAGGAACCCGGGGTGGAGGCAGTCACAAACACACATAAATTTGTGCAAAATTAAAAAAGGAAAGCAAATATTGAAACAAAAACAAAACAAATACTGAGTAAATAAAACAACAGAAATAGCTTCCAGGAAGCACTGGACACCTCAGTTGTTCCGTCTCAAGTGGCCGGCATTTGGGAAGGAACTGGAGTGGTGATGGGTCTGCTCCTCCCTACATACCATTGTTCTGAAGCACAAGATTGTGTAGTGTGCAGGCGCGGACCCATAGAACATTGCGGATTCAAATCTCTGGTTGAGAGTGCAGGGGTGTGCACACATCTTACAGTGGAGCATCCATAGGGACATATACTTGAAGAAGAAAAAGAATTACTTCAGAAAAATTATTCCTAATCTGTCTTTAACTGAACTGATCTCATCTGACCTGGTCACTGAGTGTTACATAGGTAGCATAGTGATGGGTGAGTGGGAGAGGAAAATTTGTAGGCTTAATTTAGAATTTTTTGCAGATACAAGTATCTGTGTCTAAAGCATTACACGGGTGCATCTAAATAAAATAACAACAAAGGTATTGATGAAAATTCCAGAACTGAAAGGTACTTTACCTCCAAACACTTGTTGAATATGGTGCAGTTGCTAAAAGAAGAAAATTCCTTACTGTCACCAGTCCAGGGGATGAGAGAGATAACATTGCAACTGACTAGTTTATTACAAACTTCCTCTAGATCTGCTAAAATTTATCTCCCAGGGTTCCTCAGCCATTTCATGACAGATTTATGTACTATTGCTTCTCATTATTTCAGAATAAAATGGAAGAAATATCCAAAGAAGAACAGGAAGAAATCAGCACGTTTCCATGGACCCTGAAATACATATGCCCATTTTCTCAGAAGCAGACACATGTCCTCATTGATGTTTCTTCATAGAGCAGGAAGAAAGAATAGATCTCACATCCAACACAAAGCATATATGGCAACACAACACATGCCCGAGGGTGTTCCTGATCAAACACAAAAGACTTGACTAACACTGGAGAAGTTGCATAGTTTTCAGAGTAATTTGTTTCAGCAATGTTTGTTCTTTTGCAAGGATGTTTGGAAAAGATACATGTGAAATAATTTGAGGAAGTCTGCCCTAACCTGTGGAACTAACTCATTCTTACTAGCCACCTCAAAGTCTCCAATTGCTTTTGCCCACTGAAACCTTCTGGAGTTAAGGTAAAGAGAGTCAGTCCATTGGCACAAAATCAATCATTGGTCTACTTTTAAAATGATGCACTCATGACTTCGTACCTGAACTGAGTTGAGGTGACAGTATCCATTCAATGGAAACCTGATGACATGGGTGGAGTCGTGATTCCAGCCAGCATTGACGGAATTACACATCACGTCGCCAATTTCTGGAAAAACTTCTTCTATCAAAGATTTATCGCCACTCAGTGTAATCCTCTCTCCAAGATCTGGGGCAACACGCACCACCAAGCACTCGCAGGACCTTGAAAAACGGCTAGTCTCCCGATCCTGTTTCCACCTTTCCATTTCACCTAGCATGGGCTGAAGCTGAAAATACTTTGCCTCTTCATATAGCAAACTGTAGTCCTGAAAGATATATATTTTACTGTGCACAACTAAATATGACGCATTGTGAATATACAGTAACTGCTTATGTGTACGGTTATTCTGGCAAAGAGGCTAGGATAGCTCGAGAGTTGAAACCCCTTCTACACGTTTCATAATTACTACATACACAGTTAAGGAACAAGCAAAAACGGTCTCTTAAAATCTACTGCCTGAAATAATACCTAGAAAAAAGCTTTTTACCTCCATTTTTTTTGAAGTGTGTATTATGGACCACATCAGATTGTCACAGTCCACCTTTCTCTAAATGTTTATCCCCATAGTGATGTCATAAAATGACGACCTGACTGAACAGATGGAACAGAACTAAATCAGGATTCAGAAAATCCATCATTAGGATCCATCATGTCTTACAGCAATACTAGCAGGCACAGTAACAGGTATAAGCATGTAAATGAGGAAGACGGCAATGTTTTTAAAAGTAAAATGATTCAGATATTTGCATAATGATTTGCATATATTACTCCATTTTAAAAATTAAGTATTTTGACTATATCCCTATTTGTCTACAGTATTGTTTCTGCTATGTTGCCTCAAACACAATAGAAAATGCATTCTGAAGCATAGCAAGTATAGAAATTATTTAGAACTGATGCTTGCTTCCAAATTTTACATTTCTATTTTGCTGTTGCTGTATTTTTTTTTTTTTTTAGTTTAACGCATGTATTTGGGAAAAAAAGTGTCTGTATGAAGAAAACCAATGTGAGAATCAGGGAAGATAGAGGAATGTAATGACAACAAAGGAGCAGTAGTAACAAGGTCTATATTGCACTGAAATTGAGCAATAGACTTAATGCTTAATAGGCACATGATAAATGGATAATTGTCCAGCTGCGTTTATAATTAAATGAGAGTCATCAACTAACCCGAGCATCTGTCCTGAAGAGGGAGAGCTATTTGTTTTAAACATGCGTCTTTGTAGAAGACTCAAAATGTGACTGGAAGGGACCTTCTGAACACCACAGTGAATGTGCTGTCTAGAGCTGTTTTTTTTTAAATTTTCAGCAGAATTATAATATAATTATATATTAAACTACTCTGCAAGAGTGAACTATTAATGTTATGAAGAAGGCAGCCTTTAGACATCTATGTTACTTAGGTGGGTCTATACTAGTCATGAATAAAAAAGGATACGTGTGTTGATACCAGAGATTATTCAAAAGGTTGCTGCAATACAGCTCTTAAACTGAAACTAATGTTCATTTCACCAGTCAGGCAAATTAATTTTCCTACTACGTAGACAATTACGGCCAGATTTTCAAAAGAACTCAACATGTTACATGCTTTTAAAGATGAACAAAAGGTTATAGAACATTCTAAATTGCCTTCCATGTTACCTTTCCTATCCCATCCTAATGTCATGTCTCCTTATGTAAACTAATGGCGGGACACACTGCATACTCAGATGTACATTCACAGGGAGAAAGGATGATAAAGATCCCTTCTGAGCCGATCTGTGGCCTCCAGCTTGCATTTCACTGACAACCCTCCCCCCCCACAGGAAGTTCTAAGATTTTCACAATTTTCATGAAAAGATCTCTCTCTCAAAAAAAAAAAAAAAAAGCTTAGTCCAGACTGATAAATATCTGGCTTAGATAATGAGGTTGCAAGAATTCACCCTTGATTTCTCAGCTAAGACACTAAGAACGAGTCACATGTGTGTCTCTCAGGGGTTAAGGGAAAATGAAACTCTGCAGTTCACCCATTATACACATTTTAACGTTATTTACTTTTGGCTGTCAGGACTCACATCATTCTTCCAGTGTCAGCCTGTGATCACAGGACAGAGTCCTTTTAATTGAAGGAGAAGAAGGAGAATTGATGGGGAACCCTCTGCAGAGGTCATATAGTTTAATGCATAAGCATGCATACTATGCTACGGTTAGGAAGGCAAAATTTAGCATTAATACCATTCAAGAAAAGGCCAACAGATGTCACTTTAGTGAGACAAAGCTTACTTCTGCCAAGTGACTAAAAGCATTGTCAAATGCTCCAAACCCACTCCTGCCTCATAGACTATTTTAATTACACTCCCAAATTATCTCCTCTGAGGAGGCGAGACATTTGCAGAATAATTTCAAACACACTTAAGTCACTTAAAATCTCACCTTGAAATCATCAGGAATTAGGAGTTTTGATGTTCGTAGAAAATTCAAGATATATCTGAACATTTGCCCATCTCTGTCAATGAAATAGTGCTGCTTGAGACTGTCCAAAACAATGGGCTCCGTGCCATCAAAAAGCCTTCCAATTCTGGAGAGGAAAAGAGGCGAACACCAAGGTCAAATTACAAACCACATTTTAGCCATTAACCACCAACAGCTACTCACCTTGTTACCGAATAGTAGCACTGCTACAGAAGAGAAGGACACCCAACAGCCTGATTTTGCACCCCCTCACACTGCAGAAAACTCATTCACATGAACAGTTCAATGGCTTCAATGTAGTAAGCTCTTTGACTTCAGTAGGACTATTTTTGCACGTAACTACTACTCAATGTAAAGGCTGCAGATTCTGGCCTTTAAGGAATGCTACTGCTTACTAGGGAGAGCTACATAACAGAAATGGAAACTTCAAGACACGTTTGTTAAACCATGTACAATTAAATAAATTATAAAAATAGTAGGTGAGGAGATTTCATAGTAGAAATGTAATGTGATTGTAGCAGGTGTCTATTAGCTTGTTCTAAAGTTATGGGCACTTTTGTCCACCTTTATAACACCCCCCTCTCCCAAATCTCATGTGCTTAATCTTCCTGCAACATTAACCTTTAGGTCTGAAATTTTCTAGGGTGACCAGACAGCGAATGTGAAAAATTGGGATCGGGTGGGAGGTAATAGGAGCCTATATAAAAAAAAGACCCAAAAATCGGGACTGTCCCTATACAATTTGGACATATAGCCACCCTATCTAGGTTTGGTGTCTAAGGAAAAGATTTGGGGAGGGGGGTAATAAAGTTTGAGCTAAATCCCTCATGCTGTTTTTGAATTTTTTTCAAAGAGAAAGAGAGTGAGTGCACATGTCCATACATTTAATCACTAAAACTCAGCTAAGGGCACTTTTGTGAACAGGGCTGCATCAAATATTGCATAAGTCTGAAATGTCACATGGACAGTTTTCAGGGAGGAGGTCGGGGCTTTGCTTGATTTGGGATCCCACAATTTTAGAGCCTTGTTGCAATTTGCTATACTGTATTCTGCAAATTCTACCTTTTCATTTTCTTAACTGTCATACAGGGGGTGACACCAATTGAAACAATATTAGTTTCTAAATCAATATAGTTAAATTGGAACAAAAACTCTGTACATCTGGCCAAAGTCTCTTTTTCCAGTTGGAACATACAGTCACCACAATGTAAACTACAGAGACTGTTTTCATACTAAAATAGTAATAGAGGGAACAAACCCCCGCCCCCAAACTATTAGATCTCAAATAACTTCCATTGTTGCATGTAATGTTGTTTTAGATGTGTTCGTTCCTGGATATTAGAGAGACAAGGTGGGTGAGGTAGTATCTTTAATTGGACTAACGTCTGCTGGTCCAATAAAGAAAAGGTCTGCATAAGCTCAAAAGTGCATGTCTTCCCCAACAAAAGTTGGTCCAAAAAAAGATATTTCCTCATTCGCCTTGTTTCTCTAGATCACGGGCGGACAAACTTTTTGGCCTGAGGGCCGCATCGGGTTTTGTAAATTGTATGGAGGGCTGGTTAGGGGAGGGGGTCGTGGCTCGGCCCCCACCTCCTATCTGCCTCCCCCCCCCCGAGACTCCTGCCCCCCTGTTCCCTGACGTGCCCCCCCCGGGACCCCTGCCCCATCCACACACCCCTTCTCTCTGTCCCCTGACTGCCCCTGGAACTCTTGCCCCTGACTGCCCCCTGCCACCCCATCCAACATCCCCTCCTTCCTGACTGCCCCCATTCAACCCCGTTCCTCCCCCCGACCCCTATCCACACCCTAGCCCCCTGAGCACCACCCCGAACTCCCCTGCCCTCTATCCAAGCTCCCGTGCTCCCTGCCCCCTTACCGGGCTGCCTGGAGCACCGGTGGTTGGCAGTGCTACAGCCACGCCGCCCGGCTGGAGCTGGGCCACGCCGCCGCCACCACCACGCAGCTCAGAGCACCGGGTCAGGCCTGGCTCTGCAGCTGCGCTGCCCCAGGAGCTCACAGCCCCACCGCCCAGAGCATTGTGCCGGAGACGGCGAGCTGAGGCTGCGGGGGAGGGAGGACAGCGGGGGAGGGGCTAGTGGCTAGCCTCCCGGGCCAGGAGCTCGGGGGCCGGGCAGGACAGTCCCACGGGCCAGATGTGGCCCATGGGCCGTAGTTTGCCCACCTCTGCTCTAGATAACAAGTAAGACAGAAACAGTGTAAGCATTTCATGATCATAACCCACATTTAAAATCTGCATCTATTCCATTTCAAAATTATGCAAAGAGCAATAAACTGACTTTAAAATGAATCACATACCAGCATAGAATAAGTAGCAAATATCTCAGTGACATGCACTATATTCAGGTTAGGATTCAAACTTAACCTACTCTTTCGGATCAGCTCGGGAGATGACAACTTGAAGAAAAACAGAGGATCATTAACCTCAGATGGTCACCTAAAATTCTGCAGGAAATGCCCCAGGCCGAGGTAATCATTGTTATTACAGTTGGGTGAATAATTTGTAACAGATAACTTACTGAATGCATTTCGCTTCTTTCTCTTTGAAGAAAGATTGCACGATGGGAATAAAATTAAATTATTTTTTTAAAATTATATTTTTAATTTAAAATCAGTTTTTTAATTTAAATTGGATTTCTTAATTTAAAGAAAATAAATTTTTCTTTTTAAAATTAACTAATTTAAAATTACATCTATATTAATATCTAAATTTACTATAATCTATTAAAATCTCAAATTAAATAAAAAAATATTCAACAGAACACGTTTGCTGGCAAAATTTTAAAGAAAGTCAAACCACTGAACTACTAGAAGCTAAGCACCAGAAACCAGAATTTACCTAAATGCTCAACAAGCTTGTGGCAGCAGTAGCCTCTTCTGCAGGCACAGAGAGAATATTTTCTTCATTTCAGTTTATTCAACTATTTCAGTTTAATATTTAATTCATTTAAAGTTGAGAAAGCAATTTGGAGCTGAGAAAGCAGGAAAGTTTGTTTTCCTTTTCTAATCTATGAATAAAAACTAGATATGAGAGGATTAGATCTACTAGTTCTAAAATCTTGAAGGACATGGCGACCAGAAACAAATCAGTTGAGTTTACTAACAAATACTTCCTTTATTTAATACATCAGTTTTAAACACAAAATATGTTTTGATAAACACTTTCCCCCTTCTGTATCCAGCAGATTTAAGGTAGTTTTACTTAATAAAAAAAATTAAAATGCTGTTTTGCATTTTGATTGAATTTCAGTTTCTACCAAATACAGCTTAGCATAAATCATGAGTAAAAAATTTAGTCATTATCTAGTAAATAAGAAATGTGTCATTCACCATCTTTTAACACAATAAAATTGTGAAAGTTAAGCATCTGAATAAAATATTAAGCTATATAATTGCTTGATATAGTGTGCATCCCCCTGGTTAGCAAAAAGAAGTACCAATTTAGTGTAAGATCTATATTTAGTTGCAAATCAATATGTTTGAATAATTATAAACCAAATGAGAATCAACCTTTGTTTCTGAAAATAGCTATGAAGTACAAATGTAAAGCAAGATTTGATTTAAATCAATCCACCCTGGGCTGCACACAGCAATTTTCTAGTCACAATTATTCAACAAACTTTTTCATGCATTTTATTTACTAAATGGCTCACTATTCAAAAATTCAAGTTACGACTGGTCACACAATATAGATTCTGTTCATTGATTTGATGAGCATAATTTACAACTAGGTTTGTGACTCTTGGCATGAAAGTATGCTGGTGAAAATATGCCTTTAAAACTCACTTTCATCAACATTTTGGGCCTGTGACCTTAGTATTCACACTGGAATGCAGAGTGTGTGTAAACATGGCTAAGTATAACTTGTTTTTAATCAGTCAATCAAACTGATATTCACAAACAGCTTTTTGCAGAATTGTTATTTTAATTAAATATTTTAAACTATATGGTTTTATTTCATTATTAATTGGTTAGGAAATTACACCTGGTAGCAGAGGACAGAATCTGGCCTGCAAAAATGTTAAATACTGACAATGATGACCAAGGATTAGAAACAGAGAACCCAGCTTGATTTTCAGTTCCTAGGTTGAGTCTGACGGGTTAGAAAGGCTATATTATTTACTTAGCATGTTTGATCTACAAGTCTCATAGAAACATTAAGCATGGAACCCCAAAGTGCCATTTTTATAATTACTTTCCAGAACAGAATCAGACTTTAATATTAATAGCGTAGGACTGCAAACTCCAGTCAGATACATTTCTGTAAGCATTAACAGCTACTTCATTTTTAGATAAAATTTGCAATTTTTCAACTCCCCTCCCTCAAAATTCAAATCAAGGGAGGGGCTTGTGAGCATTTATCTGATAATGTGTGGTGGAACAGGTGCCATGAATGCAATGCCCCTAAGCAGCAACTGCAGCAGTTGTGACTAGGAAGAATGCGCTGTGCTTGAGATCAAGGAAAACTCTCTGTCCCCTTCCTCCTCCCTCTGCATTCTAGCTTCCTTGGAAACTGAGCAGTAAAAATCTTTGCTGTGTCTTGCTTTGCAGACACTGCCACCTCCCAGATACCTAGTAGGTTCAAGCAATGCTTGCTCTCCCCCACCTGTGATAGGGCTTAGATCAGTGGTTCTCAAAGCCAGTCCGCTGCTTGTTCAGGGAAAGCCCCTGGTGGGCCGGGCCGGTTTGTTTACCTGCCGTGTCCGCAGGTTTGGCCGATCGTGGCTCCCACTGGCCAAG
Organism: Emys orbicularis; assembly: GCF_028017835.1. NCBI lineage: Eukaryota > Metazoa > Chordata > Testudines > Emydidae > Emys > Emys orbicularis. The sequence continues at coordinate 80,446,493 of NC_088684.1, read as the reverse complement.
GTTCGCCGCTCCAGGCCAATGGGGACTGCGGGAAGGGCGGCCAGCACATCCCTCGGCCCGTGCCGCTGAGGAGGTTGTGAAGGCTAGGACTATAACAGCGTTTAAAAGAGAACTGGATAAACTCATGGTGGTTAAGTCCATTAATGGCTATTAGCCAGGATGGGTAAGGAATGGTGTCCCTAGCCTCTGTTTGTCAGAGGGTGGAGATGGATGGCAGGAGAGAGAGATCACTTGATCATTGCCTGTTAGGTTCACTCCCTCTGGGGCACCTGGCATTGGCCACTGTCGGTAGACCGGATACTGGGCTGGATGGACCTTGGGTCTGACCCGGTACGGCCGTTCTTATGTTCTTATGGAGCAGCGAACTGCGGTCAGTGGGAGCCACGACTGGCCAAACTTGCGGATGGGGCAGGTAAACAAACTGGCCCAGCCCGCCAGGGGCTTTCCCTGAACAAGCGGCAGACCAGCTTTGAGAACCACTGGCTTAGAGCGCCCCTTCTAATAAGCTGGCTTACAGGGGAAGGGGACAAAGAAGGAACATTTATTTTACAGTCTTGTCAGCCAGGCCTCCTCTGTTAGTGAATGGTAATGGATGGCTCTTCATCCTACACACACTTTAAATATTAGAAGTTATTTGCATTCTCCTTGGGAGCTGCTCTGACAACTTCTGCCCGAAGTTATTTGTAATCAGGGACGGCTCCAGGCACCAGCCCACCAAGCATATGCTTGGGGCGGCGCCTGGAGGGGGGCGGCACGGCGGGGCACTCCGGCCCGAGAGCGGGGCACGACTGGGCTCGCCGCCCTCCGGCCGCTGGGGAGAGCGGAGCCGCAGCGGGCTCGCCGCCCTCCCCCGGCGCTCCGGCCAGTCGGGGAGAGCGGAGAGCCCCAGCCGGGCTCTCCGCCCGGCTCCCGGCGCTCTGGCCGCTGGGGGCTCTCCGCCCTCCCCCCGGCGCTCTGGCCGCCGGGGAGAGCGGAGAGCCCCGGCCGGGCTCGGCGCCCTCCCCTGCCGCAATGGGGTGGGGAGGGGGGCGGCTGGTGGCTTTTTTGCCTACGGCGGCAAAAAAGCCAGAGCCGGCCCTGTTTGTAATGCAGTAGCATCTAGGCTCCAAAGTAGGATGAAACACCCGTTGTCTAGGCCAGTGGTTCGCAACCAGGAGTCCGGGGTCCCCTGCGGGGCTGCAAACAGGTTTCAGGGGATCCACCAAGCAGGGTTGGTATTAGACTTGTTGGGGCCAAAGGCAGAAAACCAAAGCCCCACCACATGGGGCTGAAGCCTGGTGACCCAAGGCCCACCACCCGAAGCCTTAGCAACTTAGCTTTGCAGGGTCCCCTCTGGCTCTTATATGCAGAAAAACAGTAGTTATGAGCCATGGAGTTTTTATAGCATGTTGGGGGGGGGGGGGCTCAGAAGGAAAAAGGTTGAGAACCCCTGCTACAAAACACACAACACACGGTCCCTGCTCCAAAAAGCTTACAATTTGTCATCAAGGCAGCGCTCCCCCAGCCACCCTAAGTCCCATAACAGAAATTGCAAATTTTACTGTAAAGTAGTAATTAAGAAGTTATTTGCATGAAATTACACACACACACACACACAAAATACCTAAACATTAAATATTGAAAGAATGTAGGTAAGCCAAGAGCCATCCTTGAACAATGCTGTGAAGTTTTTGCACCTAAGGTTTGAATATATTAGAGTTTGAATAAACTAACTCTCCTTCACCCATAATGCAGCTTCTCCTTCTGCTTGGTCTGACATTGAAATTATAATGCTTAAATGACATCAGTCTGCTGGCATGAAACAGGATTGTGAAGTCATGTTTATTATAATTTCACTTCCAAAGAAAGATTGGAAGATATGGTTTCCTCCCCACGCTCCCTGACAACCTTGGTTTAAAACACACAGATGATGACCAGCAAAGATAGCAAAAAAATTATGACAAATTTATAACAGATGAATGGATTTCAAAATACGGAAGTGGTTTGAAGGTAGCTTGCAAAGCAAGTTGATAATAATATACAGATTTAGCCAAACAGCAAGGATAAAGGGTAAAAAGCTGTAGTACATTTAGAGGAAAATGTGCTTAAAACATATTTAATTAAAAGTTAGCCTGGAATTTTCTGTATACAAGGAAAATTAACGTCCCATGGGTTGAAAAGGTGACCTCCAAAGAGCAAAAGTTAATGTCTCTGGCTTTAAGTATCATATTCCACAGTCAGCAAACTACTGCTTCTAAGGTTGAAAAAAAAAAAAAAACTATTCTAAAACTCAACTTCAATCAGAGAATGTTATTTTAAGAGCCTAAAACAGGCACTATTATTTTTGGAAAGGAAGGATGGGACACAGAAGAGACCAATCTTTTACTCTAGTACGTACTTTAGAGGACATTTCCCCCATAAACAAGCAAACAACAGAATTTTCAGTCTGATTCTCGAAAGAAAATCCAGACATTTGAGCAATGGAAGGTGACATTACTAAAAGGAACACCTGTCTTCTTCAAAAGACAACCCCCAGTTTGGCTCTCAAATGAAAAGCCTCGCTGAAACCCTGCCTGCAGGAAAATTATAAAAAAATTGATTTTCTGCTAGTGTCTTGTGCCTCAGTAGAGAATTCAGGGAAGAAGAAAAAACGGCCAGTGCTAATGAAAAACAGAATATTCCACAGATTTCATAATATGTATAGATAACAGATTACAATCCTGCTGATTGATGATTAGAGACTTCACTGAATTACAGGTGGCAAAAATTCCTCTATACTAGACAGAAACATAGGAGGCTGAAATAGGAGCAAACACTGATTGTCTACAAGTATTTGGATCATTACATTACTTTTGCTCTAAAGTAGAATGAACACAAAACAAGGACAGCAGAAAGAAAGTATGAAATGCAAGTTTATTACTGAATATATTTGTTTCCACTGACACTATTAACTAAAAAACAAATAAATCAATCTGACTGAAAATTTTATATGTACTATTTTATAGGTAGCCGCAAAGATTATTATGACAAAACAATAAGGGAAAAAAGTTATTTCCTTTGTGTATTTCACAAGATTTTTTATATAGTCATCATCACTGTTTCCCCTTTCCTTTGCATCTTGCACAGAGAATGGGGGAAGAAGGAAAACTGCAAGTTAGGAATGCGACTGTTTAAGCCACAACACTGGCAGGCAGAATCCACAGGCAGGTGAGTACAATGAACTACTTGCAACTCTTTTACAAACTGACTAGATCTCAAGCTGACTGTGTCCCTTTACCAAAGGTTTTCCCTTCAGAGCCTATTTTCTCCTTTTGCTTGCTCCAGCAATGAAGTAATAGTCCTGTGTTTATGACACCACAGCATGCTGATGGTACTGACAGAGAGAGAAATGCGCAGCTAGACTATTTAAGCTTGGTACAACCATATGATCCTGAGCTTTTAGTTATTTTACAGTGGACTGCTTTCAGATTAACAATCTGCTTTTCATCTCACAGACCTTGTGTCAGACATTTCCAGAATGACTGAATGCAAAGGGAGATTTGTCTCAATCTGCATGACAAAGTTGCCATGTAAACATGATACAACCACAGAAATGTGCATTTTTCAGTGACAAAATATACAACATAACTTTAACCAACCAGATAGTCAGTTGTAACCGTCACTGTGAATACTACGCTAACCCTTTCTATTTTAACCATCTCTGCTTCTCTATGTATAACAGAAGGTTTTAAGTTTGAGAGTCCTGGAGATCTCCTTGGAATAGATAGGCCTTACATTATTAGATCGACTAAATCTTAATAGAAGAGGCATGAATGCAATGAGTATAAAGAGACAGAGCAGTGAGGGAATAGTGTATTAAAACTAGCTGTCCTATAGAGGAAGTTTTTATAAAGAAGCCAGCAGAGAGCAAGCAAGCATCAGGTACAGCAAGTCAATTATGGACAGGAAAGGAGTATTAAACACTGAGATACATAGGTGCTGCCGCACCCCCTGGCTTGAAGTGGTTTCCGTTATATACAGGGCTTACAGTTTGGTTCAGTGGCTCTCAGCACCCCCACTATACAAATTGTTCCAGCACCCCTGCTGAGATATACAAGAAAATGTTATAGGGAAAACTCAGGGGGAGTTTTTAAAGAATTCTCTACAGAGACATCTTGCTAAAGAATATAAGGGAATAGAATACTTTACACAAAGGCCATTTCAAACATTTTAGGATTGGTATATAAATGTGGAAGCAAAAGAAGTATGAAAATCAAAGGTCAACTCAGGGGGCTATACAATTCTCATTAAAAACGGAGATAGATGAAAGGGGCAAGTAGTCTTACATGTAGAGTATAGTTTGTAAGCACCAGATTGGGAGATTTGAAATGATGAGCAAGGTGGAATCATTAGGGGACACATTAGAGACAATAAAATGAAACAAGGCATTTGCTATAAGCTGCCTTATCACAAGCAGCACCTACAGGAGACAAACGCAAACAAAACGTTTTATGAAATGAACTAGCAGAACTAACCCACATGGACAAACTGTCACATTAATTGGAAAAGAATAAATTGAGCAACACATTTGTAATCACAACAGAAGAATGCTCCGTATCCTAGAGAGAGAACAGAAAAGAAGGAATTTTTCATTAGTTGTGGGTAATAAAGACAAGACTGGAGATATAGAGGTGAGCAAGTAACTAAGTTATACAAAATAGAGAAGGAAAGTTGGGACACACGACTGGAGCAAATGTTGGGGAGAATTCAAGTGGAACAAGCAATAATGGGAAGAGGCCCCCAAAAAGAAAACTGAAGCACCCTAGTTTCTAGCTGCTTGATAAATAGCTTGTTTTCCTTGATAGGTCAAATTCTTAGTGTCACCGTTTAACATGTGATCTACCAACCTAGGACACTGACATCACACTGGCAATAACCACCTAGCTATGCCTTTATTAAGAGTTGAGGCTCTTGATTCAGAAATGTAGATCCAAGCATCAGTGTTGAATGGGAGGGAAGCCCTGCTATGTCAGAGTCACCAGTATGCTGACAGCTGCTAAGATCCTGGCCAAACTAAAAGGGTGTTTCACTCCAGATGGTGAATTTACTTACCTTTAGTTACCTGAAGTAGAGCAAGTACAGCAATTCTCTTTGGCTTGTGTGACATATTAGCGCATAGCTCACAGGTGGGGGTGTAGTAACCAAGATGGAAGAATTTCTAGTAGAGGTAGGTTGCAAAAAGTAGGCTCTGTACAATCGCTACAGGGATATTTCAAATGTCTGTGGCCAAGTAAGGGAATATCATTTACCAGCTCTGATGCCCATTTGTAGAAGTGAAAAGAGTAGTTGGGAGGGGATGCTAAGAACCAGTGACTCATGGCTGGAATACTACATATGTGGGCAGAAGGAAGCCATCTCCCACAGGCAAGCCATTACATTCAGGGCAAGGCTGTAAAGCAGTATTCCAAAACTTTAGGTGATGAAAAAAGTTTTGCTGAGTTTCTTTTGGTTCCCATTTGAGTTTCCTCTCTTGTCTCTGTACATTTCAGTCAGTTTCCATGTGTGCCGTAGAGATACAGAAATGTAATATAGGAACAAAAGCAAAAGGATGCAACCTGAACATATACAATTACTCTATAAACCAGGCAAGTAAGTAATCTAGAGGCACATTCTATACTCTGCTGTCTATGATCAGCTCTCATGCTCTGTCCCCCGGCCCCACTAATTTTTCAGGTTTCCTGCACACTGGATCCAATGAAGAGAAGAACAGAACCAAAACCATAAAGGTCCACATCTCCTATACAGGGCCGGCTCTGGCTTTTTTGCCGCCCCAGGCCGGGGGGGGGGGCTCCGCTCTCCCGCCGGGGGGAGGGCGGCCGGAGCCCCGGGGCGAGGGCGGCGAGCCCCGGCGGGGGCTCGGCTCTCCCCCCCTCCCCCCCGGTGGCCAGAGCGGCGGGGGCAGGGCGGCGAGCCCCGGCTGTGGCCCCGCTCTCCCCGGCGGCCCGAGCGCCCCTCCAGGTGCCGCCCCAAGCACCAGCTTGGTTGCCTGGTGCCTGGAGCCGGCCCTGCTCCTATAACATCTGTTATCTTGCAAATATGCCTCATAAGTTCTTCAGGTTTTAAAACATATCAAAACATTTTTTTCATAAAATTGCTTAAACTGATCAATCATGCAAATACTTTCTCCAGCCACATTTTTGTAATCAAGTTCTCTTGGCTATAATAACATTTCACAGAAATTTTAACAAATACTCTGCTTGCCAAGAGAATTTTACTAAACTCAAATCCAATTCCATTGAAGTGTGTTATTTAGAATATAACTTGAGGGAGGCTTCTTATTAACTTAGTAACAACCACCATGTCCTTTTGCCCAGGATATTACCAAGTTATCAGGAAGTACCCTCCAATTATTCAAGTGGAATGGCAAATTAGCTACTTTGAGGCTAATAATTTGTGAAGTGTTTCTTTTATCAGGTTTATGAAATAGAAATTCAGATGGTCAAGTTCGTTGTGAGTACACAGTACAGAGGATGGTAGGGAAATACGAGTGTATATTGTACAATTACTGAAAATCACCAAGCAATTGAGTCACTAACAAATAGCATCCCTGTGCTTTGGCTAGCTGAGACTATTCTAGCCTGTGTATTTTAGGATATTGTGCCGCTTTTGTGATCATTGATATTATATTATAACACTAAACTGTGTTTCAGAAATCATATTAAAAAAAAAAAATCTTGGTCCAGTCCCTCTCTCATTTTAGTTTACAAAACTTTCCTTTAAAAAATGTACATATGACTAATGTCTATCTTTAACTAGTTTCAGTTCTTGCACACTTAACTTCTACATTGACACTGGGGAGTTAAAGTTAAAAGAGTAACAGTTATCTCTGAATCAGCAAAACCACAAAAAAGTCTAAAATTTAAGAACAGTAGATAATGCAGTTAAAATAATGCTTCTCACACAACATACACAGACAACCCTGACTTCTGCCCCTTTCAAGGAGGATATTAAAGAACTGGGTGTCACATTGCCTTAGGCAGGAGTTGTGCTGGACACATAAAATGACAACATTGGTAAGGGAGGCTTAAAGAACTTGACTTTCCTTGTTCCTAGTGCCATGCTGCTGTTAACTGGGGCTGCCTAGCCACTCAGCTAGAAATTCCATCTATTACTATTTAAGTAGCAGTTTCCTCTCACTAATCATTGCTTCCTCCTTTCCCCTTCTCTAAAGAAGAGCTTCTACAGATACGGCAAAAATGCACATTCCTTTCCTGTTGTAAGAGTTACACAAACTGTGTCCACAGTTAAACCCATGAGGGTAAGATTTTGCAACCCCTTAGCTCTGTACAATGGATCACAAGCTTGATTTAGCAGTTTATCCTATAGGATTACCCCATAATGGAGGGGGAAAAGCCACCTGATGAATTAAGGCTGCAGCAAAGCCTCTCACTACCTAGCAAATCAAACTAACAAGAAAGGAACTTTTAAAAGCCTTCCCTGGTTAATTACCAAACCTCTGCTCTAGTACTGGCAAGCAAGCGAAGATGATATTATTACTCAAAGAATTGTATCTTGTACAGTATAAATTACAACAAAAATTATATACTTCAGCACAAAAATGGCCACGCAGTTTAAAGGTCACGCATTACACAAATTCTTATTACAAGCAGATCTGGCAGCACTGCCTTTTATTAAAGTTGTCCCATACTTCTCACTATAAGACCCTGTTTTCAGTTGCTCATAATTTTGCCACTTTTAACATTTTGGCTGAAATTTTCCATACTGGGTATCTGCCTCCAGCTGATTTTTTTTTTTTTTCATTTAATCCAAAAACAGTTCAGCCATTTCTGAGAATGAGGCTTGGGAAAATATGTTGTTTTGTCCATGTTAAAAACTCTGGCAAACTTTATTTGAAATGCTCTAGCGCCTGCGAGCTTTGAAGCACGGAGTTGAAATTTGGCAGGAGTATGGCCTTACTGTCAGGGATGTGCCTTTTGACTTCTTATGAAAATCCACCCAAATCTGACCAAGTTATAAGCCTGGGGTGGGAAAATCGTAGTTTGCACCAGCTTAGTAGAAACTCTGATTTTCAGCAGCTAAAATCTCTGGATTCTGTACTCACTGAGCATGCTCCATCCTCTTACAGCTCCTAGTGCTGACCAGACTGCACATGCACCATCCCCACAGAGCAACTGAGCAAGCTCCAGCCCAGGCCTAGAAGGATGAAGCCAGACTTTTCCTAAAATTGCTCCCAGCTACTCCAGGCTGGGATAGGACCAGGCACTGTCCCTCCTGTGCTGGCCTCCTTGAAAATGACCACTTCCCACCCCCTCCAGTAGCAGCCACACAGCGCAGAGGAGGAAGCCTTCTGAGTTGAATGCAGACAGGATAAAAGCTGGATCCGGGGACAGAGAAAGGAGTAGACTGGGACAAGAAGCCTGGTGAGATGAGGAGCCAGTTGGCTGGTGGTGAGATTGGACAAGAAATGGGAGGGGGGAAGGAAGGAGATTGGGACTAGGAACCAGTGGGGGGGATGGGGATCAAGGAGTGAGAGGCAGATATGACAAGGAACTGTAGTGCAGGGGGAGAACTTGGACTGCCTGGGCAAAGAGATTGGGACAAGGAGCCAGTGAGGCAATGGGGGGGAGGGGGAGACCAAGATGGGATGAGGTCCCCAGGGAGGGAGGTTGAGAATGGGAGCCACTGGTGGAGGAGGAGAGAGACATGTCAGACATTGAGATGAGAAGGGGAACTAGGACTGGCCGGGGAAGGAGACTGTGACTGTGGGGAGGGGAAGAAGAAACTAAGGCCTGGTCTACACTAACCCCCCAAGTCGAAGTAAGGTACGCAACTTCAGCTACGTGAATAACGTAGCTGAAGTCGACATACCTTACTTCGAACTTACCGCGGTTCAGACGCGGTCCACACGGGGCAGGCAGGCTCCCCCGTCGACTCCGTGGTACTCCTCTCGTTGAGATGGAGTACCGCAGTCGACGGCGAGCGCTTCCTGGTTCGATTTATCGCGTCCAGACCAGACGCGATAAATCGAACCCGGAAGTTCGATCCCCAGCCGCCGAACTAGCGGCTAAGTATAGACCAGCCCTAAGAGTCTGGCAGGGAAGACTAGGACTCTCTGGGCAAGGAGACTGGCACTGGGATGAGAAGCCTGATGAGTGGAGACTGCGACTGACTAGGTGAGGAGAATGGGATTGGGATAAGTGCCACTGGTGGGGAAGTGACAGGACTGGGACTTGGACAAAAAGGGGAAGAAGAGTCTGTGCCCAGTAGAACACACTCCCCTCCAGAGCCTGGAATCGAACCCAAAATTCCTCAGTCTTACCATTCCTCTGCTGTCAGCAAATATCTGTGAAACCCACTGGCAAAGCATGTCCTCCCCCACTACTGCAGGTCCACACAGAGGATGACAACCTCAGCTTCTCTGTTAGTTCAAGTAGCAGAGGTCTGGGCAGTGGATCTAAAGGTTCCAACCTTGCTGATGACCCATGTGGGTGTCAATATGCCGCCACTGGATGCAATTTGTTTATTTCCAGTTTGCTTTTTTAAAACCTTGTAAAATTATACCACCCCCCACTCCCCAGTTAGAACATTAAGATTGTAAAATGAAACATTCAGAAGTTAGAAAATACCAGAATTAAGGATTGTTTGTGCAACCCTAATTGGGCCCCCCGTGTGCTTGCATTATGATACAGCAGGGATCGGCAACCTTTGGCACATGGAAGCGGAAGCAGCGCATGCTGAGGGATGTGCTGGCCGCCGCTTCCCGCAGCCCCCAATGGCCTGGAGCGGCGAACTGCGGCCAGTGGGAGCCGCGATCGGCCGAACCTGCGGATGCGGCAGGTAAATAAACCGGCCCAGCCCACCAGGGTGCTTACCCTGGCGGGCCACGTGCCAAAGGTTGCCGATCCCTGTGATACAGTCTTGAGTTATATGATTGCATACTATTTTTTCCACAGGACCCTGGCCTCCTTCAGTGCACAGCATGGACCTATTCTGGGGATGAATCAGGGGTGTGTAGTGAAGAAGGCTGTTTTCTGTAGGACGCTGATGGAACCCATTGGCCTTCAAAGGAGTCTAAGGAGTCAGTGGATACTGCCCAGAACTCTGCACAGATGAATGACTTTCTGCAGAAAAGGACCTAGGGGTTACAGTGGACGAGAAGCTGGATATGAGTCAACAGTGTTGCCAAGAAGGCTAATGGCATTTTGGGCTGTATAAGTAGGAGCATTGCCAGCAGATCGAGGGACGCGATTGTTCCCCTCTATTTGACATTGGTGAGGCCTCATCTGGAGTACTGTGTCCAGTTTTGGGCCCCACACTACAAGGATGTGGAAAAATTGGAGGGAGTCCAGCAGAGGGCAACAAAAATGAGTAGGGGGCTGGAGCACATGACTTATGAGGAGAGGCTGAGGGAACTGGGATTGTTTAGTCTGCAGAAGAGAAGAATGAGGGGGGATTGGATAGCTGCTTTCAACTACCTGAAAGGGGGTTCCAAAGAAGATGGATCTAGACTGTTCTCAGTGGTACCAGATGACAGAACAAGGAGTAATGGTCTCAAGTTGCAGTGGGGGAGGTTTAGGTTGGATATTAGGAAAAACTTTTTCACTAGGAGGGTGGTGAAGCACTGGAATGGGTTACCTAGGGAGGTGGTGGAATCTCCTTCCTTAGAGGTTTTTAAGGTCAGGCTTGACAAAGCCCTGGCTGGGATGATTTAGTTGGGAATTGGTCCTGCTTTGAGCAGCGGGTTGGACTAGATGATCTCCTGAGGTCCCTTCCAACCCTGATATTCTATGATTCTAGGACTTCACAAAGGATCAGAAATAGGCCCCACAATTGCAGAGCAGTGCCCCCTATCCCCCGTCCAGCTTCTTCCTCCTGGAGTGATGGAACGTCATCTTGGCTTGCACCAAGAGGCTGACAAGGAGTCTCACAACTTTGGGGAGCCATGGATGGGGTGTGCATAAATGAGATGCGGGGAGAAGTGCAGCCAGAACCTCAGTAAGCTGAAACAGGATGCAACCTGATGCACCCTACACAGAGGTGCACAAGGATCTCCCTCTTGCTGAAGAGAGGGCAGGTGCTGAATTAATGAATCGCGCCAGGTACACACCTGTGCTCATGGCTCCGTAGAGGAGCCGTCAACTAATATCCACGGCAGGTCATTGAACCGGAGTAGAGTACAGACTGGCCCACTAGGGTCCCTCCTCAGGTGGCAGCAGGGCCCACCACTGGATCGGACATGAGGCCAGGGAAGCAGGTGGCATGAAGCACAAGTGTGCAAAGATATTTTCTGGGTGCAGTTCTGAGGCAAACCAGCTGGATATTGTTCAGCCAACTTAGGGGGCATGTCAAGTGCGGCTAGGGAGGCTTGCGGGGCAGGGGCCCAATGATGATTTCAGGAAGGTCAGGGGTGAAGGGTAGATGGGGAGCACCCTCCCACAGGACCCACTCAAAGAGAAAAAAAAAGTAGGGGGAGGCAAGGCTGCTCTCACCTCCTCGAGCACATGACAGGGGACAGTGGGGGACACAGGGTTGGCAGCCCCATGCACCGGCTGGGCCCCGGGGGGAGAGGGGGGAAGAGAGGTGGGCTCAGTCCCTCTGATTGTAGTCTGGGAGGTCTCAGCTTCTGCTGGCACCAGCCAGGACCACCCTGCAGTACACTAAAGGGGACTCTGCCACCTGCAGAGGCACAGGTGTATTGGAGTGAGGTAGGGGACTTCAGGAAGAGAAAGGAGGGTCTCCTTGTTAAGGCAGTTGAATGCTGCACTGGAGAACTGGATTTTATCCCTGCCTGTGCTGCAACATTCGTGTGTGATGCTGAGCATGTCACTTAAACTAAACTTTTCACATGTGGTCTGATTGTGTGTTTTCCATTTGTGGGTGTCCACCTTGAGACCCAGGGGCCTGATTTGCAGAAATGCTGAGCACTCACAGCTGCAGCTGACATTAGCAGGAGCAGTGCTTTGAATATCTAAAAGTGCTATATAATATTACTTAGACTCAGGGCCGGCTCCAGGGTTTTTGCCGCCCCAAGCAGAAAAAAAAAAAAAAAAAAGCCGCGATTGCGATCTGCTCTACCGCCGCCGCTTCAGTCTTCGGCGTCTGGTCCTTTGCTCCGAGAGGGAGTGAGGGACCTGCCACTGAATTGCTGCCGAAGATCCAGACGTGCCGCCCCTCTCCGTTGGCCGCCCCAAGCACCTGCTTGTTGGGCTGGTGCCAGCCCTGCTTAGACTGAACAATCACCTTCTCATTATCTCATATTGGGCACCTAAAATTAATGGACATTTTTTGACCTTAATTGCTCTCTGTCTCAGTTCCCCTTCTGTAAAACAGAGTTTTACTCTCCTCTCTCAGAGGTGTCGTGAAGATAAATTAATTAATTGTTAGTGAAGCACTTGGCTATTCTACTGATGAGCACATGAGGAAATTAATAATTCTGTCTTCAGAACAGGGGTTTGAATAGTGTGCAGTAAATAAGGCCTTGGGCTACATAATGAACGAGAGAGAAAAACAAATATTGAATAGCTGCTTATTAATTGATCACTATCCATTCTATGCACCAAATGAAGCAGAGGTCCTGTCGAAAAAAAATAGTATGAGATCAAGTAATTAAAGACTGTATCATAATGCACACACATAAGGGCACCAAATTAAGGTTGTAAAGGCAGCCTTAATACTGGCATTTCCTAACTTTTCAGTGCTTAATTTTGCAACCCTAATGATGTTTTTGACGTACTGGTGTGTATAATTTTATTGAACAGAAGCTATAATGTAGTGTATATATTTTATTATATTCGTCACCCTTTCCCACATTCTTATAGTGTTGCTTAACTTCTCAGGGCCACAGTCTACCAACCCCTACTCATGGTGAACTGCAGCTTACTCTACTAGAGTGTAAACTCTTTGGGGGCAGGAACTACTTCTATGTAACAGTATCTAAGAAGGGGGGAGGGAGAGAGAAGGGGGAGATATTACCTATACACAAGTAAGCAATAGCAGTTTAAGAGTTTGTCTACACGGTGTATGTACTTCTTTAGCTATCTTAGTTTGTACCCATTACAACAAAATTTACATGCTCCCTAGCAAGGGCACAGCTATGCTGGCACGAAGTTGCTTAAATCTGACTAACTTATGCTTGCACGCAGGGTAACTCTGACTGGGTTGGGCCTAGGATATTAGAGGGAGAAGGTGGGTGAGGCAATATTGTCTACTGGACCAACTTCTGTTTGAGAGAGAGAGAGAGAGAGATTTTTGAGCCACACAGAGTTCCTCCTCAGGTCTGGGAAAGGTACTGCCAGCATCACGTAGTTATGGTGCTGTAAGGCTGGGAGTACAAGCTCTGTGTGGCTCGAAAACTTCTCTTTCTCACCACCAGAAGTTGGTCCAATAAAAAGGTATTACCTCAGCCACCTTATCTAACTTATTCCTGTAAATTTACAGAAATATGCTATACTGATAACTGCATTCACACTAGAGGTTGTACTGCTTTAACTACTTCAGTTTAAAAAAAAAAAAAAAGTCACACCCCTAACCAAAATATTTAAGTCAGTACAAAACCTATATAGACAAGGCCAAAAAGTTTCCAGACACAGGAAATTCCATGTCAGAACAGGTTACAAGCAGTAAGTAACAACTAATGCATGCGGTAGAAGTGTTAGTCACACCTGCATCCTGCTTATAGGGGAGGTGATAAATATAATTCTAAAAAGCATATAGGTAAGTGTTTCAGTTGACAAAACATTCACAAAACAATAGTTTTATTGTTGATTAGGTTAGTTGCTGTCATGTGTATAATCCCTACAGCAGTAGCTTTCCCTATTGAACTAAGAAGGTATTTGCGTAGGGGAAGGTGAAGACGGAAGAAAGTTATTTAGAATAGGAAAGAAATGAAGATACAAATTATGAAAGCAGTAACATGATTCACAGAGAAGTTACTGGACAATAGTGAGTAGCCGGGTGAGCTGATATCATTAAGGGCTTGTATGCAGGGAGTTTTATTCAGGAAAACTGTTCCACATTTACTCTAGAATAAGAGCATCCACAGATGGCGTTAGAGTACTTTATTCCAAATCAACTTTATCCACTTTGAAGCAGATTAACTCAGAATCAGGCACTCTGATTCCAGAATAAGGGTATCCACATAGTTAATCCAGAATAATTAATCCATTTTAAAATTTACTCTCTACCTTATTCCAGATTAATTTTAATGTGCAGACAAGCCCTAAATCTACTGGTCACTCACTAGCTTTCCAGAAAATGCCACATATCAAGTCACTGATTATTACCCTAAAATATGTTTAAAATTTAAAATGCTCACATGACTTTCAGTAGCTGGAAAATAAGTATAGTGAAGTATGCATATTAACTACAATACAACATTGTATTTTGATGGATATCAGTATCTGGAATAAAGAGAATGGATTTACCTGATAGAAAATGTTAATTTAAATACAAAACAAGCACAGCTAGTGGCATTACTAGCTAAGAATCAGTAACATCCCTAAATCTATGCATCCTCTTGCCCTGCGGATCTTGTCCTCAAGCCTAAGAACTGATTTTTTATGCTCTTTCGTAAATCAGCTTTAGCAGAGGCAATTATATAAAAGATTACCAATATGAAGGAATATGAGACAAGCCCATTATATTAGTCCCATATTTTGTAAGTGTGTGCACTTATTTTTGTGTATGACATATACACACAAACTGGGGACGTGAAAGTGCATCAGTATGATCATACAGGATAAACCTTACAGGACAATTGTAATCAGTTAAGCAGATAGCTCCATTATAGCCTATGGAGTATGTGAATTTACACCAGCCAAGGATATTGTCCTATATGTCTGCTGTTTTCTTATTGGCTGGAAACCTGGCTTCTCCTTGTAACACCAATCCCTCTGCTGTCTTCTCCGGGCAAAAAGCTGCCTCTTAAACACCTGCCACTATCAATTGACAGGAGCATCTCCAGAGGCATGCTATAGAAACATAGCTTCTGGTTTTTTTTATGGAGGCAATCAGTCCTGGTTAGGATGAGTAGGAGATAACAGCACATCAGCTTGGGTCCTGCCAAGAAAACAATTTCTTGAACCTAGACCATTTCCACTCACAATCCCTAAACAGGACAGAGTTGTTCCACAATACGAGGTGAAAGTGAGAACAGACTGACGGTAAGTTGTAGTGCTAGGAACCCAGGATATGCACCGAGAAATCTTTGCATCTCTCACAATTGACCACAGTGCCAATGTGGACTTCACTGCTGTTCTGCAGTGTGGTAATGCTACATCAATTTAGTCATCTTGCTTTAGCCTAACTTGTGATTGCTCAATTCAAGGTTTCACTTTGAAGACAAACTCTCACACTTGGCTCCTGCATCCTGATCTTTTTTTAAACCCTACCCAATCTCTGTGGGCGTGGTTTGGCCTGGTCTAAGAGTACCAAGAAAGACCAATGATTAAAGTGAAAAAAAAATTCAGTCAAAAGTTTCATAAGATGGCTTGACTGGAGGGAGCAAAAGAAATGGGTGCAGCATTACTGGCTAGAAGTATCTACCATAGGCGTGCGCAGCACATTTCATTAGGGTGTGCACCCAGGGAAATTTTTTTTTTTTTTTTTTAAAGGCGAACATCATAAAGGTTAGGGTGTGGGAGGGGGTGCTGTGTGCAGGAAGGGGCTCAGGGCAAGGGATTGGGGCAGAGGAGGGGTGTGGGGTGTATGAGGGGGCTCAGGGAAGGGGGTTGGGCTGCAGGAGGGGTGCAGGGTGCAGCAGGGGGCTCAGGGCAGGGGGCTGGGGTTCAGGAGGGGTGCAGTGTGCAGGAAGGGGCTCAGGGCAAGGGATTGGGACACAGGAGGGGTGCAGAGTGCAGGATGGGGCTCAGGGCAGGGGATTGGGGTGCAGGAGAGGTGCGGCGGGGCTCAGGGCAGGGGATTAGGGTGCAGGAGGGGTACAGGGTGCAGGCAGGGAGTTGTGGGGCAGGGGGTTGGGTGCAGGAGGCGTTCGGGCTCTGGCTTGGCCCGGCGCCGCTTACCAGCAGCAGCACACTCCCTGCCTGCCAGTGCCCCACGCCGTGCCACTCACCACGTCCCCGCACAGCCCCGGGGGAGGGGAGGGGCGGCACAGGGCTCTGCACACTGCCCTTGCCACGCCTCCAGGTACCTCCCCTGAAGCTCCCATTGGCCGCGGTTCCCCGTTCCCGGCCAATGAGAGCTTCGGGAGGCGGTGCCTGGAGCAAACCCCTGGCCCCAGAGACATGGTGCCCTGATGGCTGCTTCTGAAAGCAGCGCGGGGCCTGCGGCACCACGGGGGGCAAATCCCGCGGGCCGGATCCAAAGCCCTGAGGGGCCAGATCCGGATGCGGCCCATGGGCATTAGGGTGTGCCTGGGCACACCCGGCACACCCCGTGCGCACGCCTATGGTATCTACATAAATTACCTTTCTGCCTGCCTTTTGATGGATTAAAGAGGCAAATCCATTCTCTCTCTCTCCCTCTCTCTCTCTCATTAGTTTTCAAACGTGTTTCTATTGAGAGACATTTCTTAAGAGAGTCTCTTGTGGACCACCCAACCTCATAATACTGTTCCTACATCTTTCCCTGTCCCTATGACAGTGTTTCATTAATACAGACAAATTATATTAGGACTATAATAAGACAAGATGAAAATAAATGTCCGCTGATGTGGTCATGAATGTGCCTCCATTTCACATCCACGCTGTTTATATCACCACCCTAATGGTATTGATTTTGTTTCTTAGCACTAGATTTCCTTTGCCTGCCTATAGTCCCCACTGCTCCTTTCTCTCTAGGTCTCATGCCAGTTTTGTTCTGGCCTGAACTTCTTTGCTACCTCTCCAATTTTGGTGTCATACAGTTTTTCATGACTTTTGCATTTACTTGGAGGAAATATCTTTCTTTGTTGGCTGTTAAGGAGCCAATCAGAGTGCAGAGAGGTGCTCAATTTCGGTCTTCCACATTCTGAGTTTAATTTTTTAAGTAAAACAAAAAACCTCATTAGAAACCCTTGAAAAAAGGTTCTGGACTGAGCTCAGCCAATAGAACCACCACCGCTTGAAGACAGACCTAATGCAACAGAAGGAGTTCTGAGGACGACCAGCAGGACTCTGAACATAATGTGAGAACAACTGCCCTATTTCACTTCTACAAAACAGAAGTGTGTTATAAGCATTGGATTTGTGTGTGGTACCAAACATCAGTGTTTTTCATCCGTTTCCGGATCCCTTATATTTGTCACACTTTCAGTGTTTAAGTAGTACACATAGGAAAGGATGAATTGCCTCTGGGATTGAGCTTAGATTTTTAATAGAAATAAAACTAAAGTGACTCGGATGGGGTAGTGCCACTGAGGCAGTAGTTAGGCCAGCTGTTCTATTTTCAATCCAATGCTTTTTGCCTTGTAATGGCACCAACCAGGCAGCAACTTTCAATAACGTCCCGTTTAACTTTCACTTTAAATAAACAGAAGAGAGGAACATGAAACACACCTGATTTAGGCTTTTGTTTCTATTTTTAAAGTAAAAAAGTAAACATTTACCTGAACCCAGGCCTCTTCAGCTCTTAGAAAGCAGCAGCCATTCAGTTATGGAAAGCTATTCCATTAATCCAAAGAGAAAGTCAAA
The DNA here is from genome assembly GCF_028017835.1 of Emys orbicularis. Lineage (NCBI taxonomy): Eukaryota > Metazoa > Chordata > Testudines > Emydidae > Emys > Emys orbicularis. The sequence goes on along the minus strand of NC_088684.1, from coordinate 80,428,887 downwards.
AAGTGATTACAGTTTTGTTGCTGTTAGCCAGCCAGCTAGTAGCCTGATGACTAAACCTATTGGCTAGAGGCTTGTATGAAAGATGAGCCCCGCCTAAGGCCCACCTTTGTCAGACCAGCTACTGGGATTTGGAAGAATATGAAGATTCTTATCAGGTTTATACCTGCACTACTCCTCCTTTCATATCACCTTCTTATCAGTAGGTGTCTGATAAATTTAAAACTCTCTGTATTCTTCTCTTTGGCTGCTGGAAAGCAGCAGCACTCTCTCCATTCCCTTCCACTTCCTGGGTGCTGGGGTGGGGGAGTTTGGAAAAGGCGTAGATAGGCATCTCTGCTACTTTAGCCCTCCTCCAACTTACCAGCTCCTGTGACCAGAGTCATCTCCACTTCTCCAATATTGCATCCTTCTCACCACTGAATAGGTCTAATACCTGCCTCAGAGCTTTCCTCAGCAGCAATACAGTTTCACAGTAGCAGTAAAAATTGACAAGATTTTTTGGGGGGGGGAAATCTCTGAGCAGCAAGATTATGAATTGGTACTATGTATGACAATGAAGTCACTGGGCCAAGGAAACAGTTAGCCGGGTGGTTAAGGAACTCATGTAGGATGTGGGACACCTAAGTCTCTGCTCCAATGACTAATTATTTATATACAGTGGAACATCTTGAACATGAGAGAGACCCACATCAAAATATCCCATAGCCAGGTGGATAGAGTGCTCTCCTGTAATATGGGAGTCCCAAATTCAAATCCCTTCTCCGCATCAGGCAGAGAGGAGAATTTAAACTTGGATCTCCCACATTCCAGTGCCCTCACAACTGGACAAAAATGTATAAGGAGGATATTACCACTTGGGGGAGGGGGAGACACCATACAGTATTTTTTGGCAAATAAACTACTTGTCAAAATTTTTTTGCCTAGCTCTACTCAGAAGTTACCATCACCATATCATCTCACCCCCACCACCAGTGGCGAATTAGGATTCTGAATCATGTCACTGCAGATGTAGCCTAAAATTCCATGTCAGAAGTGTATCTCCAATTGCATCTGGAAACCTCTAGTGAGAAGAGAGGCTGAATACCATTTGATGAATATTTGAAAGGCTCTATCATTCATGTTGAAGAGACTATAAAACACGTAACTAGTCTAAGACACTTGAAGGTGTGTGTTATTGGGTAATACCTAATTAGATTTGTTGACAGCATTCTGCCTTTGGAATCATCATGACCAACAATGCACCCCAGTGTGCAGAAAGCAAAACAGACAAAAAAAACACCCACAAAAAAAGAAAAGAAAAATGAAAGATCTTTTCATGCCAATATCTCTGATTAAAAAAAAAAGAAAAAAAGAAAAAACCCAGAATAGACATTTATTTTTAGAACAGAATAGTTTTCAAAACTTTCCTTATTGTTTAGGTTGTAGCATTGCTAACAACAGCCAGGAAATTCATCGGAGAGGCCTAAATCATGATCCTGTATTTAACTCCATAAAACTCTGCCAGCAAGAGCTAAAAATGCAGTGACAGTCAGTTTCCTTTTTTCTTCCTCTGCTTTATCTTTTATCTATCGTTACCAATTAAATCTTGTAAGGATGCATATGATACAAATATGAAGGAAAGCAAACAAGGTGTTCTGATCCAACGCAACATATGTGTTGTTATAAATACTTAACTATATTTTTCATACTGAAAAGAAATGCTTGTAACACTTCCGAAACAATTGCTTTACATTTCAAACATGTAAAATGTAATATGGTTAATGACAAGAAGAGAAGCTTTCCAGCTCTCAATTCCCTGCTTTCGTTGAGTTTACCCTACTCACTGTGGCACTATATTTAAGCATATTGCAGTATTTTCTCTGAATTTCACCCTCAAATACCACCTAATTCCTTCTGCAATGTATCGTCAAGAGGATGATGTTTTGATGAAGTATCACACATGGGGCCCTCAAGAGGATGAATTCAATGGAATACGCTTAGAAGATCATTTTTCTCTTTTGTATTGACTGCTCAGACTGCTCCAAGACAGGAAGGGTTTTCATTTTTTATGTAAGCTGTAAGGCCCCCAGGGTCTTCCAAAGTGTTTAAAAGAAATCAATTTTCAGATGGGTAGAAGGGGCCTAGGAAAGCCTAATGAGCCTGGGCAGCAGTTTTGGAACTCATTTAGCTTGAATCCCAAACAAGTTCAGGCAACCTGAAACCTAACTTTTAGCCAAGTAGCTCTCCAGCATGGAGAGCGTCTCAGCTCTCAGTATTTGGTACTGTTTAGAACAATGGTTCTCAAACTTTTTTTTTCGTGGACCACCTGCAAATTGCTGAGGCTCTTGGCGGACCACTTAATGATCTTTCCAAATGTTGTTTGTACCGTTAGCTGACTATTGTATACATGGCCGGTGCAAGGATATTTTGCGCCCTAGGTGAAACTTCCACCTTGTGCCCCCCCCCCCCCCCCCCGATGTCCAGCCCCCACCTTCCTACGGCCAAGTTCCCCCCAGGGGCCCAGATGTTCACAAAGTGCAGGGGGCATGAGGGGGCTGCAAAGAGGAGGGTCGTATGGGGGCTCTTCCAGGGGGTGAAGGTGACAGAGAGGGGGGTGCATGGGATTGTTGCAAGGGGTGGAGGTGGCCAAGGGGTGGAGGGGGTGGGAGGGAGTGGCACAATGGAGGAGTGGGCAGGAGGGGGTTGTTGCAAGGGGCTGGCAGGCGGGGGGGTGTCTGTGCCCAGGGTTGTTGCAGGGGGGTGAAGGTGGCACGGAGGGGTTGGCACAAGGGAGGAGTGGGCAGAAGGGAGATGGCAGGTGGAGGGGGGGGTCCCGAGGTTGATGCAGGGGTGAAGGTGACCGTGGCTGGCTGAGGGGGAGGGGCGGGGGGCGTTGCTGAGTGGAGGTTGCCCAGAGGCAAAAGTGGCAGGACAGGGTGGGCTGTTGGGGCGGGGGGTGCACAGGGGAGAAGGTAGCTGGTCAGTGGGTGTTGGAGGGGGTGGCGCTGGCTGGAGGAGGGGTGCCCGGGTTGCTCCCACATACACCATTCCCTAGGCCAGCTGCGCCTTCTTCCCCGTGCCGCGGGCCGAGCCGGGCTCTCCGCTGCCCCCGGGGCTCTCAGCTGTGGCACAGGCAGCCAGCCCCCCCATGCCCGAACCTGCTGCCACCGCCGAGAGCCCGACTTGGCCCGCGGCGCGGGGAAGAAGGCGCAGCTGCTAGCGCTAGACCTTCCCCTTCCCCGCTCTGCTGCCGGCTGCTCCGCTGGGGGGAGGGACTGGCCGTGCTGAGGGCAGCCCCTCTGAAGCTGGGAGCAGCGGCAGCCTTGTGCTCCGCTGTTTTAAAAAAAAAAAAAAAAAAAAAAATTTGGGGGAACCGCTTTTTTGACGCCCCCAACCACTTGGTGCCCTAGGCGGCCGCCTAGTGGTTGCACCGGCCCTGATTGTATAGCGCTTTTATTTTTTTTTATATATATATATATATATATATATATATATATATATATATATAAAAAAAAATATATATATATATATATATATATATATATATAAATATATATATATATATATATATATATATATATATATATATATATATATATATATATATTTTAACATTTGTGTTTCACAAATAAAAGCACACAACTCATATTTTTATACCAGTAGTCTTACCTTTCTAATGCAATGGATGTGCCCTCTCTCCCTCGCCGCAGAAGCACCCGAACTGGGGGCTGGGAAGGAGCAGGCATCTCTCCCGGTCTCCCAAGCCGTGGCAGCCCCCGAGCTTGGGGGGATGGGGGGGAAGAGTGGGGTCTCTCCCTCTCTCACCCACGGTGGCAGCCCCCGAGCTCTGGCTGGGAAGGAGATGGGTCTCTCCCCCGCCAGCGCAGCCCAGAACTGGAGCTGGGAAGAAGGGGTGTCTCTCCCCAGCAGCCGCAGCCCTGGAGCTGGAGAAAGTTGCCTCTTTCTCTGGCTGCCACAGCCCTGCGTGCCCCAAATTCCCCCCTCTTCTCACCCCTCTCCCCCCTCCTACCTAGCCCTTATTCCCCCAAGGCCACCACCTCACCTTACATGTGCGTCTTCTCCAGGGTCCAGGCACCTAATTAGTGGAGCCACGCCTGCGCGGCTCCACTAATTAGGCCCTTCACTCTCCTGTGTGCAGCCGCCCTGGTGCACACCTTAGAGTGAACTATCCGCGGACCAACGGAATGGAGCTCGCAGACCACTGGTGGTCCGCGGACCACAGTTTGAGAACCTCTGGTTTAGAATTTGTGGTTAGCTTTTGTGTAGAGCTATAAATTATAGTATGTATTTGGGAAACACAATAAGAAGTTGCATAAAAATACAAATAATCACCACTGCTAATGAAGATAAACAGCAGTGTAGTTACTAAGCAAGCTAGCATTTGGCACTTATGTAGTAGCAGGAAACTATTATCCTGTGACAATGTTCTAGTCCACTGAAGTTGTAGCAAAATTATATTCAGGCAGCCCAGAAAAACAAGTTCATTGTCTGGCAGAAAAATATTTCCAATTCAATACTACAACATATAATATATATATATATATATATATATATATATATATACACACACACACACACACACACACACTTTTAAAATGACAGTATAGTAAACACTTTGGGAATTTGGGGAGTATATAGTCCATTGTATGTTCTGAAGTGACACTTTTATGGGAAATGCTCTATGTGTTCTAGCATTCTATGTTACAATAAAGAGTCCATGGGCATATTCTGAGGCAAACAATGCAAAGAGTTTGGGGGCAAGGGCTTCTGGCATGCTGAGTGCCTGCAATCTCCCTTGATGTTAGTGGGAGCACAGTGCAGAATTGGTCCCTTAATCACTAATGTTGGTTTGTGTGTATTTAACACGTTGTAGCTTCCGATCTGCAACAATTCTCAACAGAGGAGAACTTCCAGTCCATTTGAATATGGACTAATGGAGAATAAATAATTTTTAATGAAAAGAAATGGCATTTTCTTAGGTCATTTCAAGAGCAATAATGTATTGCATTCTGATTTGCACTGTAACTCTAACACACTAACAAGCTCCATTGTGCTCTAGTAAATACACACCTAAGGTGGGTTTGCAGCCAAGTGCCTTTATATGTTAATAGACCAATAAAATATGCTCTGTCACATTTAATACCATTATGCTTAACTGTTTAGATATTCAAAAAATCCTATCCTTTCACTATAAAAAAAAAAGATAATAGCAGCCATTCTAGAATCTTCTGCAGGGACAGTACAAGCTAAGGAGGGTTAGCTCAGGTAAGTACTTAGATGGAAGATCTTTAAAGCAGTGAGTTTCCAGGTTTGTTACCTATCTGATGCCTCTTGTCTTGTACTTAGACTGTAAGCTCTTTGTCTTCTTGTTCTGTTTGTACAGCACCTAGCACAATGAGGTCCTGGTCCATGATTAGGGTTCCTAGGCAGTACAGTACTACAGATGATAATAATGAGATTAAACAAGCAAAGAGATGATACTGTGTATGGCCTTCAAGGAGAGGCAACAGGCTGAATTTGATGCAACAAACAACAAAACTTTTTACAGGCTTCTTCAGGCGGGGATCAATGTGGTCAGAGTTGCAGGAGAGGACGATGAATTTTGCAGTAGTATATTGGACAGGCTTCATTGAAGAGAACTGCATTACAGTAACACAAGTTCCTTAGATTTCTAGTTCCTTGGAACAGACACCATCACTCTTGAGTGCTTAGAAAATCTCTTGCACATAGTGCCCACTATGATAAATGAACAGTAATGGGGAGTTTAGAGAGGCAGTGGTCACAGTCATTACAACAAGAAATGGTCACTGCTGGTTTTATCAATATGGATGGGCAAGGAAAGAGGTGGATCATGTTGATGTTACAGAGAAAGAGAGAGAACATTGCCTGGGTATGAAGGGAGAAGGACAGAGTGAAAAAGGTCATTGGGAGATGAGAATAGTAGAGCTGTCAAAATGGAGATGGAAGAGGGAGTAGGGAAAGAGATGAGAAGTGCAGTTTAGATAAACTGGGCTGAATTAATATCTTGTGTTTAAGGTATGTTTGGCCAACTGAATTTGAGATAGTGGTGGGACATCCAGTAAGAAGTGTCAGAGAGAGATGGAGATGTGTGGCTAGACTGGGATGGAAGTTGGGGACAAGAAGAGCGGTAGATATGGAAGCCACCAGCAAGAGGACGTAGCTGAAATTATGGAAGCAGAGTGTTGCTGGAGAAGAGGGTAAGATGGAGAAGAGATGACCAACGTCGGACCACTGAATGACAACAGGGAAAAGGAGGGGGGAAAAACAAGTTATCACCAGAAATGGCCCTGAAGGAGAGGTCAAGCAGAAGACCTAGGAGCACACAGCTGAATAACCCCGGGGATTGGGGAGAGGGGAGGAACAACTGATAATATTGTAGGCAGCTAACCAACAAAGTACAACATGAACAGATATGATTCTTTGATTCTGCTAGGAAGGAGTCACTAGTGACCTTGATAAGGGTGGTTTTTGGAACAGAGAAATAAAAATCCAGATGAGAAAGGGATCAAGACACAAGCTGAAGTAAAACTGGACAGCAGAAATAGGCGGCTGGTGGGGATCAGAAAAAAGATTTTTTCCAGGATGGAGGATAACAGCATGGATGTAAACTATGGAGAGATGCCAGAAAAGAGCGAGAGAGAGACCCATAGAAGAGGGGGAGAAGAGGATGACACTTGGCAGCAAGGGATGGAGCTGAGTGGGCAGACAAAGCAGTTGGAGATGGACAAGGAAAGGAAACCTCAGAGTTGGACATTGGGGTGAAGGAGGACACGGTAGAAACTAGGGATAAGGGAGTATGAAGCTAAGTCACTACCTCATTTAAGAAAATAGCAAAACAGTAAAGTCAAGGGCACTTGCATGCTACAGGAATAGACAATATTCCATTGGCTAGTACCTATGCATTAGAAAGTGTGGTTACCATAAGTCCCTGAGCAATCTTCCCACCCCACTTACCCTCTCTTTAAAAGAGTTCTGCAAAAGGAGTCCCATGAAATAGGAAACGTAAATGGATGCTAAGGCAGCAGGAAAGCTGATTACTGCCAGAAAGACACATTCCAGAACTTGGCATCTATAGCCTGAAGCTCCAAACACACCCCATGATTGGCTGGTAGTGTTGACTCCAAAGGTGGAAGCAGTGTGTGTTTAGATCTGCAATTATATACGTAACATATGCCAATTTGCTTACCAACTACACTGCAATTTAGAAAAGACCAATATAACATAAGCCAGTTATGTGGGAGTAAGATCATATGCTAGGACAAATATACAGAATTTCATGAATACAGAGATTGAATAGCATATGGGGAGTGGTGGCGCAATACAAAGTATTTAACCTTGAGATCACTGAAAATACTACTTAGCAGCTATCTGATGACTCTTCAGTGTCTTATGTGACATCATCAGTCCAGTTCCTAGTGGACCTTCATCACATTTCCTTTCTCTGATTTAAAAGGGCCACAGATCCAACCCTCCCTTGTTTTGAGTATTTTGTTGGACAGTAGGGTGAAAAGTCTTATTTGGTTCATTAAGTTATACTGTGCAGTAGGAATGAACAGTTTGTTGCAGTGAGAAAATAATGCAGAAGCTTTGAACTATGCGGGATTAAAGTATTTAGTATAATCATCATACTTCAGCATTCTGATGCTTCCCTTTTATAACTATGTATTACTGACAATACCAGGTGTATAGGAGGTTGAAAGTATTTTAGATCCAAAATGACAAAGAGGAAGGTATGTTTTGCACATTATAATCCTATTGGTTAAAAAAAAAAAGCATATACGTTTTTTTTAAGCTACATGTTTGCACTCCACAAGTTTGACAAGAGTCATCAATTGCTCATCTCAATTACTGGCTTCTAAATACAGTATTTGCACTTACACACTGCTTGCTTTTAATCATGATCTCAAAGCACTTTACAAGGTGGGATTTTCATTATCTTACATAAAAAGAAATGGAAAGACTCCATAGTTACATAACATGTCTCGGGTCACAGAGCAGGTCAGCGATAGACTCAACAAATAAACGAGATCTGATTCTTCGCCAGCTTCTAACCTTTAAGTCATACTCCCTTCTAAGCCGAAGAACCAGCCACGGGCCACGTAAAATAAAAGCTAAATAACTAGATGAGCAAATCTGGTTCAGATACACAACCTGAAACTTTGCCAAAAATTTGAATGAAATCAAAAACGTAGAAAGTTCAAAAAAGTTTGATGAGTCTTCTGCCTTCAACAGTCATAGTAGAAAATGCTGAAAAACTATAACCTAGACCATTGCCATGATATTACATGACCTGCTGAAGTCCAACACTACTGGAAATCTCATGAGAAAGTTTGATCTTTTCAGAACTAGAAACGCTTGTGGTTTGCCAATCACTAAATGTAAGACGACTCCTCAAGTCCTTGGCAATTTTTGTTTTAACTTTTTGTTTTAACGCTCTTGTGAGAAAGGTCCCTAAAAAGGGACAGGAGGAAAGGGATGAGAAGGGACTGGAACTGGATAGCATACCCTTTGTCTACAATTTTCAGGACCCCAGAGCCTGAAGCAATCCCAGTCCAAGCTCCCCTAAAATAAGAAGCAGTTGCCAAAGGGTAAGCAGTTAGAATCACCACAGGATTTCCCCCCCCCCCCCATTCTATCAGGCTCTCAACATTAGCATCTAATCTGCTGCTGCTAGGAGCCCTAGACTGTGGGGCAGAAGAGGGCCACATATGGTGGAATCTGTGTCTTCCCCAGCGGCTCTAGGCTCCTCTCTAGCTGATAATACTGGGCAAAGGTGCACTGTCTGAAGGATAATTGGCTGGCATGTTTGCTTCCTCCTTGAGGCTGGAACATAAAGGCCTAAAGAGTGTAGAGTTGCCCTTGATTCTTAAGGAACAAAGGACCTGATCCTTTCCAGAGTTAAAGTTTGTTACCTTCAAATGGGGGGAAAGGGGTCCGTCTCAATTGTGAGGATCTCCCTGGGGAACTCCCAAGTCTGAAGCCATGATGACCACCTCATTGTTACTGTTGTGGCCATAGTAATTGCAGCCCTGTCAGACACATCCAGCATAACCTGCAAGACAGTGCAGGCAGACAGCTGATCTCTGCCATAATAGTCTTCATCTCTTCCTGGTGTTTGGGAGCTTGTCTTTAAACAGACAACTTATCCCAATTTAAACAGACATCTGGAGAGGAGAGTCTGGTGATTCACCACCTGTAGCTGGATGCCAGCTGATGAATATATCTTCCATCCAAAAAGAGTTCCAATTTCTTCAGGCCCTTCTTTTTTCGTGTGGGTTTCTGAGGTCCCTGTTGTTTTGACCACTCCTGAATAGCAGCCACTACAAGACAACCAAGTGCTGAATGTGAGCAAAAATATTCGAATCCCTGGCAAAGAACCTGGTACCTCCTGTCAGCTCATTTCAGAATGGCTGGAATGGATGATTGTGCGTGTCATACGTTTTTCACTGGCATCAAGAGTCGCTCATTTATGGACATGGTGTGGAAGCATGTAGAATCTCCAAGAGTTTGATGTCATTTCTCCTTAACTACCTCCAGGGGTATACCCAGGGTCTCTGCCATGTGGCTTATCAGATCCTGGAACACCTTGAATTCATTCACTGAGGCAGCTGTGGGCACTGCCTCATCTGGGAAAGGAGGAGGAGATTACAGAAGTGATAGTTTTTCCTTCTCCTTGCAGCTGATGCTTTTCCTCACTTTCCTTCTCCTTCTTGTCCAGTATCTGAGGCTGTACCAGCTGCTTTTTTGAAATAGTTAACTCTCTCTTTGGGAAGGGTGATCTAGTCTTGGAGACAGTGGATAGTGCAGGTTTTCTGGAGTACTGCTGTGCCACAGGCATCCAATAGGGCCTTAGATAGTAAGGATATGAATATTGAAGTGAAGGACACCTGGAGGGTAGCAGGAGGGCTATAAGTGCTATATCTTTTCCTGATACCTCTCATTGAATCTCTTCCCAACTCTTACTATGCTACCCAGGAAGGGGTGGGAGACTAGTCTCAACTATGTCCAGCGGAGGAGGAGAAAAGGTGTATTCTTCCTCCCCCCGCCACAAGCTATATTGGGAGGATCTTGTGCCCGTATGCAGAAGTCACTGCTGGAGATAGGATGCCTCTTTAACCTGACATACAGATGACTTATGGGGGGAGGGTGGGGAGGAAGCTAGTGGTTTTGATACCACCACCCTCAAGGAGAGATGACTGATACTGGGCCCACAGTAAGTCACTCTGTGCTATGTATGGTTTAGATACCAAGATAGCTGGTGCTGAGATACTAGGTACCACAAGACATTGTATCAAGTGCCAAGTATTGAAGCACTCTTTGTCAACGCTCCTGGTACCAATTCACTCTGCGCTGGGGTCTGTATCAAGAGAAGCACAGTCCACCAATTTAATGGGTACTGTATGTGCTCTCCTTGCAGTTGGTATGGAGGCACTGGCTGGTGCCTTTGCAGGCTTCTGGCCCTTAGAAGATTGTACCTGACACAAATCGTGTCTGATGACTCTCGTGTCTCAATTGCTAGGTGCCAGAGATGGTGACCTGTGCCTTGGCTCATCCCTGGAGCAATGCTCCTTTCTGCCCATCAGAGGATAGAAATACCAAAATAGTGGCAGATGAACGGGGCCTTTGAGGAGATGGGGCTACTCAGGCTGGAATCTCGGCTCTCTGGAGCAATACGGGTATGTGCAAAAAACCAAAACCAAGTTGTGGCAGCAAGTCTCAGAGCTCGGGTCAACTGAGTAGGCTCATGCTATGGGGCTAAAAATAGCAGTGTAGGTAGGGGGTTTCCATTTGGGCTGGAGCCCGGAATCTGAGGCCCACCCTCCTTTGTTTGGTTTCAGAGCCCAGGCTCCAGCCTAAGCAGGAACAGCTACACTGCTATTTTTTGTCCAGTAGCACAAACCCCATGAGCCTGACTCAGTTGACCCAGGCTTTGAGACTCATTGCTGTGTTTTTTATTTTGTTTTGTTTGCAATGTAGATGTACCCTAAGGGAGTGACTATATGAGTAAGGCCTGGCTGTAGCCTTCCTCTCGATGTTCAAGGAAGCTTGCATTGATCGGTCAAGGAGGAACAACTTCACGTGAGTTTCCCTGGGTCCGAGTGAGTTTTGAGAAGAATGACATGCCAACATTGCTATTGAATGCGTCTCTCATCTAGGCAGAGTAGGAGCATCAGTAGCCATCAGGCACAGAAGCATATCACAAGGGATAGGTACTGAATCTTGGAGATTTAGCTTCTGCCCTGTTGCTAGCACACGTCTATAGGGCGAAAGTAGGATCTATACTAATTGAAGCTTATTTAAAAAGTAATTAATAAGTATTTAGCCAATAGGCTATTAACTATACAACTAATTAAATAAAATAACTAGTTAGTCTTGCTTAGTTGGCTAGAATCCTAACAGTGTGCAAAGAAAGGATGGACACTGCACAGCTTCCATCTCATAGCTATAGGCAATAAGAAGGAACCAAAGGATGGTTGGGCTTTATGCCCTTAGGTGGAGGGGCTGGGGGAAAAGGACGTATGAGGGTACTGTAGGTCGAAGCATGGCCACAGGCACTGCTGGCCAAAAAAATCCGATCTTGCGCACATGTAAGCCCAGAGTGGAATCCACATGGACAATCACTCAGAGAAGATCTCAGTTGAACCATGTCAGTTTCATGGTTCATTTTGGGGAGATGTGAAACTGGTACCATGTGCCTCCAATGATAAACACACGGCATTTAATAAATAAGGTCCACATTTTTACAAGAATCATGCCTTCTTTCTGTTCATTTCTGTTTTCTACATTAGCCAAAGTAGAGATCAACAGTAACACTGGTTCAAGTTCTGGAATTTTGCCACAAAAAACTGCTAATCCAAGGGACCAGTTATATATGTAAAGTTGAATGTCAGGTTCTTGTAAACTGCTGGGGCTAGAATTTAATGTAGTGTATCACTGGAAAGTTTATATTCCCAACTCGCCAATAAATATAAAAATAAATGAGTGTGCTGGAAGACATCATGATTACCATCTTATCACCTCACAGCCCTTGACCTGACTTCCAAACTGGTTTAGTAATTGCTCTTTTGAGGCTGCCAGTGCTAAAAATTGTGTTTTAAACTTTCTAGAAGTGGCTGTGAATCCTCACTATCAAGTAGTTTAATCTGTGTAATTTGCTCATCTACTGGTTCAAGAGACATGGACTACTGAAACAACAACAAAACATTGCAGACTTTACAAGACACAAGACAGCTGTTACCTGGGGGTTGTGGGGTTTTTTTGTTTTTTTTTTTTTAAGTCAGTATTTTTGTTATTACATTTTAAATTTATTAAGTTCCTGATTCTAACATAGGCAGCTGCCATTTCCACTTTCATAAAGTGTTACAATGGCACATTGAACTGAGAGGAGAAAAGATTAAGCTGAAATTCTGTCCCACCATATGATTTTTTATTTTCTTCACTTAAATTCGCTGGACCAGCATATTGCCTCTAACTTGGAAACAGTAGCTACATATATTAGCAGAAATGGCTTCTCAAATTTCCTAGAAGAGGAAAACAAGAGGAGTACAAATATTTCTTTAAAGCTTCCATGACTTTATCAATAGCCTGATCCTGAGACATGCTGAATTGTCCCAACTCCATTTCATATGGTTGTTCTGTACTTCCCTAAGAGAGGTTCCCAACAGGGCTAGAACCAGTTTTGTAGACCACTACAAATGCTTTCTGGGTTAAACTTTTCTATACACTGTTCCTGGACCAGGAGAAAAATTTTCAGTTCTTGTTGGATGAATCACACCTCTCATATTGCTTTTGCCCCTTCATGATGCCTCCGTCTCCCCCTCCTCATACACACAAGAGGCAGTGCTCCTTGTTCTGAAAAGAAATGCCCTATCAGGTAGGCTAAACTTTTTATCTTCTGTTTTTCTTTCTTTCCATAAGCATTCTCTCTCTCTCGGTGCCTTTAGTATTATAATACTACTGTCACACTTACTAAGACTATACGCTATATTGTATTAGCAGAGGGAGAAAAAAAGTGTCATTGCAGTGAATTGTATGCTCAGAACAGAGCCCTAGGCTTTAAAATGGACTATATAGGTTATAAAAAAGGGAAGTACAGCTACAGAACCTGAAGATTTTTTTAACCAAAAAAAAAAAAAAAAAAAAAAAAAAAACCACAAACCACAGATAAAAGCAAAGAGCTTAAACTGCTAAATGGTTTGACTGCATAATTGTTCCAAGGATTCTTGTTATTATTGTTATTGAACTAGATGAACAGTAGGTGTGAAGTGTGACGCTTTAGAGCAATCATGTGACAGACTGTGATCAGGAAATATGGTAATTTGCAATGTAGAGGGAACTCTCTCAAAGCAGAAGCAGTAAATTGACTTGTGCAGTGAATGCACATTTACAGAACTTGTGAAATGCCCCAATTATACCTGTGATTTAAACAGGAGGGATATGATGCCGCCAAGAAGAAATACTATAGCAGAGGATGCTTGAATAGCCCAGCTGTGATGTTCTGTATAGAACTGGTCAAAAAAAATTTAGTCAATGATTTACTGACAAAAAAATGCCCTTTTGCAAAAATTTTCGATTTTACTGCCGAATTTTCATTTTCTCTGACTCTCCAGTCCTGGAGCTAGTGGCTCAGGTGCACTGAACAGCCAGAGTTTTTTGGTTCTACCAAAGCTGATTTTTTCTTGAAATCCCTTCCTGTGACAAAATTCATGTTTTTGATGTTTCATCCCAGTTCAGGACAAAAATGTTGCCAAAACTGAAATGTTTTGTGGAAAGGAATTCCCATTTCTTGGCCAGCTTTAATTATGAACATCACTTTTGTGTGTAGCTCCTTTTTTCTGACTTTGGGGTGCAACTTTTTATTTCTTTATCTGTTAGAGTGAGGAATTCAAATCTTGCCCATGTAAAGCTCACCAAGGGTATGTTCAGTGCTCTTAGGAAAAAGAAAGAAAAAAAAAAAAAGAATAGACCCCACCCCACCCCTGTGATGGACCTTTACTCCATTGACATCACATAATTTGTCTGTGGATGTGAAAATTTCCTAGCACTAATTAATACTCATGATCTACAGGGATCCCCAACTCATTAGAGTATAATTGGGGATATAAGAGCAGATTTAGGATTCCACAGATAATTGCAATTGTTTTAAAAATACAAATGATCTAATAAGGTTTTAAGTTAGTGCTATTAGACATAGGTTACAATCTTAACTGTATTTAAAACTGTGTTGTCTGGGATTACATGTTGACAGTGTGGGAAAGTAAATGTTGCTCAAAATTTTGTTTTCAATTGTATGTAACCATGTCATTTGTAACCATGTCATTAGATTTTTCATATATGAAGTCAGAGAAAATTAGTGCATATTAATGAACTTTATGCAAGGGTTAAGAACATCTGCCTTGGTGCCAACTTTATTTTAGGTCATAAACAAAGGAATTTGTCAAGATGCGTCTTTAGTCTGAGGTGTACGGTAGGAGAGGAAGAAAGATCAACCTGTCACCTCCTACCTACTCAGAAACACTAAGTTCATTTTAAAGCAAAGGACAAATGTAACATTTTGAGAATAGAGTCCCATCATGTCTAAGCACAAAACTGAATCAATGAAATACATGCAATGCAATCTTTACAATTACCTGGAGTCAGGGTATTTAGTAAGCGTGGCCAAGCTGCTGGTGTACATGTGCCCACCCACATCAATATGAACTGGTGCGTTGGATTTTGTGAGCTGTGCTGGAGTGGGGATGCCTTGATTGTTCAACGGTGATGCAGGGGATCTAGTGATCAGAGGTCTTGACATATTTGGCCGACTGTCCTGTAAAGAGACAGACATGAGTCAGGAATTTCCTTAAGGCTGCCCGGCTGCCCCAAAAAGACACAGATGCCCACTGAACAGTGAATAGACACCTATCACTAATCTCATCTTCAGCCTGCAACTTTAATTTTATTACGTCAGAGACTGGTATTAGTTTTTTCTTTAAAAATATTAGTTCAACTTTTAAACTTAAATATAGTTTTGTTGAATAAAGTGGAATAAAGTATAATTATAAAACCCTCAAAAAAAGAGACATGAAACCATTAGTGTTGAATAAAAAAAGTTGTTTCTGAATACTATTCATTATAAAACTATTCCATATAAAATAGGAATACTCACTTATTTAAGAGCTATACTAATAGTTTTAAAGGAGTCAGAAAGGATAAAAACAATACACACTTTTTAAAATTAAAAAGCACACAGGATTTGGGTTTCTTTCCAAATCCCACTCATTGCTATGCAGTTAGGACAGATAAATACAAACCCTCAGCTCTTCCATTCTGCAAAGGCGTCTCTTGAATTTCCAATCCACATATCACGAAAAGAAAAGAGGAAACACCTGGACTAGCCAACTGTTCATGTACTGTAAAACAATGGGCACCCACAGCCTTTGAGAAAGACATTTTCCATTAAAAATTATACTATAGTGACAAGTGCCCCTATGTGCCCCAAACAGACTGCTGTTCTGAGCAGCTTCCCAATCCAAAGCAAGCTCCGAAAGTAGAACAGAAACAGATGCTGATGAAACAAATTTTTAGTCACAGAGGAGGAATAAGTGTAGTGCAATCTGTGCATGCAATAGGGTGGGGCAGGGTGAAGTGCTTTGCAGAAGCCAGTAAGGCAGGCTATTTTCAAAGCTCTGGAATTCAAACAAACTCGGTCTAGATTTGTTTTGAGACAATTTCACTTCTTACTACAGGCAGGATACATATTCAGTGGAATCCTATTAATACATGCTGAGAACTGGTAATTATTGAATTTTTCATTTAAAAAAATAAGCAAAATAGTGAGAAATCAAAAAACATGCTTTGTTCGTTTGGCAAGTCATTTAGTTGTAAGAGGTAATGGATTCTTCGTACATCACTATGATATTAAGTCTGAGAAGCAGGGAGAAAAAACAGCGGAGTGCAAGAATTATGGGGTATTCAGATTAATGAGGTTCTTTTGTGTTTAAAAAAATTTATAAATTTTTACATTGCTCTTAAAGACAAACTATAAAGGCAGTATGAGGTAGATACTTGTCTAACTGAAATAATGTAGTGGCCACTGTTGCCAATAAATTCAAACACAAGGCATCTATAAACCATAATATATTTAAACAACTTTCATACACAAAAGTGAACTTGGGTCAAATATAGACAAGAAGGAAGGGGATGGAGTAAAAAGTCTGGCTAATTTTTGCTCATAAAATACACCTTAACATTTGCAGAATATCAATCTTAAGAACTAGAATTTCTTGAGGACCTGCTTGGGGCAGAACGAAGACGAGTCCAGACAAAATACTAGACATACACGCTACACAAAACCCTGGCATCTATTATAAATGTGGTGTGGCACAACCACCACCCCAAGATGCTACTGATCTGCATAATGAGATTGGGTTAAAAGTATTCAAAATAAAAAAGGCTACAGGAAAGTAGCCGGAGAAGTGACAGGGAAAGGAAAATGCAAAAATGACACAAACTGGAAATAAATGTGATAATTAATAGCCATGACAGGAGTAAAGAAAAGCACATTAAGTAAGAGCTTTAAAAATTAACTAGAAAAGGTGATTAAAACCAAAAACAAATTCTGTGAGGTGTATGCAATGCACTATATTACCTCCCTTTCTAGTATTTTTTTTGTCCAACACACATTCCTGTTACAATTTAGCACACTGCAGCTCCATGGAGTCTGAAATACTTTTTCAATTGGACATATCGTACTGTATATCCTGCCTCGGGGTTCTCAGGAGAAAATGAACAGATTTGCAGGGTTAATAATGTAGTTAGACTGGGACCTCATTCAGCATAACTGTGATAGTGCAAGGTGTACAAATTGGTAAAAAAAAGAAAAAGTACAGCATAACAGACCATTGCAAGGATGGCAGATTAGAATGTGGAATTACCACAGTTTTTAGTTAAGTCACAAGAGGAATGAAAGTGGTTTCCAGGTGTAAGCTATAACCAACTAGGCTATCATTCATAAACAATTTTTAACCTTAAAATTCCATGAAATAAAGATTCCTACAAAACTTTGCGATCCTGTTTAACTCTAGAGCATTCTTCCTTTCAAGCCACCTGAATCTGTTGTTCCTGAAGGAAGAATGCCCATATCTCAAAATGTAGTTGTTAAATAGAACAAGGTTAAAATTTACTCCACCCTTAGCTTACTATTTGGCACATCTCACTGGACATGTCTAGTTAGCTACAGTTTTAGGGCCACTCTGAAAGAGGACAATATGACTTGCAGTATGGTGGTGCCTAGAGAACTTAAATCAGGATGGGTTCCCATTGTGCTACACGCCACAATAAACCGTTTATAATCTTAAGAGGTACAATCCTCAAGCATAACATGAAGCAACACCGTCCAGCGGACAGAGCACAAGACTATTTTAATAACTGTTAAATTGTTCAGAATTAAAAGGGAAATCAGTGCATGCCATGGGAGAAATGAAGATGTAGATTTGATGACCGAGTGACCAGCCCCTTATAATAGTTCCCCAATAAATACATTACTTGTACTGGGTTAGTATGAATGAGGAACTGAACAATGAAAGGCAAAGGGGTTGACGGGAAAAAACGTTCATAGCCAGAAATTGTTAATAAAAAGGAAATTATTGATCAAACAAGACGTTTAATTTGGCATTTGTATTGTGTTTGTGCACAATTACAATTCCCATTGTCTTAACTGCTTACAAATACAATTACCTTTAAAAATAAAACACAAGAGGGGAAAAAACAAGCAGGTGGTAGAAAAGATCTGAGAACACTGAGGGCCCTGCCCCCACTTCTGTAGTCTCATGTGGCCATTCGGGATACAATGGATGGAACAGTTACTGTTTTAAGACTGGGGATATTTGGACATTGTTCTTGAAGCAGACAACAATTTGGTTTATAAAAACGGAGTCCATTCATTACAGGGGGCACTGTTAAGGACAGCAATGCCCCCCCCATAGACAGCAGCCCCCATATTTTTTTACCCTCTCATCTTTCACTTTATTCTTGTTCCTTACAGTTTTTTCAATCATGATCCAATTTTAAAAGCCAATGCATATTTCAATTATTTTGAATCACTGAAATTTTGTTCAACATGCCTATTTCAGATACCTGTGAATTACTGATCAGCAGCAGAGTGTTTGAAGGGATTTGACTCCAGGCACATTTCAAATGGTGACATTGGATCCTAAATCCAGGAACACTTTTTAACTGATATTGGGATCAAAAGCACTACGGAAGCCTAGAACGATAGGCAGATCAATTTTTTATAATTTAGCCAAGTTAAAAAAAATTGCAGTTTACAGTATGCCTTTAAAGGCTGTGATTGAGAACACTGAAATTAAAAATATTTTAAACAGTTAAGAGTTTCTCTGCTTCCTTGCTGAAATTTACAGGGGTCTTCTCAACAAAGGACACTGGGTGGTCCAAGAGCGCCACTAAACATGCTTAGACCTGCCCTTCTTCCTGCTCCTCTGTGCCCACTCCTGCCTGCCTATTCAACAACAGCCTAGGATGTGAAACCGTGCAATTTCTAACCTCCTCCCCTGGGACTTACAGAAGTTCTTGGCAGTGAAAAGTCTTTTCCCCGGGCAGGGGTTTGAGGAGTATACAGAAGGCAGTCCTTGGCTCCCTCTTTCTCCTCCAATTCTTGCTGCTCCCCAACTCCATTCAGAGGTTTTGAGAAAGAGAGATTTCCCTGGCCCAGATTCAGAAGCAGCAACAGCCCTTTTGCAGGAATTGGGGAAGAGTGAAGTCAGCTAACCATCAGGGAAGTACATGGGTGTGATGTCAACATGCCGGTACATGACAGAGGAAATGCAATTATCATCCATAAAACAGGGGAAAACTATACACAAAGATTGCCAAATGCACCAAGCTAAACTAACTGAAAGACACTGATTCCCCTCTGTCTCGGGTAATATCCAGACGGAAGCGTCATTTACCAGTTGACTGTAAACTCCTTTAAGCAGGAAACTGGAATTTTTTTACTCAAGTCAGAAACAAAAATATTATGCATCTCACTGTTAAATTCTGATACAAACAGGCTGAGGTAATTCACTGGGGGACAGACATCTAGAGATAAAATTCTAGCAGAACCACAGCAGGGATAGATTCACCATGACATTTTGAGTATGCCCAAACATAACTATAATCTAGGTAACATTACACACGTTCCACATATTCTTTGTAAACCTTTATTTTCAGGTCCCTCTGACTTCCTTGAAAGTATCATTTGTCCTGCAGTTTCATAAATTTGAGACCTACAGTTGCACTGTCTTTCTGTTAAACACAAACATAGGTAACTTTGTTTTAATATTGTTAACCAAGCAGACCATGTTGTGTCTTATAGGAGAGCTCCACTTGCCAGTAGAGGGACAAGGACAGGAATGGACGGACTGACAGAGTGTTAAGGCTTCCCCACCCTAACGGCTGATCTCCACCAGCCCTGGGCTCAGTGAGGCTTTGAGCAGCTCTTCTAGTTTATGCCAATGATATAATGGATCCTATGTAACAAAGCTCTGCTCTGCCATATTCCTCCCTGTCCATTTCTTTCACTGGCAGACTCGTATTCCAGGGAAATTCCCTGCTGACTATTTGTGGCCAGATTCCAGCCCTTTGCGCCACAAAGAAGCCAGATGATATTTCAGAATCGAGCCCGAAGTTTGTTTCCATCTGCCATTTTTGTTTTCTTAACTGAAAGAAGTTTGAAGACTTTCAAATTAAATTTTCCATGGACTTGGTCCTCATTCAAGACAGCGGACTCTGACCCTCTGAAGAAGTCTCATTTACAAACAAAGCTGTGTTTGGAATTTGCACTAGACTGCACACACAAGTCAGATTTTGCATGATCAAAGGCTGTATGGTCAACAGAATTTAGTAGCCATTCTAGAGAAAGCAAAATTTAGATGCACCAGGCATAAGGTGTCAGAGTAAAGGCCAACAAATCTGCTGTGACTATTCCAAGGATGTCTAAGTGGGGGGGAAGGACACCTGTAATTTCAAACCATTTATTCCATTAAGATGCTTATCTCCACTCTTAACTGGCTTCTACTGTTCTGATGTAAAACTGTGCTTTTGGAGAGACTGGGAGGATGACTGATTTGCTTCATCAGTTTGATTCTTCTATACTATACAAACTGCCTCATTCAATAGGTTTCAAGGAGCGTATATTCCCAGTGATTTTAATTAAGCTACCACCACCAGAAAGGTAAACGAAGATAAGATTCTGCCAGATACAGCAAGAGAGTCAACATTTGCCAACATTCTAAATAGGGATACCACTGTATGAAACAGTTAACATTAAGCGCTTTAAAAAAGTTAGAGCCTCCAGAGAGTATCACTTTCAGTATCAAAGACGGACTCAATAGCAGCCTATGGGCACCATAGGTACAAGACACTTTGCCTCTAAGCTCCTGTCATTAGAAACAGCTTTCCTGTAAGTGAGAGAAATTACCTGAGTTTTATATGAAAGAAGATATACAAGAAGTTGTGTGCAACGCGCTTTCAGAAGTTTTTCCGCTGACAATAGGACTGAAAGTACGGCATGCCTACTAAGGTCAATTTTCCCTTCTAAGTACCTATCACTGATGCCAATGAGTAGCAGTGCTGATCTGAATATCTTGGACCACTGAACCCTTGGTGTAGCAGGTGCAACTTGAAATTACTTTCATAGATGCTGCACTTAGAAACATCAGGGCTGAATTTAGTCCTTGGTTTTTTGCATGCTAGCATTAGGTTGTCACTGCAGCATGACAATACTACTCTAACAAGACAGTGGACAAAGATCTAACAATATTAAAGCTTCTTTCAAGTTCCTCTTAAGAATTCCCTTTTCGCTCTGTACTTGGAAGAAAATAAAACCCTTCCTCTTAAACAAAGAATTTTTTTTAAAAGAATCCTTAAAAATCAAGGATTTAGATTGCCCTGATTTATCAACTCCAAGTGGAGATTTCTGCCCTAGCAGGAAGTTCCTCTTCAATTTTTGTAGTGTCTTCACAAGCAGGTGAATAACATTCTCTTTTATTGATTTAAAGGGGAAGAATGAAGGTCTTTCTGAGCTGTGTTTGTGCATCTTGAATTTCTAGAAAGATCACTAACTTCCTAAACATGGCGTCAAAATTTGAATAAATACTGGTCAGGCTATTCTTGTACTGAGCTTATGGTCTTAGCCGGATACGTCTCACCAAGAGGATTAACAAATACCCAAAACAACAAGAGCTACTAATTTTCCCCCTCTCCAAATTAAAATTCTCTTTCTTTGCTGGTACGTGAAGGAAGATTAATACCACTTATAAAAGCATGTCTGAAGAGTTAGGCATGCCTATTTTAAAAATCCACCTCTGCTATAGAGAAGTCTACTTTGTCTCCTCAGAAGAAGACGAGGCAGAATCTTACTGGACCAACTTCTGTTGGTAAAAGAAAGAGAAAGCTTTCACTGAGGAAGAGCTCTGTGCAGCTCCAAAGCTTGTCTCTTTCAGGAACAGAAGGAAGCTGGTCCAATAGAATATATTACCTCACCTACCTTGTCTCTCTCATATCCTGGAACCAACACAGCTTCAACACTGCAAACTTCTAAAGAATCAGTTAACTGTCCATTTGAACAGGAATTTTTTTAAATAAAAAACCCAGTAGAGTTTTTTTTTTTTTTTTTTTTAAAAAGCACAACAAAAATATATACAAATCAACTTTGCATGAGAAAATTTCTACTATAGTTTCTGGAGTACCTCCCCTTGGGAGTGTTCCAGAAGGCTGTCTATCTCTTTACAAAGTGAGGCTAACACCCATTGTAAAACTGCCAGAGGCACATTAGATGTTTGTTCTCCCCCTAGCACTTTCAGCCTCAGAAGTAGAAGGAACACTGCCAGTTACCATCTCTGCTGAGAAAGCACGAGATACAATTTCACCCTGGGAAAACTGCTGAATGGGGATGTTCTGGTGTGGCGTAGGCCTTGCCTGCACAATCCAATGGCTCTTTTGAATCAGAGAGGCCTGAAACAGTGCTGATGAAAAACATAGCATCTCCCTTACAATCAGCCAGGCTCCTGCTTCCCTCTGTACTTAAATATGTTTTATTAATTTGCCCAGCAGCAGAAAGAGCTCATTCTAACTCATTTATAGAATACGCATTTTTGGAGACATTATCAACTTGAAGTCCAAACAATTAAGAAAGGGATTAGCTGTACAGGAGAAACAGTGAAACTTACTATATAGAAAGTGCTGTCAAATGCAAAAATTGACCACAATGGAAAAAAAAAATTTTTTAATGTTTCTTGTAACGATTGTTGGCAAAATCTTTTCAGACTGACATGCAATTTTAAGTGGACTGTGTCCCTTTAATACTCATGGGAATAAAAAAAAAAAAAAAAATCATACAGAAAGACATTTCTAGCAATAATAATCCAATTACAGAACAACAGACAGGAAAAAGAATTGATCAGAAGTACAGTAAGAAGGTATTTATAATATACATAATTTGAGGTGAAAAGATAAAACCAGTACCATGAGTAAGCAACTCCAATTCAGAATCTGGTGTAGAATTAAGGAACAGCAGTGTTGAAGAGCAAGCTTGCGTTATAAACTACTCATACCGGCGTCAATACAAAACTACTGTCCATGGCCAGAAAGTGTTCTCTGATGAGAGGGCTTTATTATTGTTTCTGGCACCACCAACCAGGTGATAGATAATGTATAAATATAAAGAAGGCATGATCTCTGTCCCAAAGGAAAATACACTAAATGGATAAAAAGAGGTGGAAAGGGGATAAAACATAAGTAAAGTGATCAAGATACATCACTTTGACAACACTTTTTGTGGGTTCCCCCCCCCCCCATTTATTTGAAGTTCTGGTTTGATTGTACAGTTTTGTAACTAGTAAGTGTGTTCTAAATTCAAACTGCATCTTTATGCTTTGATAGTTTGAAAAAAGTTTTGTTCTAACCATGGGACAGTATTCCTGCCTTCATCCCTAAATGTACCACACATATGACTATTAGGGATCGTTTGGGGAATAAGACGGCAGGGGAGGAGGAAATAAGGTAGAACATAGTTATTGGCTTACAGAACAGAATAATTCTGGGCTTGGCAAGAAGGAGACCATCTGGCATATGAACAAAGAATATTTTATATTTGGTTCATTTGAATCCGTTATGTGTAAAAGATACGTTGCGATACAAGCTAAGAAATAGAGTTTTGATGATTACTGTTTTCGGATTTCTTTGAGTGGCTATAGGAGCTGCCAAATGGGTATCTGTGTCACATAAGCTAATTTTAGCATTTTTGCCCACAAGGGTGGATTAACCACAGATCCATATAACCATGCACTATATAAGGGGGCCACTGCTGCCGCCACCACCAGGCAGCTACTGCTGATCCCATGAAGCTGTGACCAGCTAACTAGTTTAAGGCAGAATTATCTGTCTGCAACTAACTTTGCTACCTAGGCATCCTACTGAAAATGTCACAGGAAGCTCTTCCCACTCTGGGATTTTATTTGAGAAAGGCTTTTTGTTGATACCATAGCATGATACAATGTACACATTTTCTTGAGAAGTGCAAACATTTTTATTCCATAGAGATTTGCAGGTGAGATATGCAATCCAAGCACTTCTAGATCTGGTTCATGCTTCTTTGGTTTTAGATGCCTTGTGAAAACAGATGATAGAGATTCTACGTTTGATTACTTAGTGAAGATTTAAAATGGTGAAGCCTGGAGAAGAAACAAGTAGATGGGGCATTATATGTGGGGCATCACATATAAGATAGTGAACGGCATAAAGAAAGTAAATGGGGCATTCCTATTTAACTCCTCTGGTACCTGGCAAGGCAAGAAATAAAGAGACTTAAAAACACACAAAAGACAACTCATTGCCACAATATTAGAGGGCAAGAGCGAAGGAAGAATCACATGAGGATTAGACAATTTTTAGGAAATTGTAATTTAAAGAAAACCCACAGCAACAGGCAGTACCAACAGGAAGGCTAATACCAAATGTAAAAACACAAAGATTTTAATTAATATGCCTAATTTAAACTTCCTAGGATCCTCACACTACAGAGCAGAAACCAGCAGCTAGCAGAAGCCAATCACTAACTGGTAGGGGTTGGGAATAAATTCTCTCTCTGAACCAGTTACTCCTGAACTGCCCACTTCAGAAGAGCATGCACAAGAAACCCTGAAGCATCTGGTACTGGCCATTTTCAGGCACAAATTATGGACTCGATGGACAACTAGTCTAAACTGATACAGCAGACATAGGCAAAATTCTCTTTATGTGATAGAATGGTCTTAAGACATTATAAAAGCTAAACAAAAAAGTTACATTGAAGCCTTGTCTCATTGATCAGCAACTACAAAAGAACACCCTAAAAACAAAAGGCCCCCTACCACATGTATCTGAAGTCAGAGTAATCACAATTACATTGGTGAAAGGCTAGCAGTGTATGAATTTCTGCTAGGAGCTGTGCAGGTAGAGATTCTCTCCAAAGGTCCAAACCTGACAGCTCTGAACTGCCCTTAGCATCTCTGAAGGAAGACACACTACAAAAGGATGGGGAAATAGACTGACAGAAACACTGAAAAATACAGTAATCTTCTTAATACTAAACTTAGGTTCAGATACTAAAATGCACCTGAGCGCCCAGATCCTGCTTAACGTAAAAAAGTCAATTGTAGTTCTGAGACTGAAAAAAAAAAAGACATTTTAAAGAAAGACTGTATACCACACGTGGTAGCTCATTTGTTATCTCTGAAAAATTCTGCTTGCTTTTCAGACACCCGTTTATCCTATGTGTAATATGGAGCATGCCACACTCTCATGGAAAGTAGTTAAAACACAATATATTAATAGGCAAATCAATCACAGTACAGTATCTTCGCACAAGTAACTAACTTGAACAAAGGAAATACTTGCCTCACTCTTAGAAAGAAGAGTTTGACATTTCTCTTGCAAAAATACTATGCTATAAATCCATTATAGGTAGGCTGTACCATTATCTACTCCATGTTCATCAATTACAATAGAATGACATGTTCAGACCTGATTTTTCTTTAGTCAAAGTTGGATTTTAATTCTATAAAGTGGATGCTTTAAATAAAATAAGGGGAAATGACTTGGCCTGTAATTATGTTTCTTTGAAACTATGTTACAGGATTCTCAACTCTTGGGTGTCATGCTCCCAGCATAAGAGAGAGAAGAGCTCCCTTCACACTAAGATCTGTTCTCTGACATAATGTAGGCCAAGGAACCAACAGTGCCTTCTCTGGAAGGGAGGAGACAGAAAGAGAGCAGAGACACTGAAGTGCTGCTGCTCCTGCAAGGTGAGGAGGAAGCAGAGGCATCATCAGGTAGAGAAAGAGATGCTGTGAAGCAGAGGGCCCTAGGAGAAAGGATGGGAGGGAGGAGATAGATTTAATTTGTAGAGGGCAGAGCATTAACTAAGGGCAGAACTGATTTGACTGGAAGGTGGGGGAAGAGTGAGGATGTACCAATGGAAACTAAATAAAGGTGAGCGTTGAGGAATTCTCTCCCTCCCCCGCAAGCCCTGTACATATCGTAGGCAAGGTATGTAACAATGCCCATAGTTAAGGCTGCACAAGGATTTCCTTTCGAGAAGGCGCTCTCTCTAGTTCTTATTACTTTGTTCAACTCATCTTTCAAGCTGAAATTTTTCGTCTCACTCAGCTCAGGGGCATGTATTTGGAAAGCTTTAAATTTAGCAGTAATTCTTAAGCCACAGATTGCCTTTGGTGGTCACATTCTAAAACCAACTTGGTTTTAGACACATTTTGAACATTTACATTGACTTTTGTTGAATTTGAATATTATATAAATATTTACATAAACATAAACAAACAAACAAAAAATTAAACCAGTGGGAAGCACTAAATCTCATACTACTTTCATTGGCACTGCCATGCAAAGTAAACAATTTCTATCACAAGGATTATCTGGGAGGGTATGCATATTCCTCATTTCATATAATATTTGAAGGAACTATGGCATGAGATGAGGCTAATAGAATTTATAAATCCAATCCTAACTGGAAATAGCTAGATGGCAACCAGGCCAAGGGGTCTTGTCATCCAGATGTGACAAGAGGCCCTGTTCTTTTGATCCCTCTAGTAATTCAGGAACCAAAGATATTTTTATATGGAGGTGTGCCATAGGTAATAAAAACACTATTGCAGCTAATGGGGTTAACAGTCACCATACAGCGTGAGCTGCTGCTTGCCGGCTCTGACAAAACCTCTGGGCAAGTTTTCAAAAGTGTTCAACACCTAGCAGCTTCGTTGAGAATATCTAGTTCCTGTAAAGAGCTCTTCACTTGACCACAAGCAAGAACAAGCTGCCTGGGAATTTCTAGAAGGCTGAGGTAATGGTAGCTGGTGGAATGCAACCAACAGGGATGGGGAGGTCACATGATGTCATCCACAGCCACTACCTTTGGAGCCAAAAAGCTTTAAACAAGGGGAGTTATGCACTGGGACCAGGAAACCCAAGAGAGAACACAGCAAGTATGGAATGCTTAGAGCAGTATGAGTTACATGGAAAAGCAGAGTTTTATTTAAAAGAATTGAGCAGAACCCCAAATTAGCTAGAGCGTATATGTACAAACTGGAATCAATGGGTCATGTTTTTCATTGATACGCATGATAAAGGGTCTAATGATTTACTGAAAGCCACTTCCTTCCATCCAAAATCTGGTGCCACTTGGTATCTTTAGCTTAAGAACTTGAAGACCCATTTTCCTTTCCTTCTGGCTTGTTTGCCACTCTGATGCTTGGTTGTATTATTCCTGTTTTGAGCTAAATTAAATAGGAGAAGCAAAGCTTTAACTCAGTAGTAGTAATAAATGGGGTTAGCCTGGCATTGATCTGTGTAAAGGGGCCAAAGCTAGGAATGCCAGAAGCAAAATGTGGCCAGTGAACTCTACTGCACCAAACACTGACCTGCAGCTGAATTCTTAGCCCAGATTACAACAGAAGCAGACTTGCTTCTCAGAACAAAGGATATTCAGGCAGCACATTAGTAAGTGAAACTGTTTTTATAACAGCAGATGGAGGAGACACTGACCATTTAAAAAAACTAGTATTTTTTAGAAAGGTGACTAAGTAATACAGCACACACACGTATCTTGTTTTGCATTCCTATTGCACTGACCAAACATTAGGACCACACTCCAAAGAAACATCATTATTCTTCATCTTTGATAAATATCTTCAGTAAATGAGAATACCACTGCAGGAGTTAAAAAGCAACTATTTCAAGTGCAGCATGTTTTAAATTTTAATATTTTGCAGAGTGAGGTAAAACAAATCTCAAAATCCTACAGAATCAGGAGTCTCGAGTTTCATACAAGGGAAGGCCCTTTTTACATTTATTACTTAAAATTCAGTCAACAACATTTACAGAATGCAGTATTCCCACAATAGTTAGGAAACATGGCCCAGATTAACTTGGTACAATGCAAAGCAGCTGGAGGGTGCCGGTGAATCTGGCCCCATGACCATCAAGTTTAATAAAATATATATATATATATATATATATATATATATATGGAGATATACCTATCTCATAGAACTCGAAGGGACCCCAAAAGATCATTGAGTCCAGCCCCCTGCCTTCACTAGCAGGACCAAGTACTGATTTTGCCCCAGATCCCTAAGTGGTCCCCTCAAGGATTGAACTCACAACCCTGGGTTTAGCAAGCCAATGCTCAAACCACTGAGCTATCCCTCTCCCCACTACACATATGGTTTGGAATAAGATGCTTTTTACCCACATTGTGCTGTGATCACATCTGAGCTCAAACCAAGCAAGGTCAGTCCAGGTCAGTATTTGAATAGAGAATCTAACACCTAGGCACTACAAGAACTGGTACTGGCGATTTGGGTAGTGGTATTCCAAGTCCGTACTGAGTCAATAAACAGGCATGACATTAGGCATTAGACATGACAATATTTCTGGAAAGGCCAATAAATGAGGTATTGGCCACCTGTAAAGATCCAAAGAATCACCTTTGGATCTTTGACCACATTTTGTAAGGTTAAATTTGCTGTTCAAACTCCTGTAGGGAACAGTGAAACTGTCAAAAATCACCGTTCGTTTCATACCGATGTTTGGCAAAGCTAAGAGATGATGGCTTGTGGACAACCTTTGAATTCACAGCATTTGTTTTTAGACACTGTACCAAGTACTAGTCAGTGCTCATTTGCATGATTTAGAATTACAGTCTTAAAGCTCAATCCAATGTCCACTGAAGTCAATAGGGATCTTCCCATTGACTTAAATGGGAGCTGGACAAGGCCTATTGAGAGTTTCTACCAACAATAAAAGGAGAGGGGGGGGGGGGGAGGAGGATAAAAAAAAAAAAAAAAAAAAAAAAGATGTTCCCCCAGGGGTCTGTACTGGGACCAGTCCTATTCAACATATTCATAAATGATCTGGAAAAAGGGGCAAACAGTGAGGTGGAAAAATTTGCAGATGATACAAAACTACTCAAGATACTTAAGTCCCAGGCAGACTGCGAAGAGCTACAAAAAGATCTCTCAAAACTGGGTGACTGGGCAACAAAATGGCAGATGAAATTCAGTGTCGATAAATACATACAAAGTAATGCACATTGGAAAACATAATTCCAACTATACATATAAAATGATGGGGTCTAAGTAGCTGTTACCACTCAAGAAAGAGATCTTGGAGTCATCGTGGATAGTTCTCTGAAATCATCCACTCAATGTGCAGCAGCAGTCAAAAAAGCAAACAGAATGTTGGGAATCATTAAGAAAGGGATAGATAATAAGACAGAAAATATCATATTGCCTCTATATAAATCCATGGTATGCCCACATCTTGACTACTGCGTGCAGATGTGGTCTCCCCATGTCAAAAAAGATATATTGGAATTGGAAAAGGTTCAGAAAAGAGCAACAAAAATGATTAGGGGTATGGAACAGCTTTCATATGAGGAGAGATTAATAAAGACTGGGACTTTACAGCTTGGAAGAGAAACGACTAAGGGGGATATGATAGAGGTCTATAAAATCATGACTGGTGTGGAGAAAGTAAATAAGGAAATATTATTTACTCCTGCTCATAACACAAGAACTATGGGTCAACCAAATGAAATTAATAGGCAGCAGGTTTAAAACAAACAAAAGGAAGTATTTCTTCACACAACGCAATGCACAGTCAACCTGTGGAACTCTTTGCCAGAGGATGTTGTGAAGGCCAAGACTATAATAGGGTTCAAAAAAGAACTAGATAAATTCATGGAGGATAGGTCCATCAATGGCTATTAGCCAGGATGGGTAGGGATGATGTACGTAGCCTCTGTTTGCCAGAAGCTGGAAATGGGCGACAGGGACTGGATCACTTGATGATTACTTATTTATTCCCTCTGGGGCACTTGGCATTGGCCACTGTCGGAAGATAGGCTCCTGGGCTAGATGGACCTTTGGTCTGACCCAGTTTGGCCGTTCTTATGTTCTTAGAAAAAGACCATACTAGGTCTCAGATGTTCTGTTGATTTGATTAAAAAATCAAATCAACAGGTCATACAAAGTGCGGTCTTTCTCTGATCAATTTTCATATTTTAACACTACGTGCCAATTAACATGAACATTTATTTTAGAATGAGAATAGTAAAATACCCAACCATTGTTGAAACCTTATAAGCAAATTGTAACAGTCCTCCTTCTCCATGCTGCCCAGGAAGCCTCATTCCAGCACTATTTTTAAATAAAATTTTTGGAAAAAAAACAAAACAAAAAAATCCACCAGGGGGAGGCTAAACCCAGGATTGCGAGTTCAATCCTTGAGGGGGCCATTTAGGGATCTAGGGGCAAAAATCTGTCTGGGGATTGGTCCTGCTTTGAGCCGGGGGTTGGACTAGATGACCTCCTGAAGTCCCTTCCAACCCTGATATTCTAGGATTCTACGATAGCTTGTGGGAGGTCAAGTAAGTTACTTTGAAAAACCATATGGCTCAGATTTGAGAGACTTTTGAACTACACTTGAGATATAAAGCTGCAATACTGTACTACACACTTAAATGCCACTTGTTTGACCCTCCTCCTCCAAGCCCATTATGGTTTGGTTCCATTCTTCAGTGGTGTTCTGTGGTAGCTATGATGTCAGAGCACGGGACATGTGGTTGCCATAACAGAGTGGAAACAGGCCAACTGATTTATGAGGACTTACAATCAACAAAACCAAAAGTTTTTGATTCACTTATATGATGAATGCCCCTTTTACCTTCTCCACATGGGGAATTCAGCATGTAACCTTACATTTAAATAGTTGCATTTATCTGAAGGTCAGTACTCAGCTCCCTTCAAGGGAAGGGGTAACTAATTCAAGAAGTTATGTTAAATTTGATATTCCATTAAGCACATCACATTTTCCTCAATGTTCAATAGCAAGATATTCAATTACTCAATTTTGTACACCTAGATCTGTAACAATGTGGCTCTAAATTACCACAAACTATTAACTGAAACAGTAACAGCAAAAGGTGTAGGCCAGGAGTTCTCAAACTGGGGGTCAGAACCCCTAGGGGGTCGTGAGATTACATGGGGGGGGGGGGGTCACGAGCTGTCAACCTCCACGCCAAACCCCGCTTTGCCTCCAGCATTTATAATGGTGTTAAATATATTTAAAAAGTGTTTTTAATTTATGAAGGGGGTTGCACTAAGGGGTCACCAGTAAAAAAAAAAGCTTGAGAGCCACCGGTGTAGGCCCTTAAATATTTATTTAATTACTTAAAGTAGTACATAGAACTACATATTTAGTTCAAATTCTATAAGCTTTACATATGTAATGAACAGAGGGCAGACACGCATTACATAAAAACATCTTAAGTCTAGCATTTTAATTTCTTTAGTCACCTTCCACGTTAAATATGTTCAGAAATATTCTAGGACACATATGAAGCTATAGCAACATCCGCAACTAAATGCATGGTCGTATGCAACATAAAACTAAATGCTATTTCTTCCCCTACTCCAACTATAGAGCTTGGGAAAGGGGGAGGGAGATATGCAGTTTGTATTTCTGTAATAAGAGTTTGTTAAAGAGAAAGCAGTCATGAAGGAATGCAAGCTCCTAAACATCATTTGAATCCAGCTGCAAACAACACAGCAGTGTGTTACTCAAAAAGGCTGGTCAAAACATTACTTCGAGTGAATATGTTCTTGATATGGTAAATTCAGCACAGGATAATTTACCTTTAAAAGAGTCACCTTAATCACACCAATCAATTTAGAAGTGTCCTTAGGAGGGCAATTTTGACAGTGTATTGACCACCACTTACGTTAAGTCTCAATCATGTAATATTAAATAATGAAGATTCAATACTGAAGATTAGTGTTCTTATGTTTTAGTATAGTACCTCTTCTTCTGATATAGCATCAGAAACTGTTTCCCCATTAAATACTTACATTATTCTTTTAAACGAGAGTTATATAAGACTGTATAAACAAACAGTAAGATCTTCCCCCCCCATAGACTATGTGCCAACATAATTATGTAATACAATGTGCAAGTTTATATACCCCAGATGGAACTCATTAAGGCCAAGTTTTTTTTGTTTTTTTTTAAACTAATGGTTTATCTGGAATTTTGAAATCACCAAGAACTGCACTTGAAATTACACAAAGAGCTGGTCTACACACAAACACACTGAAATAAGTAGATCTGTTCTAATTCATCCTGCATTATTTCAGTGCAAGTCTGTGCATCCTATTTCTATTTATGTTACAGTGATTCCTCCCCACACCCCAAGTTAAGGGCACTTATTTGTGACACAGTCAATCCAATTAAACTTTTCATTGCAAAGCATTGTTACAAATAAGCCACATCCACTGTTGGCAAAAAAAGATGCTACTCCATTAAAATTGATGCATAAACACAATTTTAAGTGACAAGAAGATTGGAAAAATATAAATAGGAAAATATTTTGAAGGAACCATGGATACTGTTCCCTAACTAAAGATCTAGACAGAAGCCCAGTTTTAAGCACCACTGAGATCCACAAACTCCCTGCTTGGCTGCCGCTTAACCCCATAGGCACCTACATTTTGACTGTAAAAGTTCTCTAGCATCTAAGTTTCTGCCTCTGAGCATATGCACTGCTGCATCCCTCTACACATCAGGATACCTAAGCCCCAGTGCAATTTTCAAACCAGGGGAAGACAGACACTCCTCCTCCGGATTGGTATGCAGGCCTCAACCTGGTAGGCCAGCTTGGAGCATGCCTATTGGATTGTGCCCCATTCAAAATACTGGCAGCACTGCAGTCTCCCATATACAACTTTAGCCCAGTGGTTAGAGCACTTACCAGGTATGTGGGAGAGAGCAGTTTAATCCCCTTCCTTCACCTGGCCTGATGAGAAAGGATTTGAACATGGATCTCTAACCTCTCAGGAAAGTACCTTAACGGCCAGGCTATGAAAAGCAACAGAGCGTCCTGTGGCACCTTTAAGACTAACAGAAGTATTGGAGCATAAGCTTTCGTGGGTGAATGCCCACTTCATCAGACGCAAGTAATGGAAATTTCCAGAGGCAGGTATAAATCAGTATGGAGATAACAAGGTTAGTTCAATCAGGGAGGGTGAGGTGCTCTGCTAGCAGTTGAGGTGTGAACACTAAAAGGAGGAGAAACTGCTTCTGTAGTTGGATAGCCATTCACAGTCTTTGTTTAATCCTGATCTGATGGTGTCAAATTTGCAAATGAACTGGAGCTCAGCAGTTTCTCTTTGGAGTCTGGTCCTGAAGTTTTTTTGCTGTAAGATGGCTACCTTTACATCTGCTATTGTGTGGCCAGGGAGGTTGAAGTGTTCTCCTACAGGTTTTTGTATATGGCCATTCCTGATATCTGACTTGTGTCCATTTATCCTCTTGCATAGTGACTGTCCAGTTTGGCCAATGTACATAGCAGAGGGGCATTGCTGGGGAGGGAAGGAACTTTATAATTTGTGTTATTAATGAACAAGGTACAAACAAAACTAAGCCTAACTATTACAGACCGCTTCTATATTATGATGGGTGTGCCAATACAAGGGACTTAAGAAGGTATTAAAGTGCTGTTATGACATCTTTAAATAATTTATTCTCCGCTTTTGCCCTTTTTGAAGCTTGGATTCAGCCTCACGTGTATGTCTTAGACCATAGAAAGAAACTAACATATTTGCTGTGTCTACCTTAAGTTCTTATATGGCACCCATTATTGTAGTATCTGAGCACCTCACAATCTAGCCACACTCCTAAAAGGGAAACCAGAATACTAGTGGTAGCAAATGCATTACAAGCATTTTTTCATTTGTTTGTTTTAATCAATCAAAATCTGATTTCTAGACGCTAACTTGACTCCTCAGAGTCAGGTTAGAAGGGGCTGGGCACACTGACGTGGAAATATTCTTTGCTCCTTAGAATGTCTTTTATGCTCTCTCTGTCTATCTGCGTCTATGGAGACTCATTTACTTCCGCTCTGGAAGGAGTTGCATCCAGCCCTCCTTAGCTAGAAACAGTTTTTGCCCAAGGCAGGAATCAAAGGGGCAGAGGGAAACAGCAAGGATTTTGGGGGGCAAGAGGACCTCACTCCAAATCCAGACAAATACCTAAACTGATCTGCTAATTAAGTGATGAGTGAACAAAAAAACATTATTAAAATCAGGTCAATTACATTTCCGAGATGTCAAAAACAGAGCAGGGAGCAATGATGCAGGTTTTTCATCACTGCCATCAAAAAGTGCAAGGAAAGAGTTAAGATTTGGTAATTAGTCTTAGTCTCCCTAAAAAAAGGGAAGGGAGTCTGCTACTTTTGAAAGGTATCACACTGACAGTCCAGGAGACCATCAATAGAACAAATACACCATGGGCAGAGCAAGTTTCCTCACACTGCTGTCAGTGTGCCTTGACCTGAAGAAACAGACCTCTAGGGATGAGTGTGGTTTATTCTCTATGCCCATTTAATCCTTTAACTCTCTACCGAGACTGCCATCAAGAGTGACAATTAGTGTCAGTTGCGATGGTTTCTTTTGTAGTGTGTCCACTAGGAACGGAACGAAGACCACTCATTCTTTCATGTACGCCACCAAACAGCTTTCTGAATATCTAACAGCTTTCAATCACTACATATCTTGACTTGGGTTTGAACCAACAATTTAGAAGTGAAAGGCCAGGAATCCCATTACCAATCTCTCAGACCAGCAGTTCTCAACTGGGGGTCTAGGGCCCCCTTTGGGGCCACAAACAGGTTTCAGGGGGTCCACCAAGCAGGGTCAGCATTAGACTCACTGGGACCCAGGGTAGAAAGCTGAAGCCGGAGCCCCGCCACAGCAGGGCTGAAACCGAACCCCACGCCAAGCAACTTAGCTTCATGGGGCCTCCTCCTTTGGCATGGGGCCATGGGCAATTGCCCTGCTTGATACCCTCTAACGCTGGCTCTGGCTTTTATATGCCGAAACAGTTGTTGTGGCACAGGTGGGCTGTGGAATTTTTATAGCATGTTGGGGGGCCTCAAAGAAAAAGGTTGACAACCCCTGTCTTAGACCACATGGATTATTCCAACTTCACCCCAAACACTTCTATTTCCTTGTTCTATGAGGAACTCCTACTTTAATCCTAAAGCATTAAAAAACAATGCTTTCACTACATTGTTCACTCTAGCGACAAACAATACAAAACTCGTCCACTTTTATAGCTTATAAAATTTTTAAACTCTATTTTCTATCACAACTAAATGGCATCTTCTACAGCAGGGGTTCTCAACCTTTTTCTTTCTGAGCCCCCTCCCCCTCAAACATGCTATAAAAACTCCACTGCCCGCTTATGTCACAACAGTTTTTCTGCATATAAAAGCCAGGACCAGCATTAGTGGGTAGCAAGCAGGGCAACTGCCCGGGGCCCCATGTCATAGAGGGCACTGTGAAGCGAAATTGCTCAGGCTTCAACTTCAGCCCCGAGTAGCAGGGCTTGGGGCCCTGGGCTACAGCCCCATGCAGCAGGACTTCGGCTTTCTGTCACGGGCCCCAGAAAGTCTAATGCCGTCCCTGCTTGATGGACCCCCTGAAACCTGCTCACGGCACCCTCCAGGTTGAGAACCACTATTCTACAGTGACACCCTATCGTTTTGCCAAAACACAGTACAGTTGTTTTACATGACTTTACACACCATTAGCATATGGCTACCAGATCATAATCACTGTCTGATTTATTACAAACTGAAAATTTAAAAAACCAAAACAAAAAAAACCAAAACCACACCTTGCTTCAATTGCACTTGTAAAATGAGCGTTTAAAAATACATTGAGTCATGCTCTATCTTTGCTTATGGTATGGAGGTAAGTGTGATTTATAATGAATTTTTATTAAGGACTACAAGCTTGAGAAGAAGACTTCTCATAACGGAGATAAAAGGAGGGTTAGTTCAGAGTTTAAGAAATGGTTTACAAATAAATTATTGGAATAAGATTTATACATTATATAGTAGTTACCCTTTTAAAAATAATCAGTTTGATAAAAATATTTTATCAAAGATACCACTGTACCAACTGGAAACTAATATTTCCTTAATTCTAAGGCTCTGAGTTTGCTTCTCAAGGTACAAATAATCAGAACTCTGTATTTAATAACAGAACGTACCACTGAAGCATGCAAAGTTGCCACATACCATATAATTGAATGCACAATGAAAATACTGCCTTAAGACAGAATAGCTAGAATACAAAAGAGTTTCTAGAAATATAAGCATTAGAAGGAATAATCTAACAATAACATTAGCATTTCACTAAGAGACACTGGAAGGTGTTTGACTAAAAAAAAAAAAAAAAAAAAAGTGAGCGCTCAAAGAAATGTGCATATCTTCCTTTTCCCTAACACCACTGACTCCATCAATCCTGCCACCACCATACTGTCCCCAACATACAACCCCCCCCACACAAAACAACAAGTGAAAGAGTTTGTTCAGCAATCCAGAAGGAATAAGGCTTACTCTGAAACCAGGAAATCACTGGGTTCTTTTCAGGAATTTTACAAAGCAGCTTGAAGAGTAATGGAGTAGATCACAGTTAATACAGTAGTTTGATCAAAAACATGTTTCCCCTATTTCCTTATGGAGTTTAAATTAGATGTGCATGAGAAACTGATCCAGACACTACGTCACAGGAGATATTGCGAGTAGCTTAGGGAAATTAGTTTACTGTGCTTTAGAAGTAAAAACAGTGTTATCCTTAATTGCCACAAACTACATTATTGAAAATTGATTTCTTATTTTTCAGGCACTTATTCAAGAGCCCAGATTTGAAATAAAACTTTGCAATAAAAACTTTATGGTGATCCATTGGTTTAATTTCAGCTTTGTTTCAGGTAGGAGAAGACACTCCTTCAACCACACTTTCACATGGACGATAGGAACCCAATATTTCAGTTGGTTTTGTGACAGCATCTCTTAACTGCTTTGATAGCTGAAGGAAATAAATCAAATGCAAAACCTATTTCAAGTAATCAATTCACTGTTCTTTTGATTTTCCTTTTATGCCTCCACCTTAAAGACAACAATTTGCTCTCTTTCTCCTTCCTCACAACCCATTACTTATCTCTAAATCTTCTCCACACCTTTGTTTCAGTCTCTGCTCAGTTTATATTTGGCTGATTCACACACTTCCCTTCTCTCTTTTCTGGTTACCTTTCTCCTATTATACTCTCACCTCCCCCAACATCACACTTGCACAGATACTCCAGCACATGGTGCTCAACCACAGGACTGTTTTTATGGTTTTTGGGGTAGCCAGTGACCCAATTCTTGTTATCTAATTTAAAATAAAGGGGATGGAGGTTGGAGAAGGAAGAGCAGGAAGGAAATCACAATGACAAAAACCTCAGCTTTATTTACTGGATTTGTATACATGTTGAAGGTTATTTCAGAGAAAGAAATCTGAGATTAGCATGGAGTCTAAGGATACGTCTACACTCAGGGCCGGCTCTAGCCTTTGTGCCGCCCCAAGCGGCGAAGTGGAAAAAAAAAAAAAAAAAAAAAGCCAATCGGCGGCACTTCGGCAGCAGCTCAATCGCGCCGCTTCATTCTTCTGCGGCAATTCGGCGGCGGATCCTTCGCTCCCTCTCTTCCTCTTCGGCGGCACTTCAAAGAGGAACAGAGGGACCCGCCACCGAAGACTCGGACGTGCCGCCCCTTTCCATTGGCCGCCCCAAGCACCTGCTTCCTTCGCTGGTGCCGGCCCTGCTACGCTGCATTTTAAAATCCACAGCAGCAAATCTCAGAGCCCAGATCTACAGACTTGGGCTCGCAGAGATCACACTACAGCACTAAAGACAGTTCTGTAGATGTTGTGGGTCAGGCAAGGAAGACCACCCCCTCCCTGGGCTCCACTAGCCCAAGCTGCAGCTTCTACACTGCTGTTTTTAGTGTTGGAGTGCCAGCCCAAGTTTGCAGACCTGGGCTTTTACACTCTGCCATGGGTTTGAAAATGTAGTGTAGACATATCCTAAAGGGCCTCAAAATTCAAAGAACCCAGATCTACAGGCTCCATAACTTTTAATGTAGTGTCACAGAGTTTGGGTCAACATTTGCACTTCTACTATTTCTATTTGTTTGTGTGAGCCAGAACAAAATCAAGATCATGCTGCAGTGCTATAAGAGAAAGACACAGCTAGAAGTAGTAAAAATGTACGTCACTGAACTAGGCAAATATAACTACTACATAGGAGGAGCATGTATTGTAAATTGAATAATAAGATGCTATTGTTGTGGAGTCCGTTTTTTGACCATAGCTACACTAACAATTTGTGACAGTCTCCATCTCCCTATTAAATCTTAGCTGCAGATTTCCTAGTTTTGTTATCAAGGTCACTGACATCGCAACCCACATAAACAAGGTTTGAAAGAAACATTCCCCTGCTTTATGGTACTTCAAATATTTGGATAGAGAAGTATGTCCAACCACCAAATTAGCAGTGGAAGTTGGGGGAGGATTTTTAAACAATGATTTGGGCATAGTCTAGTGTAATATCTGATACATCATTTGCGGAACAACTGCATTCTACCCTTGCAGGAGAACAGACTTCATCTGATGGCTCTGTACCTCTAAATACTATGACCCTAAAAATCTCTAAAACAACTGAAATACTATGCAAAACCAGCTGAAATTTTACACAGTCAAATACGTGCATCACTGTAACAATTACTACAAATTCTGTGTTCAGTGTGTCAGGTCTGGGACACCTTTTGTATTTCTAACACTGCATGTACCCATTAATTGTCAGGAAGTGAGTATATTTATAGAAATTTAACATTACTATAACTATTCATTTGTCTCAGTTTATATTTTGAAGAAACTGACCAGGCTACAGTCACATTTTAAAAGGGTTCCCCTTAGCTGTGTTACTAACACCATGTTCCTGAACTGAATACAAAAAAAAAAATTAAAAATCTGTTATTTCTGCTATGTTCCTACTCTTTGCAATTCACTTAAAGTATATTTTTAGTTCCATACACCAGCACAATGTTTGGGTTTAAATAATTAGTGAAAACATTTCTATTTAATGTAAGATTTAGTAACATTTTGAAATATTTCTAGTTTTAGGTCCAAGCTACTTGATAACAGCAAGTGGGTAATAGCCTATTTTGACAAATTACATTCTTACTCAGCTATAGTGAACCTGGGACACTTCTTAGCTGCTCCTCAACATTCTCTGATTTAGACATTTTTGCAAAATGCTTTAGAATTAATGAAACAGCTTATGTTTAAAGTGCTTTTAATGGAAACAGTCATAACAAATGTAATCAGCGAGTGTCAAACTGTACCCAAGGCTCATTTTGGAGAGAGATATCAGTACAACATATGACCAGACAACTGAATGTTTTAATTTGAGGAAGTATATTTTTTGGCCAAGTTGACAAAATTAAGAGAGGCGCTTTTTAAAAATAATGCATTATTTATGCTGGATATCCAATAGAAGGGGACTTCTAATGGTTTTTGAAGAGATTAAAAAAAATAACACTGCTTTAAAAATGTACCAAATGCTCAAAAATAAAAAAATCCAACAAAAACAAAAAACCTAGGACAAAGA
Source organism: Emys orbicularis (assembly GCF_028017835.1). Classification (NCBI taxonomy): domain Eukaryota; kingdom Metazoa; phylum Chordata; order Testudines; family Emydidae; genus Emys; species Emys orbicularis. Next base: position 80,389,770 of record NC_088684.1, on the reverse strand, counting down.
GAAGGAAGCTTTCAGCATGTGTTAAAGAAGTGTCAGATTGGAAGTTCTGTTTATTCACAAAAAAATTCCTTGGCTATACTATAAATACCACTTTGGATTACCGGAATTGAACATCTTAAAAATCTAGTTTGTTTTATCACTAGATCTACTATTGACAAAGACAGTGACATGAAAAAAGGTAATAAAGCAGAGTAGTTATAGTTTCATTTTTGTTTATAACTGATATCTGGAAAATTTTACTTGTAGGCTCTTGGGCACCATGTTGCAATGTTTGGGTTGCAACCACTAATGGAGAATGTTCGTTTTAAATGTTTCCATTGGAATTATTAAAAAATAAAATTAACTCATGGAAACACTGGCCTTCAGTTTGACAAAAAGCTTAGTTTTTACATAGCTGTAGGGACAATTTAGCTTCACAGGGTCCCTTTAACTTCAAAAGGGGACCTTTCATCATCTTGCAGCCCTGTTTTTGCTGGCTACTATTTGGTGAAACCTCACAGCACGTGTTCTGTTGGTGATATCACACTCAGTATAGAACCCCATTGTAAACAAAGCGTGTTCTTATATACAATAATGCTTTAGTGTCTAAAAATTTAGGGTTTGCAATATAGATATTTTTTAAAAGTCTTTGAAGCCCGTGAAATAGTAATCAGAAAATACTTAGTTATGGGCCTGCTTCAGTGCACAGCAGACTCCTTGTAGAGTAGGACATCACCAGCAGAACACATGCAGTAGTGTCGCCAACTAAAAGCCAACAAAAAGAAAAATGCAAGATATGTTAAATGTAATGCCCCCATTTCTTTGGTAATTTGGCACATTACATTTAAGTCATTTTAATTTTTATACTCCAAAACAATCTCCGCAAGTCATCTTTTGTCTTCAAATTCTTTATAAAAAGGTCTATTGGAAATGTAGGAGAGAAAAAAAAAATCAGTTATAAACCTGCTATGGGTTCTAGACAGCGCATCTACAAGCAAATTTTAATCAAGACAGAGGATACATTATAATAAAATTCTTGTACCAAGATCACAATCACAGTTCACTGAATCAAGTTTAAACTAATAATAAAAATCTTTCCAAAAAAGGTCCCTATAAAAAGTGAGATCTTGTGTCTATTACAAACTTTTTAAACAGTAGAATTTCTAAGCCAATGACTTGCAATGAATGGCAGATTCAACAGAGATGGGCACTGAAGAAAAAACAAGCCTTAATTTTCCATATCAACATATCAAATATTCATAAAATTCAAGAGCTGAATGATTAGAGACAGAGGAGAACCCTTAAACAGGTAACTAATTTGCACATATTCTGCATATATATATATATATATATATATATATATATGTGCATGCAAATTATATATATGCCATTCAGTGCCTTTGATTCTTTAGCCTGTGGGGTTGTCTATTATGACAGCTAAGCCCCCATCTATACTTTCCAACTCATCTGCAGAACTATCACTACTAGATGCCACCTCCCCAAACTAGGTTTCCTTCTAATTATGCATCAAGACTGTATGTGATAATTACAGCACTTACCGTCACTTACACATTGCTAAATAGCATGTGATCCTTCCCTTGTATTACAGCAAGCACATGAAAAGTAGCTATTTGTCCCTTATTAAAGAGGCGAAGGAAGGAAGGAAACTACGGTACTTATCCTATATTTGAAATACAGCGAAGGCTGGGAGAGAGGAAGGTTAGGTGTAAAACAACCCAAACCAATCCCCCAAACAAAAACAGATCATCCCAGCTGAATTAAGTTCTTGATAACACTGAAAAGTGAAACCCTCTGTTTAGGCAAAGGTTTGGCTAAACACATCACATTCCACATCCAAAAACAAAAAAAATACCATGATAGGAAGATCAGAGCTCTCAATGCTTCTTTCCCAGATTCTCTCTCTATAACCCTGCCATAACACTTGGTAATCTACCCATTGATGACAATGGGTATCACCAATAGGGAAGTGTCCTGTTCTAGAGGATGCTTTTGATAACCCTTAACTACCACAACAGATACTCATGTGCATGGATAGCTTACTAATGAAATTAGATGCCTCCCCTCCCCCCGCATCAATAACTCAAACCCAAGCTCCCTGTTAGACAGCACAGAATGCTATCCGTTTAAGATTCTAATATTCTTTAGCCTACCTCTAGCAATTCAAGACCAAACAACAAAAATTTGACAAACTGTCCTTCATTCAGACCCACTGTGCTTTGTTACCATTTTAAGCCACACTGTAAGAGCATACATTTAACATCATCACACAAAGTAAACACATTCATAAAGGTAGTACAAACTTAAGGATAGAATGCCACTGAAAATTATGGAGATATCCTATTTGGAATTTCTCCACAAACTCTTAAGGATTCTGAATATGGAAGAGTGATAATGCACAGATTAAATGTAAACATCTTAAAACATGGTGAGGTTATAGATGCACATAAACAAGTTATGTTGTGATTCTCACCGAAATTGTGGTTCAGTCCCCATGTGGATAAGCAGTAGTGTGTGTACTGGAGGGAGGAGATGAAGCCTTACTAGCGAAAGGTTAAAACCAGAAATTCCCTTCCACATGAACCCTTGTGTCTTGTCTCCCATCTACAGAATACCTCCTATCAGAGCACTGCCCTCCTCCAAACAGACTGCAGAGCTCCAAACTTTGGACACCTCTCCCCCACCATAGGATCAGCAGGAGAAACTTCACTCTTATCCTCATTGCTGCTCAGTATTGAAAAGCAGCTACACTCAAATGTTCTCCCCCCTCACCCCCCCCCCCCCCAACAAGCTACCAGGAGAAGAGGTTGGGAAGAAGACACAATTGTTTCCTTCCTGTACCACATAAGGATTTTTTGGGTTTAGTGTCATCAGGGAAGTGAGTTCCCTTCCTCCAAAGTTGTGTGTTGTATTTTCTTTTAATAAATAAAACATTATGATATAGCACATGACAGCTCTGGTTGCTGAAAGGAAATAAAGTTATTTTCTAATTAGTGCATTTAATCTTTAACAAAGATGAAGTATTAGTTTCCCTTATTTTTAGAAAGGGGGACTGCAATTGAAATAAAGGTGCAATGTGAAATTGAACTGTGTTTTCATATGTTTATGTAGTCAACATGTAATTCACATAAACATGGAATGTCTATTTAATTAAAATGCATCTGTCTTGATTACAAAAATGCACAGCTGCAAATATGTGCCCATGTGTATTACAAGCACCATGTCTTGGTACTCACAAAGTTTAGTGGAAAGTTATATACTCCATATGTAGAAAAGGAGTTCAGTTATTTCTAAAACTAAAAATTGCATTCAAACACATTAAAGGTACTTGCCTTCATTAAGAATTAAGTGCTTAGCACATTTGAAGTTTCATATTAATTTGTTTGAGTTGTCAGAGTGCAAAGATGCATACAAGATTGTAAAACACATGAAAGAGGTGTTTTTTCATATGGATAGCTGAAAAACAACCAAATGGGATTATATATGTCTCATGTCTGCCCACTATTCCCCCAGAGTTACATATAGATTGTATTAGCATAAAAAAATCTCAGGAAAAAGAGTGCCCCCAACCATAATTATATACATTTGTGATCACTAATAAATCTATTTTAGATCATACACAATTCTGTTACTGATATTTATTCATTGAATCCAAAACACATGATATATATAAAAAAAATTAACTGGCACAAAGATATTTGTTACCATATCCTTAATTATTTCTTTTGGGGGAAGAAAAAAAAAAAAAAAAAAAAGAAGAGTATGTGCTTCTGAAACAACAGAAAGGCAAAAAAGGACACCTGGAAGAGAGATGATGAACAAAAGGTCTTCTAAAGTCACTGAAAATCTACAACATAGCTAATTCGGTTCCAGCTTCTAACACAATAGTGGGTGTACCATGGTCTGTTATCAAGTATATAGCCAAGGGCACCAGACAATACAACCCCACATTCAATTTAATTACAGCCCATGGCTTTTGCAGAAGTGGTGTGTTTCAAAGGGTTTAAGCACTCATTTATTTCTAGACCTACATGAAATAAGGCAGCTCACTGTCATACAGACTCACCAATTAGACTGAACAGTTTCTGATCTCTTGCTCTCTGGAAGGAGAACAGTGGGCAACGAGAAGCCTTTTACAGCACAATCCCACAAGCTTTTTAAAAAGCTTTCAGCTTCCTGTAACATTAAAAGTTTGAGCATTTCAGCTTTGATGTTCATAGAACAAGAGTACTGACTTAATCATTTCAGATTCTGTAGAATACTAAAAAAAGCTTTGTCGATGCAACACTCCAGTCATGATGGTCTTTTCTTTCCTTGATTGTATCAAAAAGGTCATCTGTCTGATTTATACAAAATTGATTTCTTGTTGCTTCTTATCAAAGTCTTCTGAAGGCTTGCCCCATGAAAGTCTACAATAGTTCATTTTGACCTAATGGCATGATGCAATTAGCAGAAAAGCCTGGTCAACTCCTCATCAGTAACTCATACTTTTAACAGGGTTGTCAATTAAATCGCAGTTAACTCACGCGATTAACTAAAAAAAATTAATCACTATTAATCGCACTGTTAAACAATAGAATACCAACTGAAATTTATTAAATATTTTTGGATGTTTTTCTACATTTTCAAATATATCGATTTAAATTACAACACAATACAAAGTGTGTAGTGCTCACTTTATATTATTTTTTATTACAAATATTTGCACTGTAAAAAATGATAAACAAAAGAAATAGTATTTTTCAATTCAGCTCCTACAAGTCCTGCAGTGCAATCTCAATCATGAAAGTGCAACTTACAAATGTAGTTTTTTTTTTGTTATATAACTGCACTCAAAATCAATGTAAAACTTTAGAGCCTACAAGTCCACTCAGTCCTACTTCTTGTTCAGCCAATCGTTAAGAGAAACATGCGTCTGACGAAGTGGGTATTTACCCACGAAAGCTTATGCTCCAATACGTCTGTTAGTCTATAAGGTGCCACAGGACTCTGCCGCTTTTTACAGATCCAGACTAACAAGGCTAGCTGTCTGATAAGAGAAACAAGTTTGTTTACATTTACGGGAGGTAATGCTGCCCACTTAATTAGTCACCTGAAAGTGAAAAAAAATGCATTAAATAAATTTGTGACTGAACTCCTTGGGGGAGAATTGTATATCCCCTGCAAGTAAAACCGAGCATTCTGCCATATATTCCATGTTATAGCAGTCTTGGATGATGACCCAGCACATGTTCGTTTTACAACACTTTCACTGCAAATTTGACAAAACGCAAAGAAGATACCAATGTGAGATTTCTAAAGACAGCTACAGCACTCAACCCAAGATTTAAGAATCTGAAGTGCCTTCCAAAATCTGAGAGGGACGACGTGTGGAGCATGCTTTTAGAAGTCTTAAAAGAGCAACGCTTTGATGCGGAAATTACAGAACCCAAACCACCAAAAAAGAAAATCAACCTTCTGCTGGTGGCATCTGACTCAGATGATGAACATGAACTCTCTCTCTCTCTCTCTCACCCCCCCCCCCCAACATGTTATTTGCCAATCACTCTTCACCCTGTTTTTGTGTTCCTGCCTTTGAGGCATGAGTCTTGTCTTTTTTTTTGGGGGGGGGGGGGTAGAGAGATATTAAAGTAGTGCCTGGAGTCCCAGTCCCATTGTGCTATGCACTATATGAACATATACCAAAGCAAGGGCCCTGCTCTGAAGAGTCTACATTCTAAGTAACTTTGTCATCTTATATGCTTGTACAGCACCAAGCACTAGGCTTTGGTTTTACTATGGTACAAACACAAATTTTAAAGCAAACAGAATTATTTTTCCAGTTTTATAGTAATGTTATATTTCTAGTTTCAAGAATTAAACCAAGCAGAAAAGGTCATACCCCAAAACGAACCAAAACTCCAGACAGTCTTATCAGCTGTGTCTGCTGCATACTTAAGGAGATAAAGTACTTTTTTTCCCCACCTCTTGCCTTTTCAAAACTTGAAATCAGAACCAGCTTTCTAATTCTGTCAGCATATGGCTTTTCTTTGAAGCATTTAAGGCAATGAAAACTCACATGCTCCGTAACAGAAAGCTGGCCCTGGTTTCAACTTCGAAAGCCTGACGAACACTTGCAACATAGAGTGATGACAAACGCAAACACTGCTCATGCTTTAACTATTTTAAGTTTGGTAGGTATATATTTTGATATTTATGGAATTCTTCAGAAGTACCTAGAACACAACTATGCTACAGAACCACCGTAGCAGAAGCTTTTTCTGAAACAATGGGTAATTTTTTCCCCCCTGGCAGAAGCCGGTCTGTTTTCTTAGACTTATTTTTGGCTATTATAACTGTACTAAGTTCAGTATGTATCAAGTCTATAAATCTCAACAGCTACCACATTGCAACATCAAAAGCTTAAACTTCAGCTATTATTCATCTTTCAATAATACTAGATATGAACAACGGCTAAATTACATCCCTCTGTCATCAACTTCAGCTGAAGTACTGTTGTTAGTGGCAGGAAAATTGCTACACTTCAGAGCAAATAAGGACTGAAGGGAAGGTGGTAGCACGATGGTGCAGTACTGTATGTTTAAAATATACTGTATAATGTCTCTCAGGACTGCAACCTAAAGCAATACCTGGATCAAAATGTGTCAAGATGAACACTTAATGTACCTTTCCCTGGCTCAGGAAGAGGCAGTTCTACAGCAGTTCTGCAAACAGAGCTAAAAGACATCTCAGGGTTAAGAAGAAAGATGAAGCAGCAATGATAATCCATAAAATCAATACCCTTCTCAAACTCTCAACTAAATAAATTAAATAAATCCAATTTAATACTTTTGTTTCATTCCTCTTTTATAACTTGCTTAAAGTCACTAATGCTATGAAAAATGTACATATACACAGTGTAAACACACTATGTAACCCAGTTTTCATGGTGGGCTAGATTCTGCCACTTATTCACACTGAGTCGTACCTTATGCCATTAGGGAGGCAGAATCTGTCCCTTTATGAATAAACTCATAATAGAGGTCAATAAAAACACCAGTCTGCAATTGTCAAGTTGACAAATATTACTGATTTCTTGATAACAATGGACTTCAGTATCACACCGCTTGAGGAGATCTACTCAGTTAATAAGGCCTAGAAAGTCTTTTTTATAAGCAATAATGATGAAGGGCCAGGGCATTTCCTGGGGATTAATGACCAGCTGGGAGAGCTGATGGCTTGAAGCAATGCCTCGGGCCATTAACCCAAGCCAGTCATTAATTTCCCCAGGAAATGCCCTGGACCTTGATCATTATAGCTATATTATACAAAGGTAGCTAAAGGAGAAAAAGTTTAACATTGACTTTCTATTTAAAAATGGAAAGAAAAAAAAAAATCTATCCTACATTTATAAAGCAAAGATATTTTCATTCTGTGATATGTCCCATAAGAAAAAAAACGCACTTCTGTTCCAACTGATGCTGGAATGAGCAGTTAACTTCCCCCAACTATCAGTAAAGATTAATTTAAATCAGTTTTGTAAAGAAAGCAAAATGAGTCTTTTCTTCAGAAGTGAGTGTGTAGTTTGTTCACCATTAAATGAGCTAAACAAGGATGAATTGAATGTTCCCATATAATTACATCAAAATTCACGCTAACATTGTCACTGAGTGCTCATTTTCTTTCTTGATAAGGTCAAGAAAGAAAACATCCTGTGTCTCTTAAAATCTACTTTATATATTTCTGTCTTAATAGCCTGGCTTTTTGTCTGCAATTGTCATTGGTATTAAAAAAAAAAAAAAAAAGATAATAGAACACTTAAACTTCTCCTTAGGTAAGCTTTATGTAAGCATTATAATAAGTAGTAGAAATTTCAAGGTAAGGCCTGGTATCAAACCATACAGTATTATGACTCAAGGAGAATTACATTAACTAAGACGAATAAAGTGGCCCATCTTGATAAAAGTAAAAGTGTGTTTATTCATACACATCTGTCTGTCAAGCCTTATTCCCTTTGTCTCTTCCTTACTCATGTACACAGAGCTATTCTAAACTAAAATACCTTTAAAGTTTTAAAATCTCTTTCCAAGTCATAAGCCAATGAATGGGTAAGTTTATGGTTAGAAATATAGTGAATAGAGTTAGCTTATATCTGAAATAATAAGCTAGAACAAAAACACTATCTGCTCATAATCAACCCTCTAAGCTATTAAAAGACACCAGATATACACAGCAGGAGATCAAACTACAGTATTGCACTCAAGTGACCAAAACCCCCACTAGTAAGGAGAGGTCACATGTATTTTAGACAATATAAATACTATAATTCACAGAAAGATTCTTTTTTCAATTAGCCTTCAGGCTAGTTGATTAGCTGGCAAACTGTTTGAAAGGGTCAGTTTGTCCAGAACTGGTATTTCCACTTTGGAAACCGCTCAGGCATGTCATATACCTGTGTTCACTGAACAGTGCTCTTTCAGGCATATGACAGATGATTATTGCTTGACCACCAGAATGTCAGAGGGTTTTTTGTAATCACCTACTGCAGCTAGCATTAAAAGTATTGCCCGAAACACGGAGTGCAACATAAGTGAAGAAAGTTTTACAGATTTAGTTAGAATGAATTCCTACTTCCAACTCAACAGTAAAAGTGCTCTTCAGTATCTCTTTTAATTAAGTGTCCTAAGGTAACTTTGGGTTTAAACACACCAAAAAAAAAATAAAAATAAACGGGAAAGGATTGGGGGAAGGGTGCATGTGTGCAGGTGGAAAGGTTGCTGATGCATACACCAAGACCTATACCTATTCAATGTTTTTGACAAGGCTACTTTGCTTATATGAAACATACCTACCCAATCTGATCTCATTCCACAGCTACACTATGGCTAACTCAAGGAATTATAGGACACGGTCTATTTTGATGCAATGGTAACTAATGCAACTGTGCAAATAAAGCCAATTTACTTTTTTTAAAGAATGGTTGCCAGGAAACAGAGCTATTTTAATAAATACACAAGATGAATGCAATTGTCAATTAACTCTCTTGCGAACTTCTACAGTTTAAAATTACACCCTCCTTACTAAGGTGTAATTGAGTATTTTCTTGGCTGTTTCCTGCATTTATGAGGTTATTTAAACAACTCATTAGCACATCAAGAACACCATGCATGCTAATTATCTTTCAAATTCTTATTTAATATTTTGACTTGATTTACATAACTCTCACTTCTACTGTAAAAAGAAAACAGGAGCCTGCACAGTCCATTTACTAATCCTATTGTTCTGGGAACACAATTCTAAACTTTTGCTTAGCAGTGATTTGGGATTTCATACTTCCTTCTTCTCACAAACAAAGTGATTAACACTAAGCTTGCTCTAAGTCACAGAGAGCCCAAACTTGCAGCTAACACCAGTGCAGTTACTTAGAGAGCTCCGGGGGGGAGGGAGGGAGGGAGAGCACGGAAGTTTAGTAACTTGCAACAAGACTATTTCATGCCTGTACAGTGAGACTTGCACTAGAGGGCCAAAGAGGCAGCAGCTGCCTGTCTGAAGTGTGGCCGCTCTGGGACTGCTCCCAGGGTGTGCACTGTGCTTTGGTCCTTGCAAGGGGGTCTGGTGTTGGCTGGAGCAGGCGGGGGAGGGTTTGGGAAGCGAAGAGGGGGTTGTGTATAGAGATGGGTCGGGTTTTCTTGTTACCTGTGTGGGGGAAACAATAGCAGGTGAAACTACTGTGGGTGAGTTGGTGCTTCTGTGCCCATTGGCTTCGGGGAGGAGGAGAGGCAGGGGATCGTGTTTCACTGACACCACCACCACGGAGGCAGCGGCAGTAGCAGCGTCCAGGGGCTCGGCGGGACGGAGGCAGAGTCTTTTGGGGGACGAGGAGGGGCCGCAAGCATCCCCCCCGGCCGCAGCCGCCCCAGTGTACACCGCCTCGTAGAGGGAGCGCTTGGCCGGGGTCACAGCGGCCGCTTCTGCCTTCACGTGGGGGACGTCGCTGTCTTTGGGGAGGATGTAGGTGTTGGCTGGGGCGGGCGGGGGCCGGTGCCGGTGCCCGCCGTTGAGGATGGCCTGGGCGGCGGTGTAGCAGCCCCCTGCCGCCCCGGCGGGGTGCGGGTGGTGCCCGCCCAGCTTGGTGCCGATGCCGGCGATGCTGTTGAGGGTGGCGATGGAGACGGCGCCGATGCAGTGGTTGGTGTAGGTCTTGGAGAGCTTGGCCGCCTTGGAGAGCATCTGCATGCGGGTGCCCAGCAGGTTCTTGCCGATGGCCTTGTTCTCGTACCAGGTGACATCGCCCTCGCTGCAGTGGTCCCGCGGCCGCTGGAAGAAGGCCTTGCAGAGCGGGTTGCGCTTGGCCAGGTACTTGACGAAGCTGGAGTAGGGGCAAAACTCGGTGCCCGTCTCGTACATGCGGGGCAGGTTCTCCTCGTCGCTGCTCTCCGCCCGCTTCTTGCTCCAAGAGGAGGAGCGCGACTTGTGGTAGGGCCCCAGGGACTTGAAGTAGACGAACTTGCGGCCGTCCTCGTCCATGGCCAGCCCGAAGGAGTCCTCCTCCAGCTCGCGCTGGTTCTCGCGGCCCCGCGTGCAAAAGTACATGCAGGTCTCGAACCAGACCTTGTTGAGCAGCCCGAAGGGGCTCTGCGTGCTGAACACGCTGCAGGTGTACAGCTTGCGAAGGTCCGCCCGCGTGATGGCTTGTTTCTGCACCACCGGCCCCGCGCCCTGCTCCTCCAGCTTGCGGATCACCGCCGCCAGCGTCAGGTTGGCGGCGCGCAGCTCCGGGTCCTTGGTCAGGTCCAGGGTGCGGCAGTAGGGCGGCTCGTTGAGGTAGCGGTTGAGGGAGCTGCGGATGCTGATGAGCGAGGATTTGGAGTAGAGCTGGCCGCTCTTGGAGCGGGCCTCGGCGTAGAAGGAGCGCAGCACCCGGCACAGCGCCCCCTTGTCCATGGTCTCGAAGTCCGGGCTCTGGGACTTCTCGCTCAGGTACTCCCGGAAGATGCGCACCGCGTAGCGGGTGGCCAGCCGGGTGTTCTCGCTCAGCCGGGCCCGCTCGGGGCGCTGCAGCAGCAGGTCGGTCTCCGGGTCCGAGTCCTCCGCGCCCCGGGCGCTAGCGGGGACTGGGGCGCCCCCAACTGCTGCTGCCCCGATGCCGCCGCCACAGCCGCCTCCAAGGCGGCCGCCACCGCCGCCGCAAGAGGAGTCCAGCCCGCCGCTGCCCCGGTCCATACTGATCATAAGGACCGGCTCAGGCTCCAGCGGCTCCTCCTCGCCGTCCCACTCCAGCCCCATTTCCTCCTCCTCCTCCTCTTCCTCGTCCAGTAGCAGGAGCCCCCCATCGGCGCCGTCCTCCTCGTCCCCCGTTATCTGCACCTCCTGGATCTCATCGTCGTCCTCCCCGTCCTCGTCCTCCCCCGCGCTGCAGTAGTGGTGGGGGCGGTGGGTGCCGCCGCGGCCCGGCGGCCGGTCCCCCCCATTGTTCTCCCCGCCGCCGCTGCCGGTGTTCCAGTCGCCGCCGCTGCCAGGCATTCTCGCCATATTGCCGTCTCCCTGCCAGTCCTCGGGCAGGGCGCATGCGCTATATTGGACCGCAGCGCTGGAGAGCTTTTGTGTTTAATGACCTTCAGCTACCGGGAGGCAAAGCTGGGTTCTTAAAGGGGCCGCGCGCTCCCAGCGGCGGCGGGGGCTGCCGCGCGGCTGGAGAGGGAAGGGAGAGCGCGGCGGGGGGAGGGCGGCGAGGCATGCGGCGGTGCGCGGTAGGGGGGGACGCCAGCGGAGCGAGCGCCGGCCTCAGCACCCAGGCTGCGGGAGCTACTTACCCTCACTCCCTGCCGGCCAGCCCGCGGGCTCTAAGTGATGCCTGGAGAGCAGCACAGCGCCCCCCCCGCCCCTCATCGCCCCGGGATCTAGCCCCGTGCTGGGCGCTGGAGCAGCCTCTCGAGCGGGTAAGGAAGGGAGAGCGCGGGGCAGCCCGTTCCCCCCCGGCCCCGCGAGAGCCGCAGCAGGTGAGCCACGGGGGCAGGCATCGCACACGGGCGCCTCGGCTCCTCCCTGCCTCGCCGCTCTACCAAGCCCCCAGCAGCAGCGTGTAACTCACTCTCGGACTCCGGCGGGAGTGAAACTTCGTGTCATCACTTCAGCCTGGCTCCCCCTTGCCCTCGGTGCCGCTTCGGACCAGGCTCGGGTTCCTTGACACTACAGCGGCCGGGGAGCAGAGACCCGGCTGTATAAGCAGTAGGTACAGGTCCCGCTCAAAGTCCTTTCCTAGACCGATCTGCTCTCCCCCCACTGCTAGCTAAAAACCGACTCGCAGCCTTGCTGTGGAGGGCTTTGCAAACAGCCCGCTTGTTTCCTGCCTTGTTGTTAAGAAACCAGCAAGTAGCACAGGAAGCCGCCGGGGCTAGGAAAACCCACACAACACTCCGCAGGCAACGAGGCAGTCCAGATCTATCCGGACCGCGGGGACAGGCAGCTGCACATACGCAAAGCACCGCGCTAGCCTTGCGGAGCACAGGCACCAACATTTTCCTAGGCTACAGCTTTGCAAAAAGCCTTAAACTTATTTTTAGCTTCATCATTTTCAAACTAGATCCCACAGTGGCAAAATCCAACAGTTTGGTACCCTCTAAGCAGCCCCGAGTCATGCTCCGTTTCCCATTTCTATCATTCGTTTCCTTCTGATAAGTTTGTGAAATCTTCAGAATGTCATCTCCGTGTTATTCTGATCATTTTTCTCCCTTCCTCTCACTTTTTCCCTACATTGTAAGCTTTCAAAAACTTAGTCAAAGCAGCACGAAAACATACGCAGCGTCTTCCTTTTACAAACACCCCCCCCCCAAACAATATAGAAAGGAAGTGATCAGAAACTTTAAACACCATCACTACTTAATATCACAAATCTGGATAGATTAATTGAGGTTTACTCGGTGCTTTTGCTCCTCCCCTATCCTCCTCACTGACCAAAAATACCCTTCCCCCACCCTTTTCTGTAGTTGGTGTATTTTCAACTAGAACAAAGGTGGGAAGGAATCATGTGAAGACACAGACCAGTCAGAACAAGTACCAGAATACCCCAGATATGATTCATAGTTAAAAGGGGAGTCTGTGGATATTGTGATCCACAAAAGGTGATGGAAAGTTATAAAAACAAAATTCACTTGGGGAATGTCAATAATAAGGGGTTGGTTGTAGAGCAATTTTGTTAAACCGGATCACCTCTTTCCAAGATGGCACAAATGTCAGAAAGAACCCATAACACATTTTAACTCTAATAATAATTTTCATTTGTTTTAAAATGCCCACCTCAGTTTATTTGCAAGAATCTATCACCCTGTTAGCTTACCACTAATAATCCTCTCTTTTATAAACAGGTAATGTCTGGAGCCATGGTAGGGGGCAGTTTATATGGAGTTCAGTTCTGCAGTACAATGATCCATAAAAACTATGGATGAATAATACAAAGCTAGTCTAAGAGGCAAAATTTGAAGGGGGGAGTGCACATTCTTTAGTAATCTTATTGGAGCATGTGAAAGAATGATAGCAATCCTATCTCTCTTGAGAAGAAGGACTCTGCTTCTATCTATATATGGCTCACCTATAAGTAACTACAGTATAAAGTGTGATCATATTTTGACAAGGGACTTGGTAAAAGCAGGATCTGGGGGGTTCTACATGTAGTGTGTCAATTTCCAGATCAGAAGTTCTGAGTTTACAGGTGTGTGTTTTTGTTTGTTTGTTTTTAAACCTACAGCTTTGAAAGCCAAGATGGTGTTTTGTGTGTGCTTCACCACCAGAAATATTCAGTAGGCCAAATGATGCTTCCAATTACAGTTGTGCATGTGTATTGCCTTCACTTGGGCTGCATAGATAAAACAGAGAGCATAATTTGAACAAAATGGAGATCCTATTGCAGGGCTACCTGTCTCACTTAGTTAACAGTTCTGTTGATCAGTCACACACAAAAAAATCCAATTTTTTCTTATGCTGCCATATTTTTGCAGTAATGAGAGGAAAAGTTAAAATAAATAAAAACCATCAGAGAAACTGAATACTCAGGAGAAAGCAGAACTGCCTAATAAAGTTTTGCCATTTTTGGTCACTTTTTAGACTACAAATTCACTTTTACAGCCTTTTTAGCCTTGGTTCTATTTCACTGCATGTAACACATACATTTATATTAGAAAATTACTGTGGGATGAGCCCCCTCCCCCCCAAAAAAATTACCATTATTATATTCTCTGAACAGAATTCTTTATGCTCAATGGAAAGCTGCTTTTCAGACCACCCTCCCAAAATAAAAAAAAATTAATTATTTGCACCTCCACTAACAGGTTAGTTACACCCATGTATGGCACAGTTCAGTTTATATTTCATCAGTAAGAATTTTCTAACTCCATTCAGCTAAATATTTGTAGGCAAAGCTTGATATTTCTCACTATACTATGAAGTTCAAATATGGTAGCATGTTCCTGATATAGATTCAGATTCAATACAAATTTAAGTTCCTCCTCCACTCCACCGCTAGTACTGTGAGAGTTTTGTTGGCTGTTGAACAGTTTGCGGCTATTTTTTGTCAGACAGGTGATTTCTTGATATAGTTTTATAAATTGAAATATTTGCCCTAAGCTGCTACTGTGGGCGGTCATTACACCTGAAATCAATCTTAATTGCAAAATTGATGGTTGGTGATTAAAGCGGGTATACTCATCTGTAGGAAATTCTTTAATGCTGAGAACTAAGGACTTTTACTCTTTAAGCCTTCTAGAACAATTTTCAGTTTAAGTAATCCATATGAGTCACAGACCAGACAGCCAGTTATTTTACACAAGGCTAAGCTTCAGTTCCATATAGCCACTCGAGGAGGAACACATACATGAAGCTTGCCCAAGCGATAGCACTCTTTCTGCTGCACTAAAATTATTAACGGTAATTGCAATAGAGACAAATTAGTATGTAGAATTGATGTAAAAATTTTAGAACAGCTTAGACAAATTTGAAATAAGCACAACATGATGCTACAGAAAAAAAGCTTAACTACCATGCCCAAAATATAATTGAAAGGAATATTGTGTTACACCAGAGTAATTACACAGGAGTCAAAGAAGTTACTGTGCTTACACTAATGTAACAGAGCAGAGTATTAAAGGCAGTCATCATATAGGGAGATTTTTTTTTACTATCCAAATAATCTCCTGATACAAATAACTTTCTATCATCTGCTATTTGCAGCCCAGTCCTGAGCCAGAATCTACGAGACTGTACACGGAGGAGGACTTTAAGTCAGAACAGACATTTACAAAGCTGAGAGACTATGCTGTGGATAAGACCTGAAAGACACAAATGAGAAATTCTTCACCTTCGAAAAAGTCAATCTCAAGGGCTAGTGATCTGTGAGTGTCCTAGAGTTTATTTTTAAATGTAATTCCCATATGTGCTAAAAACAATTAGCTAATTAACAACTGACTTCCATTTTTAAAAATTGTTCCTTTTATTGTATAGGAGGATCACAGTAAACATGAACGCATGTATCTAAAAAAATTCAGTACCCCTGAGGGCAAAAGGAAGTAAAACTTATTTTTAAAATTTAAAAAAAGAAAAGCCATCAGCTTGACAGCTTCTATGTCTGGGTGTTCTTTCAATCATTGATTCCTGATTACAGGAAATCTACAACGTTGAGAGACCTGGAGTTGCATGTGGAGTCAAGTACATAATGAGTAAGTAAGTAAAAGAACTTTGAGTGAGGTTGGAGAGGAGAAAGGACACACCGGGCAACCTTAATATAAACATCACTATATATTCTAGACACCTCAAACAAACAGGAGGGAATTTAGAGAACAAAAATAGTTTACAATGGATTGTAATTGGGGAGAAATTAACAGTTCATCTTGAATATGAGGTAAGAAGTCTTCCTGGAGGTGAGACTTAGCCTGCACAGGTGTATCCCAAAAGAACTGGAAGCCCTATTGCTCAAGACATTTAAAACTAGATTGGACTGTAGAGAATAATTCTACATTGCCCAACCCCCTTTGCCAAAGTCATCTAATTCTAACTGTCATGGTATTACTTAAACCATGATCAACACATCTACTCCACCTTCCATGGAGCTCAAAACCCCAGTTCTGCAATGAGCACTGAACATTGTAGGACTGGGGCCTATTCTAACATAAGCCCTGTGCACACTGATAAAATAATGTATATTCCAAGCAGTATTAAACACATTTTAACTAACAGGATGTTAAACACCAAGTAACACTATCAACGTACCTGCCCCATTGATGTTCACCACTGGCCTCAGTTTCCCTTTTTTCCCCCAATGCCCTTAAGTATTCATATGCCACAGAACTAGTATTCCAAATTGAGAAGTATTCCAAATTGCTGTAATAAATCAGTCTTGCTCCTGTCCCGATCCCTCTGCACAGGCAGCTCACCAGTTCCACAGTTCTTCCCCAGGCAGCTATCCTTTTGAAGGCTGCTGTGAAAAGCCCCACACCAGATCTTTCCAGTTCCTAATCTCCTTCAACCTGAACTCAGTCACCGGTCCCCATTATTCTTCCTGGTCATGCGTCCCTTCTAGTCAGGTGCTTCATGGGGATTTCCCCCAAGAGCTAAAAATACCCAGAAGTCCATCCTTAAAAGGCCAAGTGGTGTAATGGACATGCTAAGCCTATTTGAGCCCTCCGTAGTGGGCAGAGCCCAGAAGGGGATTCCATTTATGAAAACACCAACATTTTCCCCCTTAACAGAGGCTAGGGAGAAACAGAACACAAGGGTCACCTAAGTGGCTTGTGGAAATGAAGAGTGGGGGTTAGGAGATCAGTGTTCAGAATGAGGGATTTGGAAGGGGTCATTGAGAAGACACCCACTATTACCAAAAAAAAGGGTGCCATCGAATACCACCCAGAGGAATTCTGCCCAGAAGTGCGATCCAACAAGTGTAAGGGGTTAGGTCCCTCCTGCTGCACTGAGAAATGGCTGTTTGGGGAAGTGCTAAAATGACCCTATTTAATCCTTGAGAAGAAGTGGGTTCCTCCCAGAAAAAAACAAATGATCATCCCTGAAGGGAAGGAAGAGGTTGCAAAAAACACAAAAACAAAACAAGGATCAACTACTTATGGGGGACAAATAATGCAAAAACAGAGATGGGAGTGAGGTTACAGAGTAAAAACAAGGAATTCAGAGGACACTGAACAAAGAACCACAATGCCCACCACTCAGAGAACAAGTCCTAGGAGTCAGTGGATGCCACTCAGTCGACCCAGAGAAACTCTGCTTGAATATATGAACAAACAGGTGACAGGAAATAGGCCCCCCAGTCCCAGATAATCCACCTCCTTGTCTAGCTTCCTCTTCCTGGATTAATGGGAGGTCATCTTGGACAATGCTAGAAGCAGAGTGATGAAGTCTCTGGACTTTGTGGGACCACAGATAGGATGTACATAAATAAAAAGGGGTGAGGGGATATGCAGCAAAACTTTAATAAAAGATTGTGGAAGAGGCAGAAAAGGGCCTGCAAACTGGCCCACTGTGGGTATGTATACTCCAGAGTCTCCCTCTGACTGCAAAAAGGCCAAGTGTTGAGGACTTCATGAACCATACCAAAAACACATCCATGGTCACAGCTCCACGGAACAGCCACCAACCCATATTCCTGGCAGGCTATGGAACTAAGGTGAAATGCAAGCTGGCTCACCATGGAGCCTCTCCTTTGGAAGGTAGTAAAAGGTCCGGTCACTAGGCATCTGGGTGGGGTAGGAGGGTGAGGAAATGGATGGTATGGAACACGACTACATGCATAGAGTGGTTTAGGAGGCATGGTTCATTGACAGACTGTCTGGATGTCATTAAGCCAGCTCTGATAGTGCGCTGGAGGGAGCCAGTGGAACAGGCACAATGTGATGTGTTTACGCAGTAGAGCAGTGGCTTTCAAACTTTTTTTCTGGAGACCCAGGAAATGAGGGAAATCCCGTGACCCAACGGAGCTGGGGATGAGGGGCTTGGAGTGTGGGAGGGGGCTCTGGGCTGGGGCAGCGGGTTGGGGTGCAGGAGGGGATCAGGGCTCTGGACTGAGGGTGCAGGCTCTGGGGTGGGGCCAGGCATGAAGGGTTTGGGGTGCAGGAAGGGGCTCTGAGTTTGAGGGGGGACTCAGGGTTGGGGCAGGGGGTTGTGGCACGGACTTACCTCTGGCAGCTCCCGGTCAGCGGAGCAGCTGAGGTGCAGAGGCACTGCGTCCTGGAAGCAGCCAGCAGCAGGTCTGGCTCCTAGGCGGGAGGTGGGAGCAGCACGCAGAGCCCTGTGCCCCCCCACCTAGGAGGCCCACTTCTGGAGCACAGCGCGGTGTCGGAACAGGTAGGGACTAGCCTACCTTAGCTGGGCAACACCACCGACAGGATTTAACAGCCCGGTCAGCAGTGCTGACCAGAGCTACTGTGACCCGTGCCTTCCATTCTGTGACCCAGTGCTGAGTCGCGATCCACAGTTTGAAAACCACTGGTCTACACATTTAACATGGAGAGAGTTAAAAAAAAAAAAAAAAAAAAAAGGACCTTTTGATGCTCCTATTTTCAGCTGCAAAAGAAGGGGATGCATTTTTGCTCCCAAAAAATACAGAAGAGCAATGCTCTCAGGTCTCTTGAGCCATTTGAAGTAATGTTTTATTGGTGCATTCCCATTTATAGAAGTTTTAGCAGCTTTTTCAGAAGTTGTTTGAGGTTACTATGGAATGCATTATTATTTAATGTTTAAGTAAATATTAATGTTTCAGCTTATATTTTTCTTTGATTCTGTGATGTTGACTGCAATTTAAAACAGCTAGCTGGTTTCTAGTATATGATAAGGGTTTGTTTAGTGTAGTAATTGTAAAGTGGTTGTCTTTGTTTTGTAGTGCACTTTAGGAGTTCCTTTTGTGGTGTCATTGTTGTGAGGAGCGCACCACTAAGTAGGGTTGCCAGCTTTCTAGTCACACAAAACCAAACACCCTAGCCCCGCCCTTTCCCCAAGCCCACACCCCTGCCCTGCCCCAAGGCCCCGCCCCCATTGACTATATTTCCCCTCCCTCAGTGGCTCGCTCTCCCCCACCCTCACTCACTTTCACTGGGCTGGGGTTGGGGTGGGGTGAGGGCTCTAACTAGGGGTGTGTGGGCTCCAGGGTGGGGCCAGAACTGAGGGGCTCAGGGTGCAGGAGGGGGCTCCCGCTGGGGATGAGGGGTTTGGGGTGCAGGAGGGGGCTCCAGGCTGAGGGATTTGGAATGTGGGAGGGGGCTGCGGGTTGAGGCAGGGGATTGGGGTGCAGGAGTACAGGCTCTGGGCTGGGGGTGCAGGCAGGGGCTCCAGGCTGGGGGGGTGGGGCTGAGGGATTCGGAGTGCAGGAGGGGACTGAGGATTGAGACAGGGGGTTGGGGTGCAGGAGGGGGTGCAGTCTCTGGGGTGGGGCCAGGGTTGAGGTGTTTGGGGTGCAGGAGGGGGCTCAGGGCTGGGGGTTAGGGCTCGTGGTTGGGGTGCGGGCTTACCTCGGGCAGCTCCCAGTTAGCAGTGCATTGAGGCTAAGGCAAGCTTCCTGCCTGTCCTGGCACCACGCTGGGCCCTGGAAGTGTCCAGCAGCAGGTTCAGGTCCAGGTCCTGGGGCGGGGGAGGGCAGGAGGCACCGCGCGCTGCTCTTGCCCACAGGCGCGCACACACACACACACACAGCGCAGCCAATGGGAGTGCAGAGCCCTGTGCATGCTCCCCCTCCCCCCGCCTAGGAGCCGGACCTGCTAGCCACTTCGGGGGCACAGTGCGGTGCCAGGAAAGGTAGGTACTAGCCTTCCTTAGCCCTGCAGCACTGCCAACCAGACTTTTAACGGCCCCGTCAGCGGTGCCGACTGGAGCCGCCAGGGTCCCTTTTCAACCGGGCATTCCAGGCAAAAGCCAGACACCTGGCAACTCTACCACTAAGTGTCTGTCTATCTGGGTAAAAACGGTGGGTTTTTCCAATCAAATTGGAATTAGAAAAGGTACAGAAAAGAGCAACAAATAATTAGGAATATGGAACAGCTTTCATATGAGGAGAGATTAATAAGACTGGGACTTTTCAACTTGGAAAAGAGAGGACTAAGGGGGGGGGGAATATGATAGAGGTCTATAAAATCATGACTGGTGTGGAAAAAGTAAATAAGGAAGTGTTATTTACTCCTTCTCATAATACAAGAGCTAGAGGTCACCAAATGAAATTAATAGGCAGCAGGTTTAAAACAAACAAAAGGAAGTATTTTCCCCACACACACACACACCGCAGAGTCAATCTGTGGAACACTTTGCCAGAGGATGTTGTGAAGGCCAAGACTATAACAGGCTTAAAAAAAAAAAAAAAAAAAAAAACAGATAAGTTCCTGGAGGATAGGTCCATCAATGGCTATTAGCCAGGATGGGCAGGGATGGTGTCCCTACCCTCGGTTTGCCAGAAGCTGGGAATGGATCGCTTGATTATTACCTGTTCTGTTCATTCTCTCTGGGGCACCCAGCATTGGCCACTGTTGGAAGACAAGATAGTGGGCTAAATGGACTTTTGATCTGACCCAGTATGGCTGTTCCATTCTTAAAGTTCTTTAACTTGATTGAAAACCCCTCCTCACATTTCTGTAGACACATTTTAACCCTTTTAAAATTGGATCCGCTCAGATGATACACAAAACATATTGTCCTTAAAAATTGCTGTAGCTTCCCTCAGACTGATTTAGCAAAGAAAATGCAGATATGACTGACACTCAAATACAATTATTTAGTTTCTTTTTTCTGTCTTAGCTTCATTTGGTATTGTTTTGGCAAAGCAGGTTTATACAATTCCTGCACCTACATCTGCTCTTGGCCAATTCAAGAAGTTTTCTGGCATCATAATAATGGAATG
The DNA here is from genome assembly GCF_028017835.1 of Emys orbicularis. NCBI lineage: Eukaryota > Metazoa > Chordata > Testudines > Emydidae > Emys > Emys orbicularis. The sequence continues at coordinate 80,368,919 of NC_088684.1, read as the reverse complement.
ACATAATTAATATTGCCTTTTCACTGCAATGTCAGATATATAAATCTCTAGTTATGCTGTAAGATTTATACACACAAACTATATTAGTAGAATATGCACCAAGGATTACGCTAGGATATAAAGTTTATCCTTTGAAGGGGGAAGAAAAAAAAAAAAAAAAAAAAGCATAGCCCCTTATTGAGCGAGAATAAACTGCATATCCTTCCTGTTGTCTACGATATATTTTATTCATATCTCTAAAAGTTTTAGACTATTAGTGTGTTTGGCACTATATTAATGGGAATGAAAATGAGCAGAATTGTTTATGTGCCATGACAATTTGGTTTGGCTGATACTTGAGAGGGACTAGGACATGATGTTGGTGTATATAACTATTCATGTGAAGTCTGTGGTGAGATCTGGTCAGAATTTCAGTGCTTGAGGTTTAAAAGGCAGAGGCCAGGATGTAAGACAGAGCTTAAGGCATGTAGGCTGCAGCTGAAATATATTCTATATTATTTAGGTTAAAGGCTCAAGACAGTAAAAAAACTGAAACAGTTCTACATTTTTAAGTAAAGAAAGCAAAGAGTGCGCGCGAAAGAGAGTGCACGCATGCGTGTACTTCTGCTAAAAGCAGAAGAAAAGGAAGACTTGCTGATTGTTGCAAGTGTATTTTGTTGGGCATATGGTATGTTTAAAAAAGGATAGTAAAGTATATTTAATATGCAACCCTGTTCAGACATCCGTTTCATCACCACTAAGCTGCCCCTTGTTTTAGTTAGCTGCTTGCTTATCAGAGTGAAAGATTAAGGGCCTGATCCAAAGCCCATCAAAATCAGTGGGAGTGGGGTATTTTCCCATTTGAACATCACAATTTAGGGTCCTTTCCTGATAAAAATAAATTAAAAAAAAAAAAAAAAAAAAAAAGACAAATTATTCTGTCTTGCCAGACTGTCTCAGAGCCATCATTTTGTGCATTCCAGGGCTGAAATTGTTATAGAATTATTTGATAGAGGAGTCCTTGGTTCTTAGGACTTCTGAGCTTTGTTAAAACAAGCAAACAAAAAAAAACAAGGTCACAATTAAAATGTACAAGTGCACAATCTCTCCATGAGCAGCCTTGGAAAATGGTTATCAAGTTATTTCAAATATTTTTCTCCAAGTTAATGTGGCAGTTACCCCTTTGTGGAGCTGTTCCTACAATTTAGCTTATTTATTTGTGTACTGTCAGTTTCTTTCTTTCAGAATGGTGTCAAAGCACCCACTGCACAGAAAAACAAGTTGCAAAAATCAAAGCCCCAGTGTATCAGGATACAAAAGTGTGAAATCCAGGCCCATTGCTTTCCATTCTGGCTTTAATGATCATAAAAACCTGCTCTAGGGCCCGACTAATCTGCCAGAAAATTATTATTGAGCCCTGGTAACTCAGTTATATGTGAAGACTTAATGTTGTTTCTTGTGCCAACTGAATGTTCTACACCAACCTCATGTGGTGTCCTGCACCTGGCTGAGAAATATGAGGCATTATACTGTATAGGAAAGGAAGTCTATTAATTCCCAGGCAGCTGTAAACAATTTAACCACCTCTGTCCCAACAACCTGACATTTTATATCAGTCTGGTTTTCCAAATTTAAGTAAAGTTTCCCAGGGAATGGATGGTTTGGCAAATTCATAAAATGACAGATAAAAACCTTTGTTCACTGGTATGAATGCAGCCCATGCCGCAACATCCATGACAGCGCTGCCAATCCTTGAGTCTCACAATTTTGTGTGTTTCTCTTAAAGCTCCATATGCTGGAATCAAGAGATTGCATGAAAATTTTTAACTTTACTTTTGTTTAAATTGAAGCTTCTAGCTCTCATGGTTGCAGAGACAAGCTTGAAAATGTGAAGTGAGTGCACCCTAAAGGCAAAGAAAAAGAACCCACATTTAAAAAAAAAAAAAAAAAAAAACACACCCCTCATGATTTTTAAGCTAGTCTCATGATTTTTGAATGCTTGGGGTTGGTAATGCTGTGGTCAAAGGATACGAGGCCAGTATGAAATAAGTTGTTAGTTTGGGCCTATTTCCTAATGGATAGGTCCCGACATCTTGGCAACTTTGACGACAGTCTCAGAAAAGGGGTCAAAGACTGAGAATGAACTGCTTTTGGCATCAAAAGGTTCAGGACCAGATTTTCAAGAGTGCCTAGCCCCAATTAGTGGATGCTAAGACCTCTGTATCCGATACTCTCATTTTGGCACCTAAATGAAGTGGCCAGTTTTTCCACAAAGACTCATCGCCCAGTAGTTCCCAGTTTTTTTCCAATGGGATCTAAGAGTTAGTGGGTGCAAAGCTCATTTGAAAACCTGGACCTCAGTCATTTAGGCATCTTGGCAGAACAGCATGAGAACACTTGCAGAGATTTACCTATTTCTGTCTTAGTACTTGTATCTAGTACTATTCACCTGGTTACCTTTATTAAACTCTATTTTGCAATATTTTTTGTAATAATGACGGTATGCTTCTGCCCATCTCTAGAGCTAGCATTGCACGTCCTCAGTTCTCTTTTTTGGCTTCTGTAGTTTTAATTAAAACCTCAAAAAACTTATTTTATTTCTTCTCAGGGAGGCCTATTTGATATTGAGATCTTCAAAAAGTTTGTTTTAAAAATAAAAAAACCCCTCTAAATCCAACAGTGTCTGAATGTTTATGGAATCTTAGTAATACGCATAGCACAGAGATAGAATTACATAAAAGACTCCCTTAAAAGACCAGGATTATTTTGGAATGATTTAGAGATAGGCAAAACTCTTGCATCTCAAAATAGGGGCTAGCTTGAGTTTGTTCATCTCTCCTTCCCAAATGAGCTTGTCAGAGCCAAGAGAGTTAGGGTTTGTTTTTTAAATAGCTGCTTGACTCCTACTGAATTGTTCTGATTAAGTCAAGGGAGAAGGCACCTCACTACACCACTGAATATACCAGGGAAAACCCTAACATTCCTTTGAGGTAATTAGTAATTAACATTCCATTGGCAGCAAATCAATTTTCACATGCACTTCCTAGCTTTAGTCACATCTGAAATAATACAAGAAGAGAATTCTCATACCATATTTTGGGTCAAACAAGGAAGCGGTGCACATCTCATGAGCAAGCTTGTTCTTTATGGTTTTTGTAATCATCCCCACCTGATGGGGTTGCTGAAGTGCTGTAGCACACTATCCCTTTTTAGTACTTAGAGTGCCAAGTGTACCACAACTCAGAGGCACCTCAGTTGCTATGTCAAATAGGTTCTGTCATCTGGTGGGTCCCAATAAGCATTCTGAAACATGACTTGACTAGGGCTGGAGAAAAGGTTGCCATTAGCTTAGTTTCCCCTCTTAGTTCATTTCTGCCCTAGAGGTACTTGGGTATCTTGCAGGTCCCCTGGCCAGGGCTAAGGACTGCCCAACATATTCTTTGTGGCCCCTTCATGTTGCTGTTCCGCTTTTACACAGCTCCACATCTAGGTCGGGAGCAGCTTTTCTAGCTCCTTACCCACTGGCTCTCAAAAGATAACTACCTTCAAATACCACGCTGCCTCAGCGAATCACTCTTGACCAACTGTCGTCCCAACTGCCAAAGAACGTTTTCCTTTTCAGCCAACCTATGACTGTTCAGCAGATTCATCACAGCTCACTCTTGTACAGTATTTTTCGTGCACATCATTTTCTTCCAGCATGCATGCATTTTTTTTTTATTTAATTTATTTTATTTATGCCACTATTTCAGCAAGTACAGAGGGGTTCATTGCTAGATAATCACATTATCAACATGGCAGAACTACATAGGCAACTCTCATATTCAAGAGGAAAAAAATGCTTTTTATAAAGGAATGAGCAGTCATTGCTCAAGGCACTAGTTGGAACAGATCAATAACGGCTCTCCTTCACGCTGCAAAATACATTTATAAAAGGCCTATATGGGGCAGCGGGTGGATGTTACCTTTTTCTATGGTCTCACCATGAACACAAAGTTTGTGGCGTATCTCTCAAAATCCAAGGACAGAGAGCATTACCTCACTCCACTGTGCCTCTAACAAGCCAGCCAATTGTACAATCTTATTTTGTCATACTTTAAATTTTAGCACAGGTATTCTGAACTGAACTGGACACCACACTTGTAGGCAGAGGACTGCTATATCTAGAGCAGGCTAACTTGTTTTCTATTAAAAAGTGTCAACCAAAAAATCATTTAAAACAACTTTTAAAAAACTGGGGGGGGGGGGGAATTATATTTAATTTTTAGTTTCAAAATCATGGGGAAATGTCCACTTTTTCCTCACTGTTTTTAGTTTCCTCCTCCTGCCCCCCCCTTCACACTGGAAAATGTGATACAAGTTACAAGTGAGAGAAAGTAACACTCTTCTTCTCTTACTTTTCAACTGGAAAGAAGGGAAAAGTGGTGGTAGGGGAAAACATTTTCGGGGGGGAGAGGCAGGAGTGAAAAATGAAAAAGGTCACAAAAGTAATAATAAAGGTGAGAGAAAGTTGGAAAAACCCACACATTCTCTCATTCCCCTACTTCTCCCCAACACACACACACCTCCTTTTTTCCAATCTTTTCCAATGGGACAAAGGAAGAGATGCTAGAGGAGGGGATTATAATAAATAAATAATAATAATTTGACAACAGAAACAAAGTGAAGATGAAAATTTTCATTTAATTTTTAAATTCTTTTTATCAAAAAAAAATCAAATGCTCACATTTTTGTTTCCACCAAAATAGGATTATTCAATAATTTTTTAACTTTATCAGGCAAATCTCCTGTGTATGGTACAGTGATAACCTCTGTTCACCATGTGGCTCTGCTTTTTGACCAAAGTCAATAATATAGGCCAAACCTCTGCAGAGTAGCTAGTTGAAATGACATTAACAAACAAGTCTTCACAGATGTAACAGACAAACCAGCATTTGATTCACCATCCAGGTCATCCTCAGAGACCCATTCCTTCCAATAAAAGACATTAATTTCTATTCCTTCTCAAAAGGACAATGTATCAAAAATCAAATCCCAGTCATCTGTTACCTGTTCATGCTGGGGTGGGCTTATGTTTAGGAACTTTTGCCCGCTTTTTAGAACGGAGTAAAAAAGAACCTCCATAAGTAACACAATGTGAAGTAGTTGGTCAAGAAAGAAGCAGCCACAGTATAGACAGCAATAGCTGTAGCGGAGAACACATGCAATGCAAAAAAAAAAAAAAAAAAAAAAAAAAAAGACAAATGGACATTAGTATAGATCTTAATGATGTAATCAATCAGTTTTGAAAGAGATTTGCTGGATAATGAAGTGGCTAGGTTTGTCACATGGACATTACACACATATTGCTGATGACCGCAAACCAATACTTCATGAACAAGTCAAAAAAGAAAAACCCAAACAAAATCCCCTGGATCCAAATCCCCAAGAATACTCTCTAGCCCAGTGATTGGGGCACACCTGCGGAGAGAGAGCTGACCCAAGTTCAAATTCCTTCTCCACATCAGGCAGAGCAGGGAATTGAACTCTGGGTCTCCCACAACCCAGCTGAGTGGCACCACCCCTTTCTGCTCCTCCTGCTGCCCCTTTTAGACAAGAGAGTTGCTTTAGTTCTAACAGGAATTATTTTGGGGAGTCCCGTGGATGTGTTATACAGGAGGTCCCTTCTGACCTTGGAATCTATGAATCTGTGGAAAAATTCTCTGTTCTAATAGGACCCATTATTTCCTAGTCCCACAGGAAACACCACATCTTTGCATCCTCAGGTACATAGTATTGATCAGCTAATACAGCCCCAAAAGAGGTATTCCACCTCAGCTGTTTGCAGTTGTCTGAGAACTATGATCCATGCTATGCTGTTTATATTCACTGCAAAATGCATAAGCCTTCAGGGAAAATCCATTGGTAATCTGGGCACCAGAGCTAAACACTTTCCAGTAAAATCAGCCATATCAAATATTTGGCTTTGTTTCTTCAGAGGTTAGACTGGGGAACACGAGACTCCCTCTTGCTCTGCACAGTCATAGCGCAACAACTTTTTTTAGATCATTGGCATTAAGCCTCAATAATACTGGTACGGCTGCTGCTCTAACAATATCTGTATCACTTTCATACAAGAATTTACCATTCCACAGATGAGAGATTTGTTTACTAGAGGTTTTCCAAAAGGGGCAAATACAAATATATGGTTGGATGATTTTTAGAGTAAACTGAACAATACTGGAAATGCTAGCTCTTGACCTGTGGAAAACTCCACTGTTGCAGAATATGGCGTCCAAAAGCTTTCAGTGTAGCTGTGCAATATAGTTAAGCGTGTGCAGCTCCACGCTTGTCATTTCTCACTCTAGATAATCAAGATAAAAACAAGTCACTATTTTCCCCTCAGCTTTTCTCTCCTCCATTCTAACCATAACCACAATGGAGCAGGGTTGGAAAGGACACAGGACCTCCATTCCTCAGGCCTCAGAAAATCAGTGTAAGGGTTGGGTTAGCCAGGAGCGACCATGAGAGCCAGGGATAGTAAGAGGCAGGTAGCTGGAGGGAGCCTGTGGCAGCTGGAGGGGATGGGGGTTGTTGAGGAGGCAAGGGATTGGAGTGGGGCTTGGAGACTGATAGACTGAAAATAAGTGTTAGGAGATTCTGGAGCAGCTTTTCCCATTCTGTCCCTGCTTCCCATTTGTCTTCCTTCTTATGTCCTTATCCCCTTTCACCTCCTGCCCACCTTTCAACCCCTGCTATCCATTCTGTCCCCCAGTCTGTGCTCATTTCACCTTCCAACTGCTCTCTGACCTACAGATCCACCAGGGGAGCACAAAAATGGAGCAAGAGGCAGCCTGGCTTCTCGCAGTTTCTCCATCACAGCTACCTCTAATGGACAAGAGGGAACACCATGGGAGAATTCTTACAGCCCTGCTGGATGTATGGTGTCTCCCTGCAGCAGGGAGACACAACAGGCCTGCCAGATGCACATGTCCCACCTGAGATGCATACCACTTAGCAGCATTGTCTTAGGTCCAAATCCTGGTTCCACAAGCAAAGCCTAGGTAAAGGAGATTTGCTGGCAAAAACTACACAGCGTCCAACTTGCTGGCTTGTAGTGATTCCTCCTTTCCCGCAGCCCTCTTCAACATCTGTATAATTTCTGCTAGCAAGACTATTTTGTTTTGGCTTTGCTTGTGGAACCAAGATTTGGACCTTAGACAGGGCTCCCAAGCAGCACACATCTTACATGACTCATGCCTTATCATGCCTTGGCAGCCTTATCCAGTAGAGTAATTTTGCTCCAAAAGGGGACAGAGGACAATAAGAAGATCCCTCCAAAAGCACCATAAGTCCACCCTGCCTTCCTTCACTGCCACCCTAAAAAAGTTTCAGCACCACCAGTTTCTATCTGTCTGTCCGAATTGAAAAAAACCAAACAAACTCCCAAGCATTTACTGTGGCCTTCTCCTGCCTTTCCTCTTATGGTGCCTCTTTAACTGGCTCCTGTTTTGCATGGCAGCAGTCTTCAGATAACATGCTAAGTTCTCACCTTCCCACTAAATGCCCAGGCTCTTCTCTTTCCCCTTCCAGACTTCTACATGAAGGCCTTCCAGGCTTCTCTACTTCCCACAAATTCCTTCTGAGATCCTCCTACCAGTCTCGCCCCAGCCTTCCCCAGACTCACCTCATTCTCTTTCTCCCCACAAACACCTAGCACTCTCGTCCCTCTGCAATAGGGGAATCTTTTGGAAGGAGGCTGCAACTGCAATTTGCTCCTGCCTTGTGAGCATAGCTGCTAAACACACATTAGGCATGGGTTGTCATGGCAAGAAAAGACAGGGAGGGGTGAGGGAGAGAATCCACTGAGCTGTTGCTCAATGTACCATCAGACTTTGCTCTTTTCTCCTCCTGTGTCGTCCGTTCCCCCCCCCCCCCCCCCCCAGCCAAAACTTGGTGGAAGAACACGGTTGTTCACAACAAATTTGAAAGTTGTGAAAAGGAGATATTCCCCCATCCCGTTACCCAGCATAGATCTATAGCCCTGTTGCACCTCCTCACATCCCTGCTTGAATGTCACGACAGCTGGCTACTCCAGTGCCCCAATGGCAACTTGGGGCTCAGAGAGCCAGTTGTCTAGACACTGCTGGTGTGTATGGGAAAGAGATGATGCAGCCCATTGTCTCCCCTTTTTCTGTGGGCTACATCATCTGAATACATGTGTACAGACCCACCTGCTAAGTCCTTTCCAAGCCACATTTCAGCCTCCCCACCATGGCAAATGGCATAAAGCCACTGCAGAGGGTGGTGGGGGTGCTGCTGCTGCTGGGGAACCTGACCCTTAGAACTGTTCTAAGTATTGCCAACCTCAAGCATTCAAATATGAGTCAGACCCAAAGAAATCATGAGATTGGCTTAAAAATCATGACTTAAAAAAATACATTTTGGGTTTTTGTTTTACTAGGTTGCATCCACTTCACGTTTTCAAGTTTTTCCCTGCACCCATGAGGGCTAAAAAAACCTCACCTTCCTTTAAGTAAATCTGAGAAGCTCTTGATTCTAGAGGCTGGGGCTTTAAGAAGTATACCCAAAAATCATAAGACTCGATAAAAATCATCAGAGCTGGCAACACTGACCACCACTCTATTCCCACCCAAGGCTAAAATTCTTCACCATAGACATTCCTCATATTTATGATAGACTAGTCAAACAGCAAGATGCTCTGAAAAGCATAGGGTGAGTTCCTATGTTTTAACACTGCTATGTGGACAAAAAGCCAACTGATTGCATTTCTTCTTCCTGCAGCAAACTGGGTTAGCCGAGAGCTTGACGGAATGAGAATAGCAGGTTTTTTTAAGTACTGCTTCTAGACCTGGCATCAGCACTTGTATTGCCATCACCAGTCAGACATCAGAAGCAACACACACTATGGGAAGTGTATGTAATCCAGGCAGGCCCATACTAGACCAACAGAAGTAGGGAGCGAAAAGAGAATGTGAGCGGGAAGAGGGCACAGAAGAAATCCATTCCCAGGAACATTTTGAAACACTGACTTCAATTTCCTGCAGTTTAGAAAAATCAAGTTGCTTCAAAACAAATTTTTATTAAAAAAAAAAAATAGAATTCTGTGCTAGGATTCTGTGCCTCTGGCAAGTTATGTTCTGTTAATTGCCAATTGCCTTGCACCAAAGCCACAAGTCCCCAAATGCCCTTGCACATTTCTCATCAAATAAGCACACATACAAACAACAACATTCAAGCAGTCATTACCAGAACTGTCAAAACACAAAAAAACCAAAATAAAACAAAAAAGACACACCAAGGCAGGTTAGCGCTTTCTCTTTCATAGAAACATTGGTCTCTCATGCCCCTGCTTCTGATCATCTGCCAGGGCTTCTGAAAGTCTGTTGAGCTGCCACTCTCTGTCTGCCCTTGCTTGAAGACAGGGAGTGGGCTCCAGGGACAGCCCCTCAGAACTGAGCATATATAGTATTCACACACTTAGATTTTCAACTTTATCTGGTTTCTATCAGGAACTTTGGGCAGCCTAGACTTAAATTAATTTTCGGAATGTTCCCCTGTGATTTCTTCTCACCTATCCATGCTCTCCAATAGCTCCCCTTTGCTCCCTCCACAACTCTCCTCTGCCTCCTCCTCACAGTATCTCCATCTCCTCATCCCGCTTGCCCTCTGCCATTCCCCACCTTCTCCACCTCTGCCATGATGCCCATAAAACCCAGCCTACTGATCCTGACTAGACAGGTGACAAGTTTCCTCTTTGTTCCTTTTCCTATTTCCTTCCAACCTATTACTAATCCACACAAAAGCAACCTACAATACCTGTAATGAACAAAGCTGTGCCAATTCTTCACCATAATCTTTTGCTTGTATGTTGGATCCACAATCCACTATCTTGCATCTGTTTGGGTCTTTAGATTGCAAGCCCTTCAGGCCAGCGATTGTCTTTTTTGTGTTTGTCCAGTGCCCAGCACAATGGAGCCCTAGACCTTGGGGCACTATCATATATAAATATTTACTACTAAATATAATAATTAGACTCTCAGAAATTTAACATCGGTCTCTCAGGGGTACTCTGATGCTTAATTCATTAAAGCTGGCAGAGCATTTTGAGCTCTTTGGATGGAATGTGCTATAGAATCACAGAAATGTAGAGCTGGAAGGCACCTTGAGATGTCATCTAGTCCAGCCCCCTGCGCTGAGGCAGGACCAAGTAAACCTAGACCATCCCTGACAGGTGTCTGTCTAGCCTGTTCTTAACCTCCAGTTATGGGAATTCTACAACCTCCCTTGGAGCCTATTCCAGAGTTTGACTATCCTTATAAAAGTTTTTCTGGATATCTAACCTAAATCTCCCTTGCTGCAGATTAAGCCCATTACTTCTTGTCCTACCATCAGTGGACATGGAGAACAATTGACCACCATTCTCTTTAGAACAGCCCTTAACATTTTTGAAGGTTTGTTATCAGCCGCCCCCCCCCCCCCAAGTCTTCTTTTCTCAAGACTAACCGTGCCCAGTTTTTTTTTTTTTTTTTTTTTAAACTTTTCCTCATAGGTCAGGATTTCTAAACCTTTAATTTTTCCCCTCTCCCATCTGGACTCTCTACAATTTGTCCACATCTTTCATTAAGCATGGTGTTCCACAATGGGACACAGTACTACAGCGGAGGCTTCACCAGTGCCAAGTAGAGAGGAATAATTTCTTCCCTCGTCTTACATACAACACTCCTGTTAATATACCCCAGAATGGCATTATCCTTTTTCACAACTGCATCACATTATTGACTCATTCAATTTGTGATCCACTATAAACTATGGCCCTACCAAATTCATGGCCGTGAAAAACACTTCACAGACCACGAAAGCGGATCTCTCCTGTGAAATGTGGTTATTGTAGGGGAGGGGCAGGGCTGGGGGCACCCTAGCCAGGGGCTCCTACCGTGGGCTAGGCTCCAGCTGCTAGTCCTGGCTCAGGCTGGGGAGGGACAGGACTTCAGGCTCCAGAAGTGGCCCCTGCCGGGGAAGAGGGTCAGACCCACCTCCAGGAACCTTCCCCAGCTGGCAGCCCACGACTGGGGTGCAGAGGCTTCCAGGAAAACCCAGATGTATGGTAACCCATCCCCTGTGACACTCACTTCTGCACGCTGTCTGCCCAGCTCTGAAGGCAGCGTCCTTGCCTCAGCAGCAGTGCAGAAGTAAGGGTGTCAATCTCATGACTCTCCTACAATAGCCTTGCGACACCCTCCCCCATGATCCATTTTTGGGTCAGGACCCCCACAGTTACAACACTGACATTTCAGATGTAACCATCTGAAACCATGAATTTGACCATATATATATATATATATATATATATATATATATATGACTGCAAAATTGACTAAAATGGACTGTGAATTTGGTAGGGCCCCAACTATAACCCACAGACTCTTTTCAGCAGTACTACAACCTAGCCAGTTATCCCCATGTTATAGGTAGGCTACGATTTTTCCTTCCTAAATGAAGTACTTGGCATTTGTCATTATTGAGTATCATCTTGTTGATTTCAGATCAATTCTCCAATTTATCAAAGTCATTTTGAACTCCAATCCTGTCCTCCAGAGTGCTTGCAACCCTTCCTAGCTTGTTATTAGCTGCAGATTTTATAAGCCCTCTCCACTCCATTATCCAAGTCATTAATGAAATTATTGAGTAGTACCAGACCCAGGGACTGACCCCACTACGTATGCCCTCCCTGTTTGAGAGTCAATCACAGATAATGTGACAAGATGGTCGATATAGTATGGTGGGTCCTGCGCTTTTCTTGGTGGGGGGGGCTAAAATACCACCCCTTACCCCTGCTCTTGGGGCACCGAGGGCCCCACTAGTGGCCCAGGAAGGTGGTAAAGGAGGGAAGCGGGGGAGGGGGTCTGGGTTTGCTCCTCACTCTGAGACCCAGCCCCTCTCAACCCCTGCAGGTTCTTACCCTCTTCCCCCTTGGGTGGGGTACCTTCAGTCCTTAAATGCTGGGGGAGGGAATGTCCCTCCCCTGCTGGGGCAGGGTCTCCCTTACTCCGGTTTTCTGTTCCTCCAAGCTCCAGTCCTCTCTCCTTCCCCCTGACTGCCTGAAGCAGGGGGTTTTATTTGGTTTGTAACAGGGCCTTAATTGATTACAGGTGCTCCAATTAACCTGTAGCAACCCTCCCTAGTCTACAGGGAACCACGCCTTAATTAACCTAGGGTTTATATACTTCCCTTCTACCACTTCCCACTGCGCCCTGGCCCTCCTGTATCACATATTCCCCTCCCCTGCTCAACGCCATGGGGTTGGGCTACTTGGGACGAAAGACAGTGTTATCGTGATAGGCCGTCCGCGTTGCTGTGTTGGCTGCCGGCTCTATGCTGGATCCGGAAGTGAAAAGGTTGTAGGGACAGGAACCATCTAGTCACTCGTGCATTCCTCTCCTTATTTGTGTGCATCCATTGGAGTGGGGCATGGTCCGTCACAAGGGTGAACTGCCGCCCAAGTAGGTAGTACCGTAGAATCTCCATGGCCCATTTAATTGCCAGGCATTCCTTTTCTACTACGGCGTACCGTTGCTCCCTGGGCAGGAGCTTTCGGCTGAGGTAAAGGATTGGGTGCTCTTCATCTCCCACCATCTGTGAAAGGACGGCCCCAAGTCCTACCTCCGAGGCGTCTGTTTGTAGGATAAATTCCTTTGTGAAATCTGGGGCTATGAGCACTGGATGGCTGCAAAGGGTTGTCCTTAGGTCTGTGAAAGCTTCCTCTGTCCACTTAACTATCTCCGGGCCCCGAGCTCTTATCAGGTTCGTCAGAGGCGCTGCCCTTGTGGCGAAGTGAGGGATGAACCGGCGATAGTACCCTACTATCCCTAAGAATGCTCTGACTTGTTTTTTTGCGGATTGGGCGGGGCCATTTCTGTATTGCCTCCACTTTGTTCCACTGGGGCTTCACCAGGCCCCTTCCGACTACATACCCGAGATATCTGGCCTCGGCTAGCCCTATTGCACATTTGGATGGGTTAGCGGTGAGGCCAGCCTGTCTAAGAGTATCTAGTACCGCTTCCACTTTCCCCAGGTGTGTCTCCCAGTCAGGACTATGGATTACCACGTCATCTAAATAGGCAGAAGCATACTTGGCATGGGGTCGAAGTAATCTGTCCATCAATCGTTGGAAAGTTGTGGGGGCCCCATGGAGCACAAAAGGGAGGACAGTATATTGGAAGAGGCCGTCAGGTGTAGAGAAAGCGGTTTTTTCCTTGGCGTCCTCAGCCAGGGGGATCTGCCAGTAGCCTTTTGTCAAGTCCAAGGTGGTCAAGTATCGGGCCTTGCCTAACTGATCCACCAGCTCATCAACACGTGGTATCGGGTAGGCATCGAACTGGGATACCTCATTTAACTTCCGAAAGTCATTACAAAACCTCAGGGTGCCATCAGGCTTGGGGACCAAGACAATAGGACTGGACCACTGGCTGTGGGATTCCTCAATCACCCCAAGTTCCAGCATCTTCTTTACTTCTGCCCTAATTTCTTCTTCTTGCCTCCGGTATGCAATATGGTTTTATGGTCACCCTTGCTCTGGGACAGGTGACAATGTGGTGTTGGATCAGCGTCGTACGGCCTGGTTGTGTGGAGAACACATCTTGGTTCCGCTGGATCATTTCGATGACTTCTGTTCGTTGTTCTGGGGCTAATTCAGGGGATATCCTTACCTGCCCTTGTGGGCCATCTGCCTGGGGTGTGGCCGGCAGGATGGCCAGGCACATCTCCCGATCGTGCCAGGGTTTCAGTAAGTTGACATGATAGATCTGCTCTGGCCTTCGGCAGTCTGGCTGCTTTACCTTATAATTCACCTCCCCAACAGCTTCCATGATCTCATAGGGTCCATGCCAACTAGCCAGGAGCTTACTTTCTGCTGTTGGTACCAGCACCCGTTCTCCTGGTTGAAATTTCCGTGTTTTTGCCCGACGATTGTAGTAGGTTTGTTGGGCCTCTTGTGCTTTCTCCAAATGCTCTCGTACTATGGGGGTCACTTGGGCTATTCGTTCTCTCATCTGGGCTACGTGTGCAATGACATTCTTCCCTGGGTTGGGTTGTTCCTCCCATTCCTCCTTCGCGATGTCTAATATGCCACGTGGGTGGCATCCATACAGTAGCTCGAAGGGGGAGAAATCAGTAGAGGCTTGGGGAACTGCCAATTAAGACTGGGTAGGGGAGCTTGGGGACCACCCCTGCAGTCATCTTGGTAGTACTTCCCTGGATCTCAATCCGGATTGGAATTGTGGGGTAGAAATTTACTGTGCCATGGACACATGTCACTCCAGTGCTCTTGGCCTGGCTCAGTTGGTCTTGCCCCACTAATTTCCCTGAGACCAATGTGACAGCACTCCCAGAGTCCACCAAAGCTATGGTCTGGATGCCATTCATCTTTACTGGCCTGGTGTACTCATGTTGAGCCATCGCAACCCCCACCAGGCTGATTAGGCCACATTGGTCCCCGGAATCCCCCAGATTACATTGCATGGGCTCCTCCCTGTTGGGGCACTGGGCTGCTATATGCCCCAACTCCCCACACTCATAACAGCAATATCTCATTCCGGGGGTTGCCCTCTGTCTTGGGCCCTCTGACTCGCTTTCCCAACCCTCTTCCCCCGGACCTACAGGTACCTTTGGGGCCTCAGGCCGCTCCTTGGTGCCTGTTCTTCCAGCTATGGCTTTCCTGGAGTTCTCGATGATCCGGGGCCTCGGGGTTGGGACTGGTTTCCTAAAACGCTGTGTTTCACCTCCCGGGTTTTCGAACAGTTCACGGGCTGCCAGTTGTCTCTCTACAAGGGTGACTGGTTCATCATAGGTGAAGGGGTCATTTTGGCCTACCCAGGCTCGGAGGCCCAAGGGTAGTCCCCTCGTATAGTGGTCCAGCACCAGGAGCTCCATCATTTTCTCTGAGCTGAGAGCCTCCGGGCGTAACCACTTCCGGGCTAGGTGGATTAGGTCAAATAGTTGTGATCGCGGTGTCTTGTCTTCACAGTACTGCCATTCATGGAACCTCCGGGCTCTCAAGGCCATTGTTACCCCTGCCCTGGCTAGGATCTCCGCCTTCAGTCAGGGGTAATCTGCTGCCTCCTCTGTGGTCATATCATAGTAGGCCCTCTGGGCCTCCCCGTACAAAAATGGGGCAAGGATCCCTGACCACTGGTCTCGGGGCCAGGCCTCCCTCAGAGCTGTCCTCTCAAAAGCCAGGAGGTACGCCTCCACATCATCCTCCCGGGTCATTTTCTGCAGACAGTAGCTGGCCTGTATGGTCCGTGTCCCATCATACCCGCAGCTCAGCTCCGTAAGGACCTTCACTTGGTTCACTAGTTCCTGCAGCATGGCTCGATCTTGGGTGGCCTGGGTCATCAGCAGGTGATTGGTCTCTTGCTGCAGCCGCATGGCCTCCTGTTGGGCAGCTGCCTGGACCCGGGTAGCCTCCTGCTGGGCGGCAGTGGCTTGCACCAGTGCTTTGACCAGATCCTCCATCTTGAGGCAGGGTGGTTGTGACCCACTCTGG
The DNA here is from genome assembly GCF_028017835.1 of Emys orbicularis. Lineage (NCBI taxonomy): Eukaryota > Metazoa > Chordata > Testudines > Emydidae > Emys > Emys orbicularis. Next base: position 80,353,393 of record NC_088684.1, on the reverse strand, counting down.
ATTATGTTCACAGCGCAGAGATCCCACTCCTGACACCACATGTGACAAGATGGTCAATATAGTATGATGGGTCCTGCGCTTTTCTTGGTGGGGAGGGGCTAAAATACCACCCCTTACCCCTGCTCTTGGGGCACCGAGGGCCCCACTAGTGGCCCAGGAAGGTGGTAAAGGAGGGAAGCGGGGGAGGGTCCTCACTCTGAGACCCAGCCCCTCTCAACCCCTGCAGGTTCTTACCCTCTTCCCCCTTGGGTGGGGTACCTTCAGTCCTTAAATGCTGGGGGAGGGAATGTCCCTCCCCTGCTGGGGCAGGGTCTCCCTTACTCCGGTTTTCTGTTCCTCCAAGCTCCAGTCCTCTCTCCTTCCCCCTGACTGCCTGAAGCAGGGGGTTTTATTTGGTTTCTAACAGGGCCTTAATTGATTACAGGTGCTCCAATTAACCTGTAGCAACCCTCCCTAGTCTATAGGGAACCACGCCTTAATTAACCTAGGGTTTATATACTTCCCTTCTACCACTTCCCACTGCTCCCTGGCCCTCCTGTATCACAATAAGTATAGTCTTTCAGCCAGTTGTGCACCCACTTCATAGTAATTTCATCTGGACTGCATTTCCTTAGTTTGCTTATGAGAACGTCATGTGAGACTGTGTCAAAAGCCTTACTAAAAATCTAGATATAAAATGTCCAGTTACAGTCCACAAGCAGATTTCACAACTCTGCATCCTTCTAAATTACAGTATGCTCTGGACCATTCTCAGGACTGGTCTACACTTAATTTTACTGGCATACGTTAATTAGTGGGTGATTTTTTAAAGAACCAATGCAGTTATACTGGTATAATCCTTAGTGTGGACACTGCTATACCACTATAAAGGGGACATATCTGTATAGCTTGTTCCTCTTCTCATATGGAAATAACTATACTGATATATATACTTCTACACTGCTATAAATGCCTCCAAATTGGGGTGGGGGGGGGGAAGGAAGGTTGTACCACTGTAACTATACTGGTATAAAACTTTCTAATGTAGAATTTTAGAGACTCCCACCTTGAGAAATGAGCTTGAGATGTCACAAACATCTAGGTTATAAAAATATTCTGTGCAAAAACCCTGCAAGATATACATACATGCAGATCAAGATTCTCACACACACGCACAAAAACCCTTACATTTCAGTAATGTTAGATTCTGACAGAACTCCATACAAGCCATGGAAGGGTTAGGTCACACTTACAACAGTAACACAGGCAACGTGTCTGGGTAATGAGAGCCAGTTTCCACAAAGATTTCTGCAGTCTCACATGCTTTTGTTTCTGAAGTCAGTTAATCATTAATATGGATTAACTCCTGTGCCCTATGGACACTTTACTAGGGTATTAATAACATGCAAGGATGTACAGATACGCAGTGAAATTTTTAAAAGTCTCTAAATTTTTAAAGACTATGCATAATGATAAAAGTCAAAGGCCCTATGGAATATTAAATGCATACAATTCTGGTATTGCGGACAAGAATCAGCACATTCTTACATGCATGCAGTTTCCTGATATTTTAGGCCATGCATATAATATAAGATCCACACAAATGTGTAAACAAATGGAAACATAATAAAGCAGTGTGGTAGGGTGACCGCCCATCCCAAATTGGGTGGACAGTCCCCAAATGCAGAGTTCAGCCCGGAACCAGGACTTGAATGACTCCAAGACAGCATTTGTCCAAGTTTCTCTGCAGCACCACTCTGCACTCCTGCCTGAGCCTCAGGGTAGAGTTACCAACTTTCTAATCCCACAAAACCAAAGACCCTTGTCCTGCCCCTTCCCCTGAGGCCACGCCCCCCTCCCCTGCCCCTTCCCCAAGGCCCTGCCCCCCACTCACTACTTTACCCCCTCCTTTGGTGGCTCGCTCTCCCCCACCCTCACTCACTTTCACTGGGCTGGGGTGCGGGAGGGGGTGAGGCCTCTAACTGGGGGTGCAGGCTCTGGGGTGGGGCCAGAAATGAGGGGTTCAGGATGCAGGAAGGGGTGCCGGGCTGGGGGTTGGGGTACAGGAGGGGGTGAGGGGTTCAGGGTGCAGGAGGGGGCTGTGGGTTGAGGAAGGGGGTTGGGGTGCAGGAGGTGAGGGCTCCATCTGGGGGTGCAGGCTCTGGGGTGGGGCCAGGGATGAGGGGTTTGGGGGGGCTCAGGGCTGGGGCACAGGGTTACCTCTGGTGGCTCCCGGTCAGCAGCGCAGCAGGGGGACTAAGGCAGGCTTCGTGCCTGTCCTGGCACCGCAGAGCACCCCCGAAGCGGCCAACAGGTGGCTCTGCGCACTGCTCTTGCCTGCAGGCACCGCCCCAAAAGCTCCCATTGGCTGCAGTTCCAGACAGTGGGAGTGCGGAGCTAGTGCTCAGGGCGGGAGCAGTGCACAGAGCCCTGTGCCCCCCCCCCCCACCCATCTTAGCGCTGCAGCACTGCCAACCAGACTTTTAATAACCCTGTCAGCAGTGCTGACCGGAGCTGCCAGAGTCCCTTTTCGACTGGGTGTTCTGGTTGAAAAATGGACACCTGGTCATCTTAGCTCAGCGGCAGCCCCAGCCTCTTCCCAGTGTGTGTGTGTGTGTGTGTGGGGGGGGGATGGGAGGGAGGGGCCCGAGGTGAGCCTTAGCTCCCTTTTGCACCAAGGCCACACCCCCTGCTCCGCATCTCCCCCAAGGCCCCGGCCAGGCCAGAACTAGAAGCAGTAGTAAGAGCCACCCAGGGAGACTGGGCCAAGCCCCAGACCCTACAGCTGCCCATGGCAGTGCACCCCAGGGGGTGGGGACACAGGCTGGTGGCTGCTCTCTGGTACCATGCCCCACCACTTGGGGCAGGTGCGAGTCCAGACCACCCCACAGTGGCCCAGGTTCCCTGTGCGACTCTTACCACTGCTTGGCTCCAGCTTCCAGCCTGGCCAGGGCTTTGGAGGAAGAGAAGGAGCAAGGGAGGGACTCCTGCATGTGTCTCACTTTTGCCTTTTAAAAGATGGTCACCCTAAGCATGGACAGTGATTAAGGTGAGACTTGGGACTGGATTCTGCTCCTATTGATGTCAATGAGTGTGTGAGAAGCTGAATGACAGCATGGAGAATTAGATTCTATCCCTGCCTCTGCCACAAAATACTTACACAATGCTGAACAAGTCACTTAAACCAAACATTTTACAGGTGGCCATTAACTAAAAGAGAACTGGATAAATTCATGGTGGTTAAGTCCATTAATGGCTATTAGCCAGGATGGGTAAGGAATGGTGTCCCTAGCCTCTGTTTGTCAGAGGATGGAGATGGATGGCAGGAGAGAGATCACTTGATCATTGCCTGTTAGGTTCACTCCCTCTGGGGCACCTGACATTGGCCACTGTCGGTAGACAGGATACTGGGCTAGATGGACCTTTGGTCTGACCCGGTACGGCCGTTTTTATGTTCTTAACTGTACGTTAATCGTGCAGCTGTCCCACTTTGGATAAATAATTGAAGATTAATTGGAGCAGGGGGACTGGATCCTAAGTCTCGGTGAGCACTAACCACTAGGCTATAGAATCACTGATACTTGCTCTCTCCCTGGCCCAATAGCTCTTTAATTCTTTATCCAACATGAAACAGCTTCAACAGTAGAGACTGAGGCAGCCCCACATCAGACTATGCTGTATCCCAGTGGCTAGTGCCTGAGAGGTGGCAGATTCCCCTGTTCAAATCCTTTCTGCTCAGGTGGAGGGGACTTGAACTGCAGTCTTCCAAAGCCCAGATGAGTTCTCTAACCACTGGGCTAAAAGACATGAGGGAGGTCATCCTCGTTGTCACCCCCAACCCCCTCTTTTGTGAGAGCTTGCATATGGGGCCCAATCCAATAAGTGGGCTCCAATCTTCCGAATTCATGCATCATACTGAGGCTTAAGAGTCTGGACACCTAGAGGGAGGCAGCAGCGAACATAACCAGAGGCAGAAACATAGGTACCTAGGGAATTTTACTGCAAAAATGTAGGTGCCTACCAGGTTCAGCAGCAGCTGAGTGGGGGTTTTGTGAATTCCAGTAGTGCCTGATTCTGGGATTTAGGCACTTAAGTGTCTTTGGGAATCTAGCCCTAGATCTGCAACAACATATCCCACAAGACACAATGCTGGAACAATTTGTATAGTGAGGGTGCTGAGAGCCATTGAACCAGACTGTAAACCCTGTATATGAGGGAAACCACTCCAAGCCAGGGGGTGCAGCAGCACCCCCCCACACCCCTAGTTCCCGCACCTATGACAAGACAGATTCCAGACAATATTCACAAGGACTCTCAAGCCCCAGGCAAATCCTCGGACAACTGTTAGATTTTGCCTGTGTGACTGTTAAGTAACATGCATGTATGAGGCCTATCTGGACAGACGCTGTTGCAAGG